>NW_016690305.1:1915294-2062448 GCF_001604755.1 Lepidothrix coronata
CAGTTTTCTACAGACTCAGTCTTACCACACATCTATCCTGAGCTTCATCTGCTAGTTGGTCTGCCTCCTGAAGTCTTCCTGCAGTTCTTCACACCCAGTTTTGTCCTCCACTGTTCACTGCTTTTTTTCCCAGTTGTTTTTTGGCTGTTCAGCAAGGAAACAAAGCTCAGCACACACTGTGTGTGTGACCACTGAAGGCACCTCTCCTGAGTGATCCAAGAGCTTCCTCTCTGTGTGTCTGTTCCTTCCTTTGGCTCAACTCCATGCTCCCAGATTCCCCCAAATCAGCCTCTATGAGTTGGTAATTGCTGAGGCATCTGCTTCCTGCTCTCAGCCTCTGGTCAGGGCTAAAGATGACTGTGTCCCTTAACATCCATCCCTATTCCCAGGGATCAGTGCTCAGTAGAGAAGAGATTTGATATCTTGGAGAGAAAGGAAAGGGAAGAGTATGGACAGAAATGGGAAAGAACAGCATTAGCATAGAAATTACCACTGATGTTGTGGGAACAGTGTGCCCAAGGTCCTGAGGTCTGTGTTTCATCCCTTGCCTTCTCTACTGCACAGCAGTGACACCAGAACTGCTACCCCAGTCCTTCAGGCCAGTGTGATGTCCTGGAATTAATCATAACTACAGGAAATGAGCATCTGGTGAGAAGTCCTTGCTCCTTAGTTCCAACTGTAATACCCATCTTCCCATCTTCCATTCCAGTTGGACACCTGGAAGTTAATTATTTTATGACTGTGCTGAAGATCCTATTTCTAAAAATCTCCTTTTTTCTAGCCATGATTTGAAAAGTAATGAATGCAGATCCTTTGAAAAGGAGAGGTGTTTTTCCTGTCTCCTGGAAGGTGCAGCCACAGCCCACACTGCTGCAGGCTGTGTTTCACAAGGCAGCAGTTGAGACATTGGCTTTGCAATTAAAGGAGTAATTATGGGCCTAATCAGCACTTCATGACAGACACTCTGCTTTGCCACACTGAGAATAATAGGAAGAATTTAAAGTTCCCATTTGGCCTCCCTGCTCCCTCTTTGTTTCCAAACCCAGCAGCTCCAGGGAGACTGTCACCGTATCCACGCAGCTTCACATCTTCAAGTTCTCTCATTCTGCCTTTTTCAGGTTTATTTTGAAAGGTAGGAGACTAAGTTTGTCAATGGCTTTTCATTCCTGCCCAGCAGTTCTGGAGAAAACTTCTGAAAGGTTGGATCCTGAGTGTATCCAAGATGGACACTATCCCAGAATTTCTGTGTGGTTTGACTGCATGGAGGACACTCTCTCTCAAACCTTGGCCAGGACTGTTTCCAAGACAAGGAGTTCTGAGTTAGCTCCACATCTCCAGGGGTGTTACAGTCACTCCAGAGGTTTTAGAGGAGCTCTCAGTTAAAATACAAGAATAATACAAGTTCTTCAGAGAGTGCCGCTTAAAGCATTTCTCTGTGTTTGTAACAGGTCCACATCATCCACTGGGACCTGGATATTTCTCCCAGCAGAAATGCTGTGTGTCAGATCTACACCTTTGCTCTTGAACCCTTCCTTATGGACAGGAGCTTGAAGGATAAAATAGTGGCAGTTTTGTGTAATTAATTGTGTTCAGTTCTTCAGACAAAATAGTTCTTCGGAGGTGGAAACATTTGGGCTGTTTCCTGTAGGAACCTGGGATCTGTCCTGGGAAAATGTGCAGCCCCACCCATAGGTGTGTTGAGCTGGATGAACCCTGAGCTCTCAGAATGGGCAGGGGTTTAGTGCTGATGCTGAGATGTGACAGCAGGTTGTATCCAGACCTGCTGTGCCAGGTGAACACATCCTATGGAGAATTCCTGCACAGGAAGGGACCGGGCCTTGGAGCTGAGAGGGATTGAGTGCCCATCCTGCACGTGGAATGTGGAGTGACGTGGAGTCCAGGGGTGAGAGAACTGTTGAGGTGAAGATGATTGAGTTCTGAGGTGATCCTGGGAGGTGTTGTGTCTGTGGGAAGCAGCCAGCTCACCACAGCTGGGTGTGCTTTGACTTGCTGCATAGATTGAAGCACTGAGGCACATCCAGTTGGAGTGATATCCTGTCACTACCACTCTTACTATTCCATTTAAAACGAAAAGAATGGATTTCATGTCAGAGAACACTTCTAGCCCATGTTTCCTCACGGATGTTCTCAGCTGTGATCCCATTTCCCTTCCTCAGTGGACCCAGGTACAATTTTAGTGAGCAGTTGCTGTCTGTGCTGCTGTGCTGGCCTGGCAGGAGGAGGCACCTTCCCTGTCCTTCCAGGGAGTTTGGAGAGTGCAGGCAGTGCAGCAGGATGAGCCTGTGCTGCTCAGACCATGAGGAATCAGTCTGAGCAATCTCCCCATCTCCAGCTTAGGTGAGTGGTGATGCCAAGTGAGAAGCATTCATTGCTCCTTCCTGGGCAGCTAGCATGGAAAACCTGAGTCACCTGGAGAAAGGGAGCAGGAACAAGTGAGAGCATCAGGCTGTGTTACAGTGATTAACACCCAGGTGTTTAATGAGCAGTGATCCCACACTGCTCAGGGATTGCTGCCACCAAAGGAGGAATCTGGGTCAGCTCCTAATGCTTCCCTCCTTCCTTCCTCCTGCTCTTTGTGGTGGCTGAGCTGAATGTTCTCCAGGCTGAACTGCCTCCTGAAAATGAGACCTGCAAAATAATCAATTCTAGCTCATGGAGCTTGAATATGAGTTATTTGGGTGGATAGGAGCATTTCAGTTTGCTGGGTTGGAAAAAAGAAGAGCAATTCTCTGCTAGGAAGAAATGTTTGAGGAATAGATCTTACAAATTTTGTTTTAGTGTTGAAAAGGAATATGAAGAAATTAAGTATTGGGATCCAAGCAGCTGTTAATTGCAGCTGTTAATTCCCTCTGAGTTCTGTTTGGATGATTTTGTTACAACACATGTGATGTAGAGATTTTTGTCATAAGTTGCCTGGAACTACTTTGTTAGCAGACAGTATTTTAATGGATTTGTGAATCTCAGTGTTTTAACTGTCAATTATGAGTGTAGACAGAATCTCACTCACTAGGGTTGCAGGCATGTCCTTTGTACTTAGGTATTAATATGAATAAAAGTGGAATTATGTAGCCTCATATTGGCACAGAATCACTATTCACATTTAGTTGAAGTCAGTAATGTCCACGCATCCCTTTACTCTTTCTAAATTCTTTTCTAATAGACATACTGATATAATTATACAAGTTGGATGTATTTTAGCAAAATCAAGGAGCAAAATTAACAGTTTTCTCACAGGCACTCTTGCAGCTTTGCAAGAGCTTAACTGAATAATTATTGTATTCAAAAATGAAAGCAATGTATTTTTAGTAGTCTGGGAAACAAAAACTAGGATATGGGAAGGTATGTTCCAGTAGAAGCTGTGAAAGCATCAGAGATCTTCTCCACTTCTCTGCTTCAGCTGATTTTCAGGGGCTCCTGGCTTGCCTTCTTGCACTCTTTATATATTTCAGATACTTTCTTAGTTAATAAAGAGTAATCTAAATGTTTTTCTTATGTATTTTGACTGAAATCTGATTTTCATAAGCAGTTCCACGGATTCTGGTTTACAGATGAGATACAAAACCTTTCTAACAGCTTAAGGGAAAGAGGGCAAGTCCTAAAGCCTTCTACAGGACCACTGCAGTCACCCTTGACCCAGTGAATAAATTAGTGCTACTCTTCTGGCTTTGCTTTTCTCCCCAAGAACCTCAGTGGATGTTGACACCTATGAATTCCTATCTAGAATCTCCTGAAGGTTTACAGAAAAGGAAAAAATCTGTTTTAATGGGTCAAGTGTGTGGAACCACAGAGGAATCCTGAGCATGTTGTCAGTTTGTTTGACTTTGTCTCAAACAAGGAGACACTTGGGAAGTTTTGGGGACCTGCTGTGCTTTGTAAGATGGTTTCTTGAGAGCAAGGTTGGCCTGTTGGCTGCTTCTGTTTGCTTTCTTGTGGAAATTTGCTGCTCTGCTTGGTTTGTGCCCAGTCCCCACTGATTTCACAGCCCCCTGCAGGGTCACCTCTGCCAGAGAAGGTCAGGGCACGCTTCCTTGTGGCCCTGACCATCACTGCTGTTACAGGATGCTTGTGGATTTGGTGGCCACCAAACCAGTCCCTTGCTGGCCTTTGGGTTGTGGAGTTGGCAGGAAATGCTGTGTGTGTCAGTGTGCCACAGGAAAAGGCAGATCAGTGTGCCATGGGAAAAGGAGCTGCTCTTGGCAGAGCCCAAGAACATTGCCAAAAATAGTTTGTCCCTTGCCCTTCCTGTGCACATGAGCATGAGGTGGGCAGGGGGGTATGGCTGGTGTACCTGGGAGGAAGGTTTTGGGAAGTAACTTTCTCTCTGTAGGATGCTGGAATGGGAAGTGAGGCTGTTGCACACTTGATCCTTTGCAGTTATTGAGGAACCAGCAGTAGAAACAAACTGGTTTTATCCTCAGTGTGTCTCTTGGCTCTGCTGCCCTGTTGTTTTCCGTTGAGAATGAGAAGGCTGGATTGTTGGCAGCAAAGCTTCCTAAAACAAGTACGATAATTGTATGTATACATAAATATTAAATATTAAAAATAACAAATAAACACTGCAAATCTTTGCCTAATCTCAAATATTTGTGCAAGTGGGGAAACTTACAGATGTTTATTTTGATAGTATTAAAAAGTGTGACTGGAAATTTCTCAGGTAATTGGGAAATAAACTTCTCCTAAGCAGCTGTATCTGAAGCTCCAGTCCCTCAGAGCTCCAGTCAGGCTGGTGCTGCTTTCATTGCTGGCAAAGGAGCTGAGGATGAAGGCTTTGCTTTGATTTTAATCTCTTAATCTCCCTCTCCCTGATCAGAGGGCTGTTATTCATCATTCTGCAGGTGAAGCAGAGTCTGACTTACGTGTGTAGGGCCAATATAGCACATGTTTTTTGGGAAGGAAGGCTCATTCAATCCTTCCCTCTGTTCAGCTCCCTGTATCTCATGGAAGTAATTTAGTTTACCACTTTCCAAACTGATATGACCATTGTTTCTTTCAATATCACCACAGTTTGTGACACTAAAATGTGCTGGTAAAAGTAACTGAAAGCTCTAAAACGTTAAAGTTTTGTGACTTCCCACAGAGCTTGAGTAACTGGATGTGTCTGCAGAGGAGAACTTACCACAGAATTGTGGAATGGTTTAGGTTGGAAAGACCTTAAAGATCATCCAGTTCCAACCCCCTGCACGGGCAAGGAACCTTCAACTTGAGTCTAATGGTTTTCTTTTGCTGATTGATTTGGATTCTCTGTCATTGGTGTCACACTCACCAACAGTGTCTGTAGTGGGTTTGAAAGACAAAGGAGGTTCTTGCCCCCAGGAGTCGGTTACAGAGCGAGTGCCACAGGGTTCCAGGGCACTGTGCACTGTCCAGCCTGGCACCTTGTTCCCTCCCTGCTCCCTTCTCCCGGGAGCTGCACTGAAGAGGTGAGTCCCACTTGTAGCAGGTCAGTGCTCAGCCAGCTCCTGCAGTGATTCTTTCAGTGCCCACATTTGCAGTTGCTGTGCTTGCCCTGCTTCTTTCATTGTTTTGTCACAAGGATTCTGGACACAAATCACAGAAGTTTCATACCTAACTTGCATTGACCTTTTATTTTTTCCGTGAGGATTTAGCTCAGAACTGTTACTTGTGCCTTCAAATCTCTCCTGAACTACTTTATTGGTCTTGTTGTGTGTCCACAGAAGTTTCAGTGGAGGGAGGGACACTGAGTGCAGAATCTGGAGTGCTGTTGAAGTAACAAGCTGAAGAAAGTGTGCTGACATCCAGTGTTAATCCTTTTTCCCTCTCCCTTGTTTGCAGGATGCTACAGTGATCTCCCACCTCATGGCACTGCTCAGTAGGTCTCGATACACACAAGAGTACATATGTCAGATCTTCTCACACTGCTGCAAAGTAAGGAAGAGAACACGTGTTCTTTGTGCAAACTCCTGTGTTCTGGCCTATAAAAACCTGTGCATGTGCTGCCTTCTGTGGCAGGAACGCTGGGACAGCAATGCCTGAAGTGTTACAGCTCTGGATTTGCTGCAGATTTATTGGGGTCGGTGTGGGCTTCTCTACAGTACAAGAAAACAGGAAAAAAGGGGGGTTTTTGTAGGCTTTGACTACTTAACCCAGCCAACAGTCTGGGCAAATATCAGTGCTCACTATTAGCAGGATAAATCTTGGAAGACTTTTATTTTTCCTCAGAAGCCTCAAGACTGTGAGCAGCTTCTGTGGAGGTCCTGCAGCTGCTTTCAGGAGCTGTTCCAAACCCAGGGAGTGTTTTCTGAGAGATGCTGTAGGTTGAGAGGAAGGGAAATGCTCTGAGCTGAGCTCTGTCCCTTACAGGTTTATCCAGGTACATGTTCATTCCTGCTGTGTAATGCAATTCTCTTCATAGGGGAAAAGTAATTTTAAACCAGCAGCAACCCCACCCCAAACACGGGGTTTTGTCTTTCCCTCCCCCCACTCCAAGTTTCCACACAACACTCATTTTTGTATTACTGTTGCAGTTTTTTGGTAGTTACTGTACCAGTGGGTTATACAACAAAATATAAAAATAATTTAGTGTAGCAAATAAGATTTTTACAGCATCTTTTCCCCTTAGAAACAGTTTAAAACTAGAGGATCATAAATTGTATTTATCTCCCGGACTAACAAATGAGAAAGTTCCCAAGTTTATGAATTTTTAAGTATTTACCTTGAAAAATATCTTTCTGCCTTATCACTTGCACTGAGTCCTCTGGAACTCTGGATTATTCCTTTGTTAAGTCTCTATTTTCCTCTTCCTTGACTGTTATTTATGTTCACTCATCCCATTGCATTCCTTTTATTAAGTGAAACTGAGGACTGAAAACTGAGTTAGTGTGATACAAAGGTATAACTCAGCTGCTGATATTAATAGAATTGTTTAAAGAAAACATTAAGGCAAAATCCTACACTGGACTGTGGAAGTTCAGATGTATATATTGGGATAATACTGGGGAAAAAAATTGGTATTTTAAGAAGAAAAACACTCCAGTGAGGCATCTCCTGTTTAAGTGGCCCTTGAAAGTCTCCTTAATAGGCTGAGGAGTTTGAGGAGGTGAAAAACCAGGCCATGTGGGCTTCCAAGAGAAATAACCCAGGACTAATTATAGGGTGGCAGAGGAGTTTATACGCTCAGGGTTGGCTCTGTGGCAATATAAACCCTGTTGGCTGTGAGGGAACTGCTGAGTAATTCATCCAACAGGAAAACACTTATTGTCATCTTTTCTCAAATGAGTTATTTCCTTGCAGCTCCATTAAGTCCTGGTGGTGACTTGCACAGCAAATACATGGTTAACAGAGCAGGGCAGGGAGGGCCTCCTGAACTTGCTCTTCTGTTAGTAATGCCTCCCCCAGGCCCCTCTCTAACAAATTTTACAGTGAATCTTTGGAAAAAACGAAGTTTTTAGAAAGAAACTGATGGTTGTGTGAGCAGAGAGAAACATGACTGCACAAGAAAGGTGGGGTGGGGGGAAGGAGTGTTAGGAAATAGTTGCATTTACAGAATAATAAACAGCTGCCTAACAAAGAAAAATATTTGAGGTTGAGTAAACAGATCATCACAAATTGATCAAGAACTCCTTTCTCTCTTGCCCAGGCAAATGCAGCTGTTAAATAAAAATGTAAAATGCCCCCTTCCTTCTTTTATGTTTGGTTTTTGGGTTTCCAGATTATAAGGTCAATTACTGTATTTTCAGACAGAACAAGGTACTTCTCATACGGTGAAGCAGAATTTGCAGGGCACTTTCTGACTTACATGGACAGGCAAAGTACATTCTGATAACTGAAAAATGATTAAATACTGAAAGTTTCTGTATTCACTATGTTTGAAATGAAGACTTCACCTTCCCCCAAAGGGGAGTGAGTGAGGGAACCTTTATTTCCCCCTGAGTGAGAGAACCTTTCTCATGTTTTTTTACCTGAAGCCATAAGTTCCTGTACAAATACTTAAGTAAGGCTTAGTGTAGGTTGTAGGAGGTATTGATGCTTTTCTTTCCTCATTGTAGTAGATTTGTTAATTGAACTCATAGTGACATATCACAGCTCCTACTCCTTGTTCCTGCATCCTGTTCTCTGCTCACACTTGGTGCATCCATTTTTTTTTCTCTTCCTTGCCAGTATCTTGTTTGTTTTGCTTCTCAGCCTTCTGTCTTACTCACCTGGAAAAGCTCAGACCAGTTCTCTTGAGCTGGGAAATCCATAATTTGGGTTCCTGGCATGTTGCTGCTGGTTTCTGCTTTTGCTCTGACTGCTCCTCCCTACACTGTTGGAGTTAAAATTAGCAGGTGGGAAGCACTGACCCTGGAGAAGAGCCATCCTGAGCAAGGGAAAGGGTTGATTTACAGGGGAGCAGATGCAGTTCTTAAGATCCAGAGCCAGGGTTCTATCAACAGAGAAGCAAATAGGTAAACTGTAATCAGGCTGATGTACATGGTCTGTGAAAATGCAAGTCAAAATTTACTTTGCAAGAATCTGTCTCAGTTCATTTGTTTTCAGAGCAAGTGGGAGTAAGTAAACCTTGCTATTTTAATGATCAGTTTAAGAAGAGAAGGTGTGTGTTTGGAAACACAGGGTTGTATAAATAATTTGAAAAAATACTTGTGGAACTTAGATTTGAAAGTGGTGACATCTCTGCCTAATTTCACTGCCAGCTGAAAATTAAAATGCTGTGTCTGGGAAGGGTGCAGGATAAAGCCTGTAATCAGGGCAGCTTCCTCCCAGGCCCCTTCTCTTGTGTGACCTTAGACCTGTGCTGGATGCCTGATCCAAGGTGCAACTGCATTTAGGTACCTGTTTTTTCCATTTCATTATGGAATGAGATTTCATTCTCCAGTTTTCACCTGTGTCTTTGCAGCTGTCCCTGTTTCTGGGTTGGTGTTCACCCTGACACTGACTGGTGTGTGCAAACACAGCCTGTACAGAGGAGATAGTTCATGTCCATCCCCCTGTGCAGCTCAGACACACCCAGGTGTCACCTCTGGATGGGCCTTTGGCCTGTTTGCACAGAACCCACCGCCTGCATCTCATGGAAGAATCACTGATACTTGTGAATTACTAAATCTGGGGCAATATGATTTCTTTTACTTGAATTTCATTCATTTTTTTCACATATTTTAATATCTGTTCTTCAGCTCCAACACTGGCATAGCTGCGGCTTTAAATCATTGCCTCAGCCACTTCTGTGTGCCAATGTAAGTGGTTTTCCTCCTTCAACCCTGTGTTTGAATTGCATTTTTTGGTAGAAAGCTCTTGGTGGCAGTAGCAGCTGAAGCATCTCTTAAAGCACCAGATATGTTACATCTAAAAGTAACATAAAAAGTAGCATAAAAAGTAAATTTTATGCTTTTTTCTTAGAGGTAAGAGATACTCTAAAAATGTTCTTTTGATCATAAGAGGAATCTGATTTCAGCTGCATCTCAAATGTGAGAATAAAGTGTCTCTGATGCCTCCCAGGGTGTGTAGAAGTGCCATAAACTCAGCTGGGTTTGCACAGGAGATTAAGGAGTGAAGAGACTTTCTTCCCTTGCAGATTAGTCAAGGCAGTGCATGAAGGGCTGAGAAAAGCTGGGCCACCCTAAAAGCTGAGTTTAACTGTGCACAGCCTGTGCTTCCTGCAGAGCTGCCCAGAGTCATGAACCCCCTTCAGAAGAGAGGTTTGCAGGTCCCAGGTCAGCTTTGCCCAGACACTGCTGAGGGCTGCAGGTACTGAGATTGCACATTGTTTGTTCAACCTCACTGAGCCTTCTCAGACTGCAGCAGTTCTGAGACCTTCCTCCTGCAAGATCCAGGATTTGTGTGTAATTCCAAATGCTCTTTGGAAGAAATATTGGTGTATCAACCATTGCCAGCTTAGAACATGAGGTCAGTAAACAGGTCATGGCTGGCTGGATTTATGGCTAAATGTGTTTGACACTAAAATAAGAATAATAAATTGGAGGAACATGTGAATCTGTCCTCAAAGCACTGTCACTCTCTGTCTGGAACCCATTTCAGATGAAATCCCCTCCCTTCTGAAGTTAGAATTGTAGAAAATGCTTAATATTAACAGTGAAGAAAACATTAGTGACTGGGGATCTTTTATGTGATTTGTACAGAAAATCAGGAATTTCCAATTGTTTCCAAGAGAAAGAGTAGAAACAGAAGTGCTCTATCCATGTCCCTTCATTTGTGAGAATTAATGGCATTGCCTATTGAAGGAAAGAGTGGAAATGATTACCAAAAAAAAGGACAAATGCTATAAAAATAAGTGTTGGACTTGTTTATTTAAAAAATGTTATGCCAGCTGATTACAAAGTAAATGTTAGTAAATCTCTCTTAAACTTCTTCAATCTGTCTTAAATACTTGACAATGAATTGCAGATAATGGAAACCTTTTACACGTTCTTTTAAAGAATTTAATGGTGTTATGTTTTCCTTTGAAGGGTCCAGATCACCAGACAATCTTATTTAACCATGGAGCTGTTCAGAGTATTGCACATCTCTTGGTCTCTGCCTCCTACAAAGTAAGACATTAAAAGTTGTCATGGTTTGTGTTTAACATATATTTATGAAAGAAATCCAAATGAAGATTATAAAAATTCTCTCTATGCCAATGAATTAAAGTTATAAACAGGGATAATGTGCATTTTTTGGAATAACAGTTGGTTTTACAACTGGGAAGATGATCATGGT
The DNA here is from genome assembly GCF_001604755.1 of Lepidothrix coronata. Lineage (NCBI taxonomy): Eukaryota > Metazoa > Chordata > Aves > Passeriformes > Pipridae > Lepidothrix > Lepidothrix coronata. The sequence continues at coordinate 1,925,987 of NW_016690305.1, forward strand.
CCATCTTCCCTGTGTCAAAAAACTAGACAACCATAAAATAGGTTATTCAGTTAAACCAAGACGTGATTTTGGACTGAAGGAGGAAGATCCAGCATGAAGAAATCTGTCAGTCCTTGTCACACAAGTGATACCTGAGTCTGTGCCATGGCAGTAAAACTCATGGGGTATATTTATTTTAACATTACTTTAGAATCACTTCAACCAGATGGTTCTCTTTAGACATTTTACTAAGCTGACCTCTAAAGGCTTCTGAACTGTAAATCTTAAGGACACGTATTTTTGGTTCTCTGACATACTTGGGAGTCCTGGGAAGGAAAAGTACTATTGTGATATACTTCCACTCCTCTGTTGTTTTTTGCTTTGTGAGGCATCACAGGTAAGACCAGTGTTTCCTGTTCAGTTCCCAAGTTTTATCCTCGCTGGTTTTCTTCACAAATAGTTCACGACATCCCCTATAGAAGGATAATTGCAACAGGGAGATAGCAGGAAGTCAAGGTGTGAGTTGGATGTTTCCATCTGCCTTTGATTCATTCACCATCCTGGTGTCTTGCCGACTGTCCAGCGTTGTTTCCTCCCAGCCTGTCCAGCAGTGCTGACTGTTGTGCTCTGCAGTTGGCACTTCTGTTTCCTTTCTTCTGTTTGCACCCAGGTCCGAATGCAGGCATTGAAATGCTTCTCAGTTCTGGCCTTTGAGAACCCCCAGGTCTCCATGACTCTGGTAAATGGTGAGTGGGATGCTGCTGCTTCGACACTCCCTTTGTTGACTGGCTGAATCAGAATGACTTTGGGTTCTCTTTCATTGCAGTGTCAGTGGATGGAGAATTGTTACCACAGATTTTTGTGAAGATGTTACAAAGGGACAAGCCCATTGAAATGCAGCTCACGTCAGCCAAATGGTAATTGTCTGCAGGAATGAGAGTCAAATAGCATGGGGGGTAATCTCACTGCTTAACTGCTCCCTCCTTGCTTCTTCCAGAGTAATGTGTGCTGTAAAATCTTAGCAATAATTATAGATGCTGTTTGCATTATCTAAGCCCTTGAAGAAGTGCTTCTAACCTTATTTTATAACCTAACTTTCACTCTTTGCTGTGCATAAACAAGGGAAAATGTTGCTGGGCAGCAGTTTTGTGAGGAATGTGTGTTCAGCCACGTGGATTTTCACCAGTAGCTTGGAGTTTGTGATGCTTTGCTTTGAATAGGCTCAATCCTATGTCCTTGCAGAGCACAACACTGAAATATCTGGTACCTGGTACCATCCTCCTTGAACCCCTGCTCAGAGCACTCTGCTCACTGTGTTTTGTTGGACTGCTCCCTCATCACCTTAGTGCACAGGGTTAATCCCCCTTCCCAACTGTTTTCATTAAGGTAGATTATTCTTCAGGCTTCGTGTGCTCATAGAGCAGAATTAATGTTATTAATTAATTTCGTGGTTCAAATCAGACTTTCCCTGCTGGTGTGGGCACCTCAGTGTGTTCACACTCATAATGGCTCTCTACCCTGTGACAAAACATGCCCAAGTTCCATAACAGCAGCACTTCATGAGCTGGGAATTGACTCCCTTTAAGACCGTTTTCCTTTTCTTGTGTTGATAATAATGGAACAAATCACTTCAGGGGGTTAAAGAGAGAAAATTGCCCATCGCTATAAGTGACTAAAATGAAGTTTAACTCAAGAGTTTGGTCACTGTTGTATTGTTTGATTAGTCTTTTAGTTTTTGGTGGCTTTTTTTGACCAGTAACAGTGAGTTCTCTGAGTTCACCAGCTCGTTTCATGGACACTTGCCTCAGTGCAGGATTCTGGGTGAGGAGCAGGTGGGGTAGGCAGGATGGCCTCTTGAGTCATATTGCCAGGTTATGATGACCTAACTCATTTCTAAAAGCAGTTATGAAGATGGGTAGGTGTGGAGGGGTTTCTTAGGTAATCCCCCTCCGTGTGGGAGGTCTGTCTTGGGGCCTGGTTTTACTGGTTTTGTTAAGCAGTTCTTAGTGAAGAAGGCAAGTTAAATTAGTTACACTATAGCAGTGTCAGTTCTGACTGAATTATGCATTTCTTTGAGAAGTCAGAAAATACATAGGGAATGATGCTTTGAAAATTAATTTTTTTACTGATCTCAAGATATAAAGCAGTTGGTAAGTCAGGAAGGCAAGTTGGAGTTCAGTGAATTGTCTGCCTTTGGGCTGTCCTTGTTTTGGGATGGGCACTCCCAGGTCTGTTGGTTTTTGCTGACCTGCTTCAGGTTGACAGGAGTTGGGTGGACACCCCATCTTCTGCTGTTGCTCTGCAGAGCTTTGGCTGAGGTGGACCTTTCAAAACATGGGACAGAATGATGTGGTGTAAGGCAAAAAGAAAGTTGCAGGAAAATGGAAGACAAACCGGTATCCTGAGTTTCAGATGGGGTTTCTAATTAGTCCAGGAGCAGTCATCCTATTTAGGGCTCCAAAGCCTCTGTTTCATGACAGTCCTGGCAGTTGCAAAGACTTATTGGCTTTTCTTCTATAAGTGCATTCCCTGCTTGATTCCCTCCAGGTCAGACTACCTCTTCTTTTTTTCTAATGTGAGTAGTAGGTGGATATGTCACAGGTCATCTTTTTCTGCTTCTAAACTAGATTTCACTCCTGCCCTGCCAGCTTCAGTTAATTAATCTGCAGTTCCTCTTTGGTTTATTACTGGAGTTCTTGAAATACAGATCTAGAAGGGTTTTTCCCTGCATTTTTGAACCTTCCCTTAAATTTCTATTTGAATCCACACTGGCATACAAGGCTACCTTAGGAAGTTCCCTTTTTTTTTTTTTTTCCTACAATTGAAGTAGATCTGGAGGACTTGATTGAAATGGATCCTTCACTTGAGCAGCAGTGTTGGCACAGAGGGAGGGGCAGGAAGCCTCTTGGGAAAGGGCTTTGCAGCTGCAGGTGGAGCAGTAACCTTTTCTGCTAAACCCACCAGAATTGCCCCCAGCTAAGCCAAATCTATTTTACCTGAAGTAAAAAATTACTTTCTTTCATGTTTGAAATAGAGCTACTTTGCCTGGCAAATGGGGTCTCACTGGACTAAATGGCAGCTGTGAGATTGTTCAGGTGTGAAAATGAGAGTTTCCTGCTGTCAGCTCAAGGCTTGGGCAGTAAAAGTTTATCAAATGAGCTCTGTGCCAACAGTGAAGTGTTATCTCTTATCTTCTGAGAAACAGTATATAAAGAGACTTCTGATGGTGGGATTTTTAGCTGTGGCTGTGTTTGGAACAGGATCAGTGATGTTGCCCTCTAAGAGATGAAAGCACCCACTCTGGGCCCTTGGGAGGAGCTCAGGAATGTGGTGAAACACGGTGTGGTTACAGGATGTGAGGATATTGCTGCTCCTTAACTGAGCAATTCTGATTGACCCTCTGTACAATTTCCACTTGCCCACTTGAGGGTCAAAATGTGTTTGTTTTAAGTCACTCTACTGCAATACAGTTGTATTCTTTAACCTGCACTGTGGCAGGATAGAAGGCAGTTCCAATGGTGAGGTCAGAAGCTAAACCAAAAGATCCTTGGTGCAGAGCAGTTCCCCTGCAGCTGTATCCACTGCCTTGGAGCAGGGCAGGGAAAAACTAAACCACCTCAAGGTAAAACACTTGTAGTGGTGGATGAAGGACTTTGTGGTAGCTTGGGGCACATTCACAGGTACATTACCAGGGCCACTGAGCATTTGTCTGTGTGTCAGCACTGCAGTTTGAGGCCTTGGGCTTCTCATGTCCACTCTTGAGTTGTTGTCCGATAAAGAACAAATGCTGGCTTGGTTCAGTCTCAGAGCCTTAGCTGGGCTGTCATTAGTGAGGATGTGCTGATTGCTGCAGACAGACATCCCAATGATCCCCACATCTCCTGGACTGCTGCAGAGCCTGAGTGGCTTCTGCCTGAGCTGTCAGACCCCACCAGCCCTGTGCTGGATCTCTCCTCATTGCTCACACAGCATGGGCAGGTACTTTAAACAAAGGAGAGTGTGGGTATATTCCTCCTTTACCATAATGCAAGTTGTTAATTTTGGGGGTTCTAGCTGGTAAAAGAAGTTTGTGTGCCAGTCAGAGCCGTTGCTTTGCCCCTTTGTGACCAGTGTGTGCTGTTTGTATTGACCAGTGCTCCAGCAAGGTGTCCTGCACCACAAATCTGCCTAAAAGTACCCCTGCAGTAGTTTGTGTGCCCAAGTCTAGTAAGCACTGATGGATTTAAACCATTGGTAGGACAAAAGGGAGGACATTCCGTTAGTACAGGAGGTTGTTCTAGAACATCTCCAGTGCCTCCAAGGCCCTGGTGGGTGACTGTGTTGTGTTGTTGTTGCCTCCAAGGCCCTGGTGGGTGACTGTGTTGTGGTGTTGTTGCCTCCAAGGCCCTGGTGGGTGACTGTGTTGTGTTGTTGTTGCAGCCTTACTTCCATGTGCAGAGCCGGAGCAATACGGACAGACGATCCCTGCATCGTCCTCAAGGTGAGCTCTGTCCTGCTTAAACCACCTCTTCAATATTCAAAACCACTCCTTTTTGTGCTAACCATGACAGCTAGTTGAACAGTTTTCTGTTCAAAATGGATTCTCATGTAGGTCTATCCTGGTTTTATTTGTCTCGTACGAAAAGTGGCACAAAATCTGTTGCACCAAAGATTCCAAAGCACTGAGTTCTCTTGACTTTAATTTAAAAAAATAGTTCCCTGCTTTCCCTTTGTGTCTTTAAGCATTTATGGTGGTATGACTTTTTTAAGAAGCTTTAAGTAAAGAATCATACTAGAAGGTCAGTATCCAGAAATAAATATCCCAGAGTTTGACTCACATCCATTTGAGGTTTGTAAAAATTTCAGTAACCATTATAAGTACCATGGAAACAGCATTGTTAACCTGGTCTCTGTAGATGACCAGGGCACTGATTTGTCTTTCAGCAGCTTATTTCACAGGGCTGAAGTCAGAATACTTGCACAGTCTATACGTGGAGCCTGTCATGAGCAGATGAGTTCTCAGGTTTCACAATTTTTGTGTATATTTATTTTCCTCTTGCTTTGGCCAGGGAAATTTGTTATTAAAAAAAACACCTCATGCTGAAACATTGGCTTTGATTTTTATACTGAGTGTGCCATTATAAGGGTGTCCAGTAAAGGAAACTTCATTAAATACCATAGGAATGTAATCTCTTTCTTAATAGTCACATTTCTATAGGTAGGAAGAAAAAGGAATAAAAAAGCTGTTCATGTGCAAGTGTATCAGCCAGGGATCAGGTAATGCCAACAGTGCTTGCTTTTCCATGAGATATGGGAGTTTTGGGGTAGTGCTGCAGAAAGAAAAGGGCTGGGAAGGCCTGTCCATGGTGTTCAGAGAACAGGGAGCTGCCAGGTGTGTGCTGTGTCCCTGTCCCTGCAGAGCCCTTACACAGCAAACCCTCCCCACCAAGGGCCACTGCTGAGGCTCTGCTGCAAACCCACACCAGCTCCTGCAAGCCTGCATTTTAACCTGGAGAACTATCTCCAGGGTGCCAGGAGCTGCTCTTTAGTGCTGCTCTTGGGTGATGGAGGGGAAGGAACAGGTTGTGTGTGATGTACCACAGCAAGAAAGCACAGTTCTGCCTTTCGGTATCCAGGACAATAGGGTTTGGGAGTGGGATTTTGGTATCCATCATTCTGGGTGAAAAATCCATGTGTTAGCTGAGACAAAGGCCCACCCCTCCTCCCTTTTTGTGCAAGGAAGTCCAAAGTACAGTCCATTCCAGGGTGGATAGTGGCATCTGTTCTGCACAAGCTGCATCCTTCTCTCTCGTTCCCTCCTCCTTAGCTTTGTTCCAAGTGGACAGTCCAATTCCCTGCTCTCTCTTCTCTCTCCTTACAAGACCTGCAAACTGAGGGCTACATTCCATTCTCCCAACCTATCTCTCTGCAAACCTCGTTCTTCTCTGGTAAAGAGAAGATTTATCTATTTATCTTCCCCTGATAAATCCCCCCTGTCCGCTGCCCCCCAGGCCATGTCCTGGTGAGGCCGTGAGTGTTCCAGAACTGTTCTCTCTGGGCAGAGGGAGCAGGGATTGCTGCTGTCAGCAGTGGCAGGTGATTGCTGAGAGCTGGCTGGGCACTGTCCCTGTGGAGCTGGCTGTGGATAACCACCCTCCTTTCAAACCATTGGGAACGGATTTGCTTCTCAGCTCACAGCAACAGCAGCACTTTTTTCCCTCATGGAAGCTGCTTCAGCACAAGTAAATGTTTTAGGCTGTGGAATTACATTTATTGTATTACTTGGGAGGAAATGAAAGAATGAGGAGAGAAGGAAGGCACGGAACTTTGCCTTGTTCAAACAGCCCCAGGGATTTCTTCTCCAGAAGCTTGTAGTTCCAACACAGTGTCTCTGTGGTTCACCCAGTCACAAATCCCCTCTGGGGAGCTAAAGGCAATGACCCCTTTGGTATTCAGGAATTACTGACCCTTTGCTATCAAACTTTCTGCATTTGGAGGCCACTCAGGGATGTGTGTTCCCAAAATGGTTTTAAGTTATCTTCATTGCCCACTTTGAGTAGTGGGTTAGCCTGGAATGTGAAAAAATAAAATCACTTGGGATGGGGAGAAGGCAGAGGAGGCTGGTAAATAATGGGTTTGATTGGAAGGGAAATTACTTCTCTGGAATCCTAATAATGAAAGTGACTGTCCAGATAACACTGACACATCCCAGCAATACCCTGGGAATTAGATATTCCATCTTACAGCCCATTTCCAGACTTTTATCTGCTGGCCAGGTGTGCTTTGTGCCTCTTCATCTTACACCTCTGCACAGTTCTGTGCATGGATTACATTGTACTGACCTTTGGGTCCAATGGAACAGTTAAAATGTCAGAATTCTTCATTTTGTTTCATTTCAAACAGATGGAATTGCTAAGTGTTGAAAACCATGAGATTTGTGTTTCTTGGGTGCATGCAGCCAGTGACTTAACAACACCCAGCCCTGAATTCCAAGAAATAGCTCCTTTCAGGCCATTTGACCTTGGAAGGATTTAGGAAGTACATTGTCTTCATGATTTAGACTTGGAATTCCACTTCTTTTCTTTCTCACTCAGCATGAATGTAGCTTTTTGAGAGCTTATGTTCAGTCTTACCTGATGCCTTAAGGGCCAGGTGTGCAGAGAGGAGGTGCTTTGGCTCACTGGATTAGCTGCAGGATTCACAGCTCCAGGGGTAATCCTGCTGGGAGCATCTGTCGTTCTCATAAATGTAGAGGAGTCCTGTAACTCTGCTTCCTTACCAGTGCAGTGGAGAGAAAATATTTATCTATTTGATCATTTGAACAATCAATGGATAAATGGTATTTCAGGTCCCCTGGGAAACATTTACTGGAGTCATTCTGCTGAAGTCGGTAGAGTTACACAGGCACAAATCTTGGTGTTATTCCTCATCCACTTTCATACTTGTTTTGGTGAGGCTTGAGTGAACAGAGTCCCAACCCTTGGAGAATTGCTTTTTCCACAGTTAAGTGCTTTTCATTGAGCTTCAGGTAAAGAAAGACCTGATTGTTTTTAATGTTCAGAGAAGGTGTGACAAAAATCTTGCTGTGTGAGCATAACCAAGGTAGGGGGTACATAAGAGTAAGGCAGGGTGGACCTGGATTCCAGGTGGGCTTCATTTCTGGGTGACTAAATATGCTGCTTAGGAGAATTCCTCCCTTCCCTGCTGCTCCAGGCAGCCAGTGTGTGTGAGAGGAACCTGAGATTATTTCTGACCATGTTGTCCTTAGTTAATCGTGGATCACAGAAGGGCAGGAGGGATCAAGTACAGCTTGGATACTTCTGGTTCCTGTGTGTAGTAAGAACAAACCTGCAAATACCAACTTTTGAGAGGATTTTTTTTTTTAAGCTTTTGCAAAACTTTGTCCATGGTCCCTTCTAAACTTTGCATCATTTTGGCTGCGTGAGAAGGCGTTTAAAAGTAGTCCACTGTATACTTGGTATGGCCTGAGCAATTTCTGCCTGTGTGGAGACTTTAAAACCCCCAAAGTGATGTGTTTGAAGGTTCTCTCTGAAGCACAGTGCTGAGCATTGCCCTGGGACAGCTGTTGGGTTTTTTTGAGTTTTTTATGAACAAAGCTGCACTAAACCACTGTGGTTGGGGTTTTTTTTTTGTTTGTTTGTTTGTTTTTAAAACTTTTCAGACTCTGCCGTGCTTGGTTCGAATGTGCAGTAAGGAGAGGTTGCTGGAGGAGCGGGTGGAGGGGGCAGAAACCTTGGCCTACCTGATCGAGACCGACGTGGAGCTGCAGCGCATCGCCAGCATCACCGACCACCTCATCGTCATGCTGGCCGACTACTTCAAGTACCCCAGCTCCGTCAGCGCCATCACCGACATCAAGAGGGTGCGTGCCCTTACCTGCTCCTGCAGCTCTGAAAAATGCCCAGGAGTAATGATAAATGAGCCCAGGGTATTTTTTTTAAAATATTCTATTTAAACCGTTGAGGTGTTTTGAAGCTGGCTCCCTGCCAAGTCTCCAAACCTCACCACAAGAGCTCCCTCCCCCCCTGCCAAAACCAAGGGAGAAGAGGAAAAAAAAACAAACCAAGAGAATGGAAAGGAGAGAGAGACAGCTAAAGCAATATCTATAAATATATTTACACTTATATTACATTTATATACAATTGAAATATATGTACAAATTCAAAAGGGAAAGGGAAAGAGAAGTCAAAAAAGGAACAAAACCAAAATAAAATATACACGATCAATAGCCCAAGATCTAGCAACTAAAAGAATTAGCAAAAGAATATCTTACTGCTCTCCTTGGGACAACAGAAAGTAATGCTGGAATGACCACTGGCAACCTCTGATGCCCAAGGTCGGCAAGGCCTTACCAGGCCTCACTAGGCCTCAGCAGGCCTCATTCCTCAACATGACAGACTCAACAACAGGGAACCCGCACCTCCAAAGCTGCTGGAAGGAAAGAGGGGCGAAGGCCTTTCCTCCTTTCTTCTTATGTAAAGATCGTAGGGAATACCAGGTAAATCTGGGCACTTCCTTGGTTACAAACTGGTCACAAAGGAAGGCCCAGACTAAACTACCACAACCGTATTGTCTGAGTTCCTCAACAGAAAGGCGACCAGATTCCTGACTCGATTCCTGACGTTCGTAGGCCCCAAGTCTCACTCACTCACTGCTTTTTCTGGAGCCTTCATTATCCAGACTCGAACTGTGTGTGTCTGGACTCCCCATGCTGTAAGTTTACAAGTCTTGCCTTGAGGAAACCTTCCTAAGAGATAGTGGTCCATGTGAAGAGAGATGGATTTCAGTTCTTAGGTCAGGGTTGTGGGAAATCTGAAGTTCAGAGATGGCTCTGCTGTGTTAAAGCATGGGGATGTCAGGCAGCATTTCGTATTATGAGCTGTCTGCACTTGCAAGAGGTTGGATGAACACAGCCCAGATGCGCCTTGGAAGCTCAGTTCCATAGGTGTTGTACCAGGAGTTCTCATCCATGAACTGTTTTATAAGATCTTCAGACACTTTCCAAAGCACTGGTGGATCAATCAGCCTCAGAAGCAAGACTGGTTTTGATATTTCACATAGGGAAATATCCATTGCTCCTCCCTCTTACTGAGTCTGATTTTTAGAAAGTACCCCAAAAAATGGATTACAGAGCCTTGGTTTTTCTCTGAAACTGCCCAAGAGGTAGGCTCACTTCCCAGACCTTTGTGGAATGGGATTGATTCTGCATGTAGAGCTACTGGAATTTCATGGAAAAACAGACATTAAATATTAAAAAAAAAAAATCGGTTACAGCACAAAACTAAGCAAAAAGAAGTTTAGCAGCTTATTGTGGAGTAATGGACATTGGCTGTAACATCAAAAATATGATCAGGTTCCAAATGTGAGTGGGGCAATTCTAAATATTATGACAGTGCTCTGAGTCTGCAGATAGTCTGTAAGAGCAGCCAGCTGGGAATGCAGGGTTTGTACAGAGTGCTTAGAACTGCACCCTGTAAGGTAAAACTGCCTGAGCAGTGAGTGAGGGCTCTGCCAAACAGAGCTTGTCTGCTTCAAATATTTATACCAGTTAGGTAACACTTGTGCTCTAATGTAGCTGCCCTGGAGAGAATTACTCAGACAGCTTCATTTTTGACAGTTCTGTTATTTCAGCACTTTGGTACTTAGTGCTGGCATTTTCCTGGCATTTTGTGTAGGCTTTGAAGATGGCATTGTTTTGTGGAACCCTTTGGTACAGAGTTTGGAGGGCAGTCAGGATCACGGGATTGTTCTCACTGGAGAGAACGTGAGGAGGTCTGAGAGGCCACGTTGTGTGTCCGAAGCTGGTCACCCTCAAACACCATGATCCCTTCAGCTGGTGCTCCCATTGCTTATGGAATCACAGAATCTCCTCAGCTGGAAGGGACCCACAGGATCACTCAGTCCAACTCCTTGCCCTGCCCAGGACACCCCAACAATTCCACCCTGTCCCTCAGAGCATTGTCCAAACACTCCCGGAGCTCTGGCAGCCTTGGGGCTGTGCCCACTGCCCTGGGGAGCCTGTTCAGTGCCCAACCAGCCTCTGGGGGAATAACCTTTCCCTGATGTCCAGCCTAACCCTGCCCTGACACAGCTCCAGCCATTATCACACCCCCAAGCACTCATTCCTGATCTGTGGGCAGTGGTGCATCCCCCAGATTCCCCCCTCGGGCATCTCTGCTCAGAGGTGACCTCCCAGAAACCTCCAACACCTGCTGTGTTTCCCTACAGCAGAAGTTAAACCCCACCTTAAGATAGAAGTCCTGAGATTTAGAGGCCAGCTTTGGCTCTTACTTTTGCCTCAGTTCTCTTGATAAAACTTCCCTTGATGTTTTTTCACTCCTGGCTTGTTCCTGGAAGTTTTTGTTGGGGAGATAAGAACAGTTTTTGCCTGATTATGGCCTGGATAGAGTCCTAACCTTGTTTTGGCCTCAAATTGAAGTTGGCTTCTCTGTAACTCAGCAGAGAAGTTAGCTATGTTCTTAACTTTGGTTACTGCATTAAGTTGGTAAAAGTGGACGTGGGCTCCTGGAGTTCCTTGTGCTTCTGGCTGCCCTTGGGGTTGCAGCCAAATAAGAATATCCCACCTGCAACTTCTTGGTGTCTGAATTTGGTGTCTGTGCTCTGCTCCCCCAGCTGGACCACGACCTGAAGCACGCCCACGAGCTGCGCCAGGCCGCCTTCAAGCTCTACGCGTCCCTGGGGGCCAACGACGAGGACATCCGCAAAAAGGTGGGCCTGGACAGGTGTCAGCAGGCAAAACATGCAGCTGAAAGGCAGGGACTGGCACCTGCCAGCCTTGTGTTCCCCACTGTGAGGTAAAGAGGTTGGAATGAGGAGGCTTCGTGTGTTATATTGATATAAACCATCCTCAGGGTGGTGGAGCAGAGTCTCGCAGGAAGTTGTCTTTCAGCATGTTGTGGTCCTTGACTACTCATAAGGAGTGTTGTGGCATATGAGTAATTTCTGAGACCTGTGTTCTGAGGGATAGAATACACCTCTGTTCTCATCCTATCCCGTTACAAAACAAATGGCTTTTAGAAAATAAACCCTGGAAAGTCTAATCATGTTGGGAAGCAAAGTCAGAGTTTGTTTCCTGATTCTCAAGTGACCAAAGTTATAACAAAGCAGTTGATGGTTCAAACATCACAGGAAAGAGAGAGGGCTGGTGGAGGCACTCAGAATTAAAAATTCACATGTGCAAAGTGAAGGGAACTTGAACAATAAATGATTAAAAGGAGCATTTTTTAAAATTAAGCGTGGGCTTGCTATGTCAGAGGTGGCAAGTAGGGGAGAGGCAGAAGAGTTTTCTGAGTTGATTTGTTGGTTAAAGGGGAAAAATAGAAGGCAAAAATGTATGGGCAGGAAAACACATGTTGAAAAGATAATATCAGGAAGATTTATCCATGAGGATCTACAGAATTCAAACCCATAAGCCTCTCTTTTGTTGCTATAGTTAATAGTGAGGATCCTTCTTTTACACTGTTTCTAATAAGCAATGGGTGTGTACAGGACAAAGTTGATTTATTATACCAAATCCATCTTTCATCTGGGCATTAACTCCCTTTTATCCTGGTCTTAAGTGCTTGTGCTGGCCCTGTCTAAATATGACAGATGAACTAGAAGGTATTTTTTATCCACACAGATCTACAGCCTGTCTGTGGTCTGTAGTTTGTATATATTGTGTGCGACCACACGTACTCTCCTTAGCTTTAATCTGGCATTAAGGGTAATTCATATATATATAAAATCCTGTTGTTCCTTGGTGATTAAAAGCAGCAGTGGAACATAGAATGGAGATTTTTTTCGAAAAATACACAAAACTTTCCACTGAATCTGGGAAGAGAACATGACTTGCTGGTTTCAGCTACAGTTTTTTATATGCAGTATTCCAAATGTTGCAGACAAAAAGCCAAGAGCCCATAAATGCTCAGAGTCTTTTATTCCTTGCCCTGAATTGCTCTTGCTGCAGATCATCGAGACTGAGAACATGATGGACCGTATCGTGAACGGCCTGTCCGAGTCGAGCATCAAGGTGCGCTTGGCTGCAGTCAGGTAGGACCTGTTCCATCACACACAGCCTTCTGTCTGCTGCTGCACCTGCTGCCAGTCCTGCTCACTTCCTAAAAGCTGACTTGAACTCATTTCTGCTGTTGGACAATGTACTGGGGGAAGGGGGCAGTTACCCTGTGCTGGTGCAGTGTTTTCTCTTTGCCATTTCCTGGCACTTGCCAAGCTCCAAGCTGAGTCCTTGTGCAGAAGCAGTGGATGTTTTCCAGCAGTGTCCATGTTTCACAGGGAAGGTTTCCTTTCCATTGCAGATGTTTGCACAGTTTGTCCCGTTCTGTACAGCAGCTCAGGACAAGTTTTCAGGATCATGCTGTATGGAAGCCTTTAATGAAGGTAAGGGAAGAGGAGCCAGGTCTCAGCGACTGCAGCTTCTGTGCCAGTAAAGCAGCACGTGGTGTCTGTTCAGATTACGTGCCTTGCTGTAGAACCATGATGGAAATTACCTAGAAATGAAAATTCCATGGCCTTCTCCTGAGAGAGCCAGAAATCACTAAAAGCCAAGCAGCAGCAAAGAGAACTGTGGTTCATGCTTGATTTTTGAAGGGGTTTTTGTTTTCTTTTCTCATTGTTTTTTTTGGTTTTTTTTCTTGTGATCAGTGAGTGAAGGGAAGTTATCCCTAATGTTTACATGGGGCACTGGGAGGAGTAGATGCCCTTTAATTTCATGCTGTCACTGGATGGCACAGTTTGGACTTGGTCTGTGAGCCCTGCAACAGAATTTAGAGCTGCATTTCCTCCTCCAATTCTCTACCTTGTAGATCTCATTGCACACTCCATAACTGAGGCCAAAGAGCTCAGCAAGACCTTTAAAAAGACACATCTTACTATAATGCAATTATCCACAAGAATAAATGAGATCCAAGTGTGTAAGGTCTATGTCATCTCTCATCCTGTAATGGGAATGATTTGAATATTTTAAGAGCTTGTGAAAGGCCAAACATGAAAACATCAAACCTTTATAGATGTAAAACAAAAAGCCAACAGGATTGCTTGAAGAAGCACAACTGGCATAAAAGGAGAGCCGGGGGGAAACTAAAAGTTGAGATGTCAGACTTCTGTGTAAATGCAGTTGCCAGCAGTTGTTAATTTTGATTTGTATTAAATAAGCTGAAATCAGGAACTTGCGTGTTCATTCCAAAACGTTGGGAATTGCTCTGAATAGATGAGCTGCTCAGTTTAGGAATGGCATGTTCTGGTGCTGCTGGAGAACCTTCTTTTCTGAAGGGATGCTCCTGGGGAAATCTGTCACGTTGTGCTTTGCACGAGGTACAGAAGTGTTGAAGAGGCTCCTCCTGGAGCTTCCTCTGCACATGTGTCCTTGGCAGAGCAGGGATTGTCCCCACTGATTTCTACTAAATTGGACCTGAAAGCTCTCCAGTCTGGCTTCTGTGAAATAGTGCATTGCTCCAGCTTGTCATGGGATGGGTGTCATTGTCTGGATCTGCATCCAAGCATCTCCTGAAGTCTGGAGTCTCAAAGTGCAGCATAATCCCAGGCATCCCATTTCACAGTGATCCCTTCCTTATGTCAGTTACCAGGATTCCTCTCCCCCCTTTGTGCCTGCAGGTTTTACAGAATGCTCCAAATGAAATTCTCGTAGTAGCATCTTCCACGCTATGCAATCTTCTTCTGGAATTCTCTCCAAGCAAGGAGGTTGGTATTTATCCAGGAACAGGACCATTATACAAGGGTTCAGTAAGCATAAAGGTGTCTTCATTGGCAGCCACTGCTTGGGCCATGTTACAGAGCTGTGATGGGACGTGGCCTGGGTCACTGATGGCTTGTGAATAACAAAAAAAATTCAGTGCTGTGACACTGAATTCTGTTGAACAGTGAAATGTGGTCTCTAAAGAAGTAGACATGAAGTTTTGTCGTTCTTTTTACATGTGAAACACTATTATCTAAAAAAATCATGAACAAGAAGAAACCAAACTGTGATCCATTGTCTTGGAGAATTAGTGCTGCTGTATCCTGAAAATGCTGGCACAGCAGAGTGTTGTGTTTTTATTGTTCTCAGATGAACTGTACAGGATATCTGGTCTTGAGTTCTGCAGAGTCTGTATTTCATACAGATCATATCCACACACCAGCACTTCATAGCAAGGGAACAATTCCCCAGGTCTTAAATATGTTTCAGTTACAGAAAACATTCAAGAGTGTGCTGTGTGGGGGATCCTGCAGGGCACTGTGGATTCCCTGGGGTTGCTCAGTTGATCTTGGTGGTTTCAGTCATGTCTGTGAGACAGAAAGTTCACTGCAGTAATGCCAAGCAGAGTTCCCTGGCCCATGGTCATGGGCTTTCTTGGTCACTCTGCAGGGCACAGCACAGTGTTTCCACTTCAGAGTGGGCTGAAATACTTCTTTTTCTATTGGGATAATGGTTCATGTCAAAAGCATCATGGCCAAAAGAAAACACTGATTGTGCAAGATGAAGGAATATTTAGATTTGAAAGCCTCTCTAAGCCATCTGATATTCTTTCATATCCATATCCTGTCATTTAAAGGTTTTGTATTTCAGTCTGGTCATGAAGAAGTCTCCAATTTTCTTTATTATGCTGAAATTTTGCTGACTGACTTCAACCAAACTTGAATTTTTTCATAAAAACCTACTTATTAATTGTCATGAATACGGGTTGTGGTGTGGTCAGTTCATGGGATTGCACTGGACATGTTGTCCAAGAATAAGATATAAGCAACACGTTTTTATTATATTTTATTATATATTTGTATTTTATTGTATTTGCATTTTCATGTGTGCAATTAGTCTAGTGTTTTAAAGCTCTGTTTTTTTCCCCTCTTTCAGCCTATTTTAGAATCAGGAGCCATAGAACTTCTATGTAGTTTAACACAGAGTGAGAATCTTGCCTTGCGAGTGAACGGCATTTGGGCTTTAATGGTGAGTAGAGCACACTGATGAAATTCCACTTGGCATTTAGCTCCTTCAAATGTTTGGGAATGTAACTTAAAGAACTTGTCGGTCGTTATCAGAAATAAAGTAGCTGAAATCTGGCTTGTCTTTGCATTGAACTGCAGAAGAAAAACAGTATCAGCCTCGACCACTTCATCTGTTAGTCCATAAAGTAGAATAAATTCTTCAGTTCTGAGACCAGTTTTGTTGCCAGGCTCGTTCAGGGCAGCAGTTAAGAAGTGTCAGTAGCATGCTAGGGGACAAATAAAAGCAGGTAATAACCAGGTCAGCTGCAACACTGGGTGCAAATTGAATTCACTGTGTAGCAGTTGGTCAGAAATCACAGCCTTTGCAAGATCAATGTGGGAGGGATATATTCCTGCAGGGAATAGTCTCCTAGAAGAGCGAAAGCCCAGGTTTAAGGTAAGAAATGAGTGAGGAGGTGTCTGTCTCTTGCAGAACATGGCTTTTCAAGCGGAACAGAAGATCAAGTCGGACATCCTGCGAGGGCTGAGCACGGAGCAGCTCTTCCAGCTGCTCTCTGACTCCGACGTCAATGTGCTGATGAAGACGCTGGGGCTGCTCAGGAATCTGCTCTCCACTCGCCCAGTAAGTGGAGCTGCAAACAGCCCTTCTGGGAGCTGATCACACGTGCAGTAAACACAACACATTCCTTATAAGACAGGTTATTTTTCTGTGTAAGACCAATGTTCAGGATCTTGCTAAAACCTGAAGCCTTTGGATTTATTCAAATACCTGCAACCAAGTGTACAAATCAGTGTAAGGAAACGTTTGAAAGAATTCTCTAGATCCACAGAAACACTGTAATTATTACCAAATGCAGAGCCAGACATTTACACTGATGTTCAGTTCCATTGCAATTACCTTTCAGCAACATAATTTTCCTGACAGTGAAACTTGTCCAGCACAATAGTAGGAGGGTTGCACTCTTGAGGCAGCGTGTGGAGAGGTCCATATCTTAAAGATACTTGAGTTTCTTCTTTTTTGACCCCTGAAATACTTGTGTTCTTACCCAGCTGTATAGCTAGTACTGGCTTTGTGAATGTGACTGGGGGACTGTGCATTTACAAAATGCCTACGTTCGTTTTACACCCTGAAATAAAATGGTTTGAAAATGTAAGCCCGTGAATTGTTTTTGACAGGGAGAAAGAGATATTGGTGGAGGAAAAGAAAGGGGTAATCCCCTGTGAAGAACAGAGGGAAAACATGCAGCAAACATTTGGCAAGCCATCATTTTTGTGGGGGGAAAAAAAGCATGAAGCCTCTACTGTGCATTTATCACGTATTGTGTTTCTGCCATAAAAAGGTCACTGCAAAAAATCTTCTGATGTTTGTACTCGTTGAGTCTCAATAGGCTTCATAGAAAATTAGCTCTGTCTAAATGTGAAAAGATATTTAATAACCAGTCATTCATTAAACTCACCCTGAGCTCTTCACAGCACAGTCTCATTGTCACTTAAGGTGTTTTTCATCTGGAACTCAGAACCAGCCATTCTCATTCTCTACCCAAAACTCACTCATCCAGCAACTTTCCAAGGAAATCTCATTATTAGCGATTTTAAGTCCTTAAAGCCTTAAGGAATTGTGATGTGCCATGTGCTGGTCATCTCTGGTGCCTGTTTCCTGTCGCCCTTGAGGTTCGGGATCAGTTCATCCAGTAGATCTGGTTTATCTTTTTCTGGTACTTCTAATGATTGTTGCTATTCTAGTGTAGGTGTGTCATCAAATGGCCTTTTCCCTGTGATCCAGTGAACTTGGGACAGTTTTCCCAGACATAAGCAGTGCACATGGCTTATGTCTCTGCACTGTCTCAGGCTTTGGAAATCAGACCTGGTCACAGTGTTCCTGTAAGAGTAGCAAATCCCAGATAAGAAGCAGCAGTTTTCTTACCCCCCTCTGATATTATCCCCCTGTTACCAGAAGAGAAGGGCTTGTTTCTAAGTGCAGCATCATACTTGGAGCTTGGCTCCAGCAGGATTCAGTCTCCAGACTGTAAGAGTGGGAAGCCAGTGCCTTCTCTCTGGGTGACAGGGAAATCACAGCCAAGGCCTGTGTGATGCTCTCTCAGACAAGGCTTCACATGAAGAGCAATGTTACAAAGTGTTTCTGCTGTGATAAACTCCTGGATTTGGGAGAGCTCTCTAGGAGCTGGGCTCTGTGTGCAGTGTTGCTACTCTTCCCTTAGTGATTGAAGTAGGAATGTACCTTCTTTGGGGAGTTCAACTAAATGTGTTTCCTCCTTGCTTTGGCAGCACATAGACCATATAATGAGCACTCATGGGAAGCAAATCATGCAAGCAGTGACCCTCATTCTGGAAGGGGAGCACAATATAGAAGTCAAAGAGCAGGTACCTTTTTTGTTTTGTGTTGTCTTGGCAGAATAAAGTGTAAGAAACAGCAAAGAATGATTCCTGTTCACAATATGGCATTTTTGTTTGGGATTATGATGTGCTGTGAATATTTTAATGAGATGTCAGGTGGATAACTTGAGTACCTGCAAGAATGCTTTTCTTTCTGATGGATTATTACAAAGGTGTTTGAATGGAATTCAAAATGGTTTTGTAAATGTAGGTTTGGTAAAGAGGGGGGTGCTGGATGTAAGAGCAGAAGAATTAAATGAGGCAGTTGCAGGGCAGGAAGGGGATGGTAGGAAGAGAACAGAGGCACTAGCAGGGGAAAGAGCAGGAAAATGTGGGGAGGGACCTGCCCTGACAAATGAAAACTGAAGAAGGAAAGGCAGAAGGAAAGAGATGACTAGTAGGGAACAACATCCTGGATTGGTGCAGTGTAAGGGGACAGGGACACCTCTGTGGGGATGCTACAGCCAAAGTCAGAGCACTGATGGGCAGAATTTGGCTGGTTAACTCCTGTGCCAGACAGGACAGTCACTTGGAGAACCCTGTTTCTTCATGTGGTGATGAAGAATGGGGGCAGTGAGAAGCTGTGGGAGATTCCAGAGGATTGCCTTGGCCTAGGGTGGATATGGGCAGCAAACAGCCTGGCAGGTGGGTGGAGAAATACAGCTGGTCTGAATCTCTGCTCCTGGAGAATGGGTTGAAGGCAGACAGGCCTTTGATGGCAATTTAAGTGCAAAATTAGCAAAGAACAGCCCTGAAGACTTACCAGCCAGCAAAGTCACCATGGCTCTGAGACAGCTGAGGGTTAACCAGCTTCTCCCTGGTAAAGCTCTGGTGACAGGAGTGGCCTTTAGTGCAGCAGCAGGTTATTTACCTTGCCAAGGGTGTGGGAATTATTTTGGAGGAGTATCAGCATAGCTGAGAAGTACTCTGGGAAAGGGCCAGGGATGGATATGGCCTTTGGAGTCTGGGGCCTTTATCCACAAAGCATTTCCTTGGTCCCTGGGGTGCAGCTTGCTTTTCCTTCAGCACCAGGTCACACATCCAGCCCTGCCTGTGTGCACACAAGAGCCCAGATTTCCAGCAGAACTCTGTCCCTGCCTGGCTCCTCAGGATGTAATTAGCAGCCTGGCAGTAATTAGTGTGTGCAGCTGCTGACAGGAGTGCAGTGCAGCTCAGACACAAACCACACCAGTGCTGGTCCTGCTCCGTGCCCTCCCTGCATGCCCAGAAATGAGGGTGAAGTTCTTCCACAGCTCTTTGGGAAGGAACTTGTTGAGCATCTCCCAGTGCCCCCTGAGAGCCAGGGGAGCTGACTGTGCCCATCAGTGCTGTCTGAGGGCAGTGCCAGCACGGGCCAAGGTGCTTCCAGGGAATTCTGTGCGGTGGCTTCTCTGACTTTCAGGAAAAAAGCAGCTGCATTAGTAGTTTGAGTTACCTCTGCAGGCAACAACTGTGATTAGACTTATCAAAAACAAATTACTCCTCTGCTAGATCAGCAGAGAGGCCTCAGTCCCTCCTGTCCCTGACCTGCAGAACTAGATGGATATGGTTGGGTTTTGCTGTTGTTTTTTTCTTTTCCCCCCAGCCCCTGATACAGAACAGACTGCTTTGTATTCCAGGGTAGTCAATCTTTTCTATATGCTGTAGATTTCCATGAGAGACTTACAATTTTCCTCATTATAATGAATTAATGAATGTTGCTTTTCATTTTAACATGGCAGTGACTGTTTCTGGCCAGGGCTGTTCCCCACAGCCGTTGCCTCCTTGGCATTGGCCCTAGATGGAAGCAAGCTGGAAACTCCAGATTAAAGATATTAAAACTAATTGAAGGGATTGTTTGTCAGAGTTCAGAGCTGTCAGGGAAGCTGTATAAATCATGGGATGTGATCTGTGGCCAAAGAACTTCCTGGTTTTTCTCTCTTTCAGACATTATGTATCCTTGCCAATATAGCAGATGGCACGACAGCAAAAGAACTGATTATGACCAATGATGACATCCTGCAGAAAATCAAATACTACATGGTAGGGGCAATTTCTCTTTAGGGTTTTATGCTGGTCTTTTGCAGGAATGAGAAGAGGAAAGTGCTTGAGGATTTTGTTGTGTGAATTCTTCACTGTCACGCACTTCACTTCCAGGAACCCAGTGGTGGTTCAGAATTCCTGGGGTGCAGTTCTGTGTTCCAGAGGGGTACTGAGGAGCTGATTAAAAGAAAAAGGCAGTGGTTATTTCCCATAAGAATGTTACAGTGACTTCAGCAATACCAAGTCCCCTTGGAAAACATTTCATGATCTTGGAAAAGGCATATCTTGCAGACGTCAATAAATATTTGGAAGGAAGTGATTGAGCACTACTCAAGTACTTGTATTATGGCCCTATCTTTGAAAGAAGTTGTAGATAAGAATTAGTCCCAGCTTTGCTACTGTAGTTATGACAGGATGAATGACAAAATCTAAGTCTTCTGAAATTCTGAATTTCTCTTCTAAACTTGAGTTCTGTTTTTCTCTATTTAGAGTCATTCAAATGCTAAACTTCAGCTTGCTGCCATGTTCTGTATATCTAATCTCATATGGAATGAAGAGGAAGGTAAGAAAGCCTCATTATTAATGCATAGACAAGTTACCATTCTGGTCAAAAGGCTTTTGTTGCATAGTAACCAATATTTGCAATGGGATCCAAAGTGTAACGGGAGCCTTCATTCTAGGTGTGATGTGGAATGGGTGGGAACGGTGAGAACATTGAGGAGAGTGTAGAGAGCTGTTCTGGGGGAGACAGAGGGACAATAAACAGGAGCTGGAGAGTCACACAGTGGCAGGTTTTCACCTGCAGCATTTCTGTGAGGTCTGAAAACAACTGGAGTGAAAGAGAATCCTGGTAAGAGCTTCCAAGTCTTGAAGAGGTTGTGGGAACTCGTTGTTGGAAGGAACAGGTTCATTGGAGAGGATAAATGGATTAGAAAGGGGGTTTGTTGCAAAGAAATTTTCCTCAGCATGGGTGGCTTGGGCAGTGAGACTTGCAACCAGTCAAAGGATTTGTGGGTGGAACTGGAAGAAATTGGAGAAGGCATTTGGGGAGGAGAGTCCTGGCCTGGAAGAATGGGATGTCACCAGGAGAGGGCTGAAGGTGCTGCTGCACAGGAAGATACAGCTGTGGTGAGAGGTGGAGAGGGCTCAGAAACACCTCCAGTTAAATGTTCTCTGCATACAAATCCTGGGAAATCAGAGAGATGAGAATAAACCAACTCAAGCCAAGCTTCTTACCTTAGGATAAAGATTTTTGCCTTCAAAACTTTCTCTTCTCTGAACATCTGCACAGGGGCAACAGGAGAAGGAGCTGGACCTCCTGTGGGAAGGGAGTGTTTCCATGGCTGTGCCCTGGCTGAGCTGTGTTCCATAGCCCTCCTCTAGGCTGGTTCCTGCTGCCACTCCTCCCTCCTGTCCCCCAGACATTTGGGGTTGGTGGTGTTCCCAGCAATGTGCTTTGTCGTCGTAGGTTCACAGGAACGCCAGGATAAACTCCGAGACATGGGAATAGTGGATATTCTACATAAACTGAGTCAGTCATCAGATCCAAATCTGTGTGACAAGTGAGTATAAGGAAAAACCAAAAGAGATGATGAAAGGGAAATCTTTGCTTATGATTACAGAAAAATTCCCCAAAAAACAAAGCTCCGTTGCACAGAGCTTTGCAGTGTAAAAAGAAATGGTGATGAGCCCTTATTTAAGGAGCAGGGTTTGTATTGCTCAGGAATAACGAATTTTACTGAAGTTCTTAATAGTATGAAATAACTACTCTTAAAGTCTTCTAAAGCAATGGAGAGTCCTCTGTGAAATCTCACAGACACACAGTATTTGTGTGAACTTGGACTACTGACAAAGTTCCAGAGAGTTGGAACGATGGTCAACTGTCACATAACTCTATGAATTAAAAGGATAATACAGGATCATCATTAACAGTTGTTAATGTCATTTAAATTCTTTTAAACTAATGAAGCTCAACAGTAGCCTTTCACATACCTGTTCTGTTGCTCCTGTTAGTACTTACACAGATCATCCAGCTGCTTCCCAAGCACATGGAACAGAAACAGCTCAGGATAATTTCTGTGGGTTTCTGTTAATTTTTGCAATTATCCCACCTACACTTAGTAACAACTCCTATTTCTTCCACAAACTAAAGGAGATGATCTGATTTTTGGAAGAAGTCACACACAGACAACACAACTCAAAACTGTGCATTGTTTTAAAATGTACTGAATTTGGGGTTCTTGGTTTTATGAAAGATGTCCCAGTGTTCTTAGACATCTTTGCAGTGAAGTTAGAGCTTCTCTGTTTGAAATCTGTGGCAGAGTATCAGCACTGAAGGTGATAATCAGGAATATATTGATACTCACCTCTGCTACACCAGCCCCCTCCATGAGCTTGTGATCACAGCAGGAAACTTGGAAGGAAAAATAAATAATCCTCCTCTGAGTTGCTGAGTTGGAGAAGTTGGAAGAGTCTGTCAAGGTCCCAGTAGCACATTGGGAGCTGTAGGGGACAAAGGAAGAGCAAAACCTCTCACTTCAGGTGGGAGGAAGCCCTGAGTTAGCCGAGGTGATGATGCAGGTGTAACCCCAGACTGCTGGGACGTGTGTTTTTCTTAACAAAAATGTTGCACAGTGTTAGATCACATCAATCCCAGTGTTAGACTGGCTGCTGCTTCTCTTCTCCCTCCCACCTCATCGGATGTTTTTGGTGGGGGCCAAAATTCCTGACGGGATTCCTGACAGGACCGGTGTCCTTCTGGTGTGTGCTGAGTTGTGACAGCTCTTGGGTTTCTCAGCTCAAAGCCCTGCCTGTCCCAGTGCAGTGTGTGACAAAGCCCCTGCTCTTCCCTGCTCTCCTCAGGGTTCTGCAGGTGTGGGTAACACACAACCCTCAGGTCCCACCGTGCTGGGAGGTGCCTCGGCTTGCACTTGGGTAGATCATCTGATTTTTAGGTGCCAGGTGGGTTCTTCACCAGTCACAGCCCACACAGAGAAGTTCTGCCCCACTGCCAGATTCCTCCAGAGCTGTCCCCTCCCTCCTCCCTCCCCTCCTGGCACGGCGTGTCCACAAAGCCAAACCCTGGTGATTAACGGGCTGTTCCTCCTTGCAGGGCGAAGACAGCACTCCAGCAGTACCTTGCATGATCAAAGACTAATTGAATCCATGGACACCCCTCATGTCTCCTTAAGGAACAGCAGGAGATACTCCTGACTCCTTATATTTGCACAAGTCACCTTGGGCTGCATTTTTCTCAGGTGCAGGGAGCTGCTTTGCAGAAACAGTTCAAATGATCAGGTCTCCAGTGCACTTGAGAACTTTCTTGAGGTAGTTTCTTTACTCAGAGGACTCTCGGGGGGTTGTTTTGGTTTTTTGGGTTTTTTTCCTGAGCTACCTGGACTTTGGATAGAACAATCAGTCATTGTTTTCCTTTTGGGCCTCCAATTTTCTGCTTTTGCTGCAGCCTGTGTGTGTGGGTGTGTGCTTGGGTGTGTGTGTGCTTGGGTGAGTGTGGGTGGGTGTGAGGACTCACTTTTGGTTTTCCTTTTTTTTGTGTGAAAATCTTTTTCTACAGGTTTTCAAGGGTTAACCATTGTTTGCTGTACGAATACTTCAGTGAATTATATACAGTTTGAATGAAATGTTATTTAAAAAAAAAACCAAACTGTTGTATCCCATAAAGTTTATTTTGAATTTTGAACAGATGAATGTTTTTAAGTAAAATATATGCATTTCTGAACTTCAGCTTAACTTACATTATACTTCCTTTTTAAAGAGAGAAATAGAGGAAGGCAGTAGACCCCAAATTCCAAGCAGCACATTTTGTACTGACAAGATCAAAGAGTTCTTTACTACAATGCAAGGTCACTGGTACTGATAACATGCTCAAATCCGTGGAATGGGTCAGCTGGATTGGGTTTGGGTTTCTTTACATTTCTAGAAGACAAGCTCATACTTCAGGGTTAGGGGCACTGTTGGCTTTTCTGGGAAGGAGCACGTGGCTGCAGGATCAGCAGGAATAAGCTTTGCTTTCCTAGCCAGGAACTTGCTCAGCTGATTGCTGAAGGATTGGCTTGTTCAGGGGAGAGGGATTTGCTGATCACTGGTACCAGCAGAGCGACCAGTGTGGTGCAGAATTAATTTGGCAGAGAGCAGAAGGAGCTGCCAAGCAGTGGTTAAGGGATTGCTTTTGTTCTGCATCCTTTGCCTCCACAAAGAGTTAAGTGACTTCCAGATCATCTCCACAAAGGATCTGCTGGGAGCATGAAGTTGGGGGAGGGATGGAAAAACCAGAGCTTTGGTTTGGTTTTGTTTTCTGGCTCAGCAGTGTTGCTGCAGATCCCTGTACATAGGCAGATACACACTTGCATGGATTTAGATTCCTGGATAACAAGGATGGGGGTGGACTGTGATGGGGTTGGACTGCACCTGGAGGCCTTGACTGTGCCTGGGACTGTGCCTGGAAGTGTGGGGAAGCAAACATGAGTGCAGACCAAGACTGTGGGAGGTTAGGCTGGAATGGGAGAGCCCAGGGCTTTCCCAGGCAGGTGTGCCTGGAGCAGCAGGGCAGCAGGAGCCTCCTCAGGGGTGCAGTCCAGGGCTCTGGGCCCTTTGGGGTTCAGTTTAGCCCGTGGTTAAGCCAGACTCTGCAGGCACTGTATTTCCACAGCACTAACAGGCACTAGGGATTGCAGCCAATGGCTTAAACCAAATCTTTCTTCTCCTACACTGAACTTTAGGGGGGCTGCAGCAAGAAGAGAGGTCTGTAACTTTGCTAACCAATTTTGATAAGTATCTAAATCTTCTGTTTCTGATCAGAAGGTCAAATTGTGACAGCCTTACTTTTTTTCCAAGGTTAACTACTTGTGTCAGAAAATGTGACCACAGTTTGGCCTGGAATTTGAATGTGCTGTGTATCAGATAACTGTTATCATTTGGTTGCAAAGGACAATATCTACATTTCATGTAACTTCTTCCACTCTCAAAGACAAATAAAAGTGAGCACCTGACACTTTTTCCCCAGGCATTGCAGTAAGTGACTGGCAGTTTTTTAATGTCCTTCTGCAAATTTTTCATGATGGACTTTGGGGGTTGAACAAAAGGGAAAGTAAAAATATGTGAGAACTTGTTAAATCTCAGTACCTCAGAAGCAAAGTCTTGTTCATAAAATTGAATCAAATATATTTTTACCTGAACTGAGAAGGAGGTTCTGAGGCAGGTGTTGTAAGTGCAAAAGTGTCCAATGTGCTCCAGTTGCACTCCTGTGTTTGTTTAGGAGCTCAAGTTCTTCTGTATCTCTCCTCTTCCTTCCCCAACTCACATTTCTAAAAGCAAATCTGAGTTTGATTCTGTAGAACTTCGGTGCCTAAAGGTGTTCAGAAAAAAGGTGAGTAAAAGTATCTCTGTACAAGTTCTGAGGTGGTTTCCTACAATTCTGCCAGAAAAACTAAAAACCAATGCTCAGACAATCTCGTTGCTGCATGAGAACAGTTGAAGTTTTCCACAGGTATTGAGAGGACAAACTGTGTTGGATGAGGACATTTTTACATTCAGTTAAGCTTTGTGAATAATTTTTGATGTTGCTATAGGTATGTACAAAAAGAAGAATACTGTAAATAAAGAGAACTTTACCAGAACATGGAGATTTTTCTCAGCTTCCTGGAGAAATCTGAGCTCTCTGGGCCTGCCCCTCTGCAGCCTGAGAGCCACAGTGGGAACAGACTTTGCTGGTCACCCAGAGCTTTCCCAGCTTAATGAGGTGGCAGCAGCTTGTGAATGCCAGGGCTGTTTGCAGAACCAAAGCAGAGTTTGTCTGGACATCATGTGAATCATCAGGATTTCTGCTCTTCTTGTGCCATTTCTCTGCTGAAACCCCACCCTGATGAATTTTGATAAGTATGTCCTCTCTTTATATCTGGGTCTAGTGCTGGGAGTCCCTCTTGCAGAGGTAACACCTGTCAACAAAGTGAATTTGGGACAGGAGCTGTCAGACAAGTGAGACCTTTGGCTGCTCCCCACCACCTTCATTCCACGTTTGGACTGTCTTTCCCACACAGAAAATCCAGTGAGACACAATCTGGCTGTTCCAGTCACAGATTTGCATTGTGGCAGTGACAGAAGCCAAGTGACCTGCTTAAAGCACCTAGTGCCAGGACCTTCCTAAGGCAAACATTTCACATTTTTTAAAATGTATTTTTCCAGGCTTCACCCGTTGCAGCAGCAGCTGTGCCTCCCCAGAACTGCTGAAGCAGTGACACGACAGACAGGAATAATTGAGGGGCATGAAATTAGATTCTCGAGTAGAAATGGGTTGTCTTTGGTGCTCCTGAAATGTGAGAGGTGTCAATGTGCAGAATTACAGCGGTGGTTGAAATCATCAGGGCTCCTCTGCAGGCTGATTTCAGCAAAAAGAGACATGCTGGGGGCATTGATGTACCAAAAACTGAACCCCCAGCCAGGAGGGACCATGGTCAGCTGGAGGACCAGGCCCCCACCTCGTGTGCTGCGTGATGAGATGCAGCACAGCAGGGTCTGCCCTGGAGCCCAGGACCCCATGGGCACGGATGGGGTGAGCCAAAACCTGGGAGGGGCTGGGCACTGGCACTGCTCTCTCTGCAAAAAAGGGAAAAACCAACCAGCCTCCCCAAACTGAGCTGTGTTTGGGGCTGGGACAGCAGGTTATCCCCAAACTGAGCTGTGTTTGGGGCTGGGACAGCAGGTTATCCCCTTGCTTGGGTCTGGATCCCACACCTCGCTTTGAGCCCCCAGTTCAGGAGGGACGTGGGATAACTGGAGTGGGGGTAAGTGGTGGAGGGGGGAGCTGGGCAGGGGTGACAGGACAGAGGAGGCAGAAAGGCTCCAAGTGCAGCTGCTGGAGGGGGAGTTCCAGGGGAGACAGAGCTGAACTTCTCAGCTGGAGCGGGCACGGAGGAGGGAGCGGGGCGGGCTGGGCTGACGCGCTGCCCCGGCAGAGCCAGCGCTGCCATGGCAGCCTTGGGGCCCTGCCAGCTGGACACAGGTCCTGGCAGGCCCTGCTGGGCCCATCCCCTTCTCCCACCCTCCAGGCGAGGGGGACAGGCTGCTGTGTCTGGAAGCGAGCGGCAGTTCAGGCCCTGCAGCAGCACCTCGACTCTGTGAAGGTAAGAGCAAAGCTGTGCCCAGATTTTGGGCACTGCTGAGCCACCCCCTGTCCCTGCAGCAGGGCCAGGGTGCTGCTGTGGGTGCTTTGTCCTGGGTGGAGGATCAGAGCCAGGTGAAAGGCTCTCTCTATGGTGCAGGTTGGCCAGCAGTTGGACCCACGGGATCAGAGGACATCGGCAGTGCTTGTGCTTGGAGGGCTGCTCACAGGACCCTGTTCCTGCAGAGGGATGGCTGCAAAGAAAAAGGAGGTAGAGCTGCAGGTCAGTAGGAGCCAGGCTTTTGAAAGACCTTGTAAACTCATAGTTAAGTGCAAAGGATGAAATTCAGTCTGGAGGTATCTCAGATGCTGCTGGCAGAGCCCTGCTGTGAGGTCCCTGGGGTGGAAAACATTCCTGAAGGCAGGTGGGAACAATGGGGAGGCCTGGCAGGTCAGATCTGCCCCTTGTCAGTGCTGTGGGGGCACAGGGAGGTGGTTGTGGGGCTGCAGGTTGTGTTCCAAGCTCTTAAGGGCTGGCACAGGTTTGGCTGCTGTCAGAGATCAAAATGCATCTGTGTTTCATGGGATAATTGCTCAGAGGACATCGAGGAGTAGGGAACTGGGGAAGGGGGGGTTTCTCCTGAGCAACAAATGTCACTGAACATCTCTGGCCAGGTCACGTATTCAGAAGGCTCCCTGTAAAAGTTGGGAGGTACGAGAAAAATTCTAAGGGTAGAAAACCTATTTCACAGTGATATGTGGAGGAATTTTGCCTTGTTTACTGTGCACAAGTGACCTAATGATGCTTTATAACTACTGCATGGGGAGAGAGGGGTTCTGGGAGTGGTTCACTATGAGAAAACATTGAAAACCCAAAGTAGGTTCTGAAGGTCTGCTTCAAAATTTAAAATAAGTTCAGTCTTCACAAGAGAGAAATAATGGAAGAGATTATGGGCTCTCTGGCCTTGTTTATTCACTGTTAAGATTGGAAAATGTGAACATGTGTACAAAAGGAAGAGGAGCTCTCTATTAAGGTAAGAATGGACTCTGTTGCTGCTTGTCCAGCTCAGTTCCTGAGTGATGAGGAACATCAACCACACTGTGCCCCTTGGGCAGCCAAGGCAAAGCTGGGGCTGGGGCTGCAAAACTCTGGTTGTTCACACCTGCAGATGAAAGCTGAACCTTGGATACCATGGGATGTTCTGGAAAAGCTCTGGTTGTGTTAGAGAAGACCCAAGCCCAAGCAGCCTCAGCACTCCCAAATTAGCAAAGCATCTTGGAGGGTGCCACCAGTACTTGAGCCCATGGCTGAACTCATTATCACAAATTATTGTCATCAACCCTTTGGACTCATTGACATCCTGTGAAACACCCTGAGCGTGGTCCCAGCACCAGGAACAATTAAATGTCTCAATTCTGCAGGTGTTCTCTGAACAAAAATAGGCTTGGGGTCATGTGCTGAACAGGCAAATGGACAGAGGTGTTTGAACAGCTCCCTTTGCCTGAGTGAGAAAGGTCCTGGAGAAACTGCCCTGGTGACATCTCTGAAAACCTGTGAGAGGCCACTGGAGTTTCCACTCTTGGAATTCTTGACTATGGGATTTTAGCAGCCCTTCAATGCCCGTTGGTGTTAATTATTGTGAAATAATTGCCTTGGGGCAACTTC
The DNA here is from genome assembly GCF_001604755.1 of Lepidothrix coronata. Lineage (NCBI taxonomy): Eukaryota > Metazoa > Chordata > Aves > Passeriformes > Pipridae > Lepidothrix > Lepidothrix coronata. The sequence continues at coordinate 1,954,627 of NW_016690305.1, forward strand.
CTGTCTTCCATTGTAGTCTCAATGTAGTTGGGATTGATGAGACCAGCTGAGGAAGGAACTGGGAATCCTCATTGTTCAGGATGAACAAAACCAGATCTTCATTTCTCAAGAAGCCTTTTTTTTATTAACTTGCTGTGTTTTTAAGTACTTACTGAGGGGCAAGTCCTGTAAGATGGGGAAGATGCTAAAGATCTTTTCCTTTCTAATAACAGTATTAGAAGTGTGGGATAATAGAGCACATGGCACAGTGTATGGAATTGTCTAGGGCATCCTTGACAGGGTAAATCCCTGAGCAAGCTGATCTAACACTGAGCAGGGCATTAGATGAAGAACTCCACAGATCCCTCCCAATCTAGAACTTTGTGTTCTCTGTTCACTGTGTTTTGGAAGTCTTTGGATACAGCTGGGAATTCAGGTGAGGACACGCTGGGCTCAGCCCCCCTCTAGTGCCCACACATCACAGGAGCTCTGTATTTACTGCTTGATTTGAGCAAGACTGAAACCTCTAAAAGTAGCACAGCTCATGTGCAGGCCAGGGGAGAAGCTGCTGCTGGAGAATCCCCTGCCTTGTGAGTCCCTGTGAGGACTGGGCTGAGCTGGGTGTGGGGAAGGGAGGCTGTGGAGCAGCACCCAGTGCTGTGGGACAGCCCAGCCCACCCTCCTGCTCTGGGCTCCCATGGGAGGGCCCTGCTCAGCTGGGTCCTGCTCTCAGATCTTGCTGCGTGGCCCCACAAGGAGTTGTGTTGCCAGAAAAGCAGGAGAGTGCCAGGAAGAACCTGAGGCTGTGATGGGTGTCTCACAGCCCTTCCCCCTTGCTCTGTAGGTGACAGGGTCTGGTGGGTTCAGCTGGAGCTCTGGGCAGTCAGACAGGCCCTGGCTGTGGGTCTGGGCTCCCAGTTTGGGGAGTCAGCCCCCAGAACAACTCTTGGCTTCTCTGCACACCAAGTCTGGGGCCCCCTGGCAGCCACTGTTCCAGTAGTGCCCCTAAACGAGGGAGAGCTTTCTCTTGGCTGGGTGCTGCTGCCTTTCCATCTGCCTTTCCCTGGATGTTGTCAGACATCGTGCCCAGCTGGTCAGAGGTGAGAGGATCAGTCAGGAGAGTTTCCTGAGTGCTCAGGTAACTCCTCTTCAGGCAGATGTGTCCCTCTTAAGCAGCAACTGGGTGGTACCTTTGGACTTACTGTTGCTTTTACTGTGTTTTTACATTTTCACACAGATTAACATCACTAGCCAGGAGCTTTGGGAAGAAATGCTGTGTCTCAAAGGACTCATTGGTAAGGTTTGGTCAGCACACTGGGTTGCTCTTGTTCTGTGTTTAGAGGATGCCAGGACTGTTAGGAATTATTAGTGTTAAGGATGTTTAGTCAGTTCCTCCATTCCTCTTTCCCTGAATGGAAGGAAGAAATATTCCAACAGAGGTGAGACAAGCTGGAGGTTGTAGTCCTGTTCATGTGGGACAGTTGTCATGCAATCCAAGCAGTGCTGGTCCAGAAGCTTCTGGAGTGTCCAGTCCAGCCACTGCTTGGAGCAGGACTGTCCCCAGCAAAGGAACAGCCCTGGCTCCCAAGGGTGCTGCAAGTCTCGTGCTCTCCCTCTGCAGTTCTCCCTAGAAAAGCTGGTCCCTCAAAGGGCACAGCCATGCCCATGTTTCTTTTGAAGGCTCCTCCACATAATTATTAGCTCGATATTTTACAATGTGATCTCATCCTCTGATCCAGCATCTCAAACCTTCCCAGGGTAGGACAGTTTCTACCTCAGAGTTGAATCCAGCCCTTCTAGTGTTTGGTCTATTGGTCTGTGTCTGAACTGACCCATTTTCACCTCATTCTCACTCATTTTCCTGCTCACAGTTGTCGATGCATTTCAAGCCTGGTGTGGCCCGTGCAAAACAGTAGTGGATCTCTTCCAAAAAATCAGGAATGAAGTTGGCAGTAATCTCCTGCATTTTGCTGTGGTAAGATCTCATTTGACACTGCCTGCAATACCCAGTCCTCTGCAGTTGGCAGGGGCCAGAAGGCTGAAGTGACTTTGTCTTTCCAATATTCAGCCCAAAGGATAACAGTGCAGGAGTTGCAGCTGCTGGGAGGGAACCTGCCAAATACAGGTGCTTGGGTACATCTGTAAGAATTCATATAATGAAGAATTTTCAGGCTTTAATGGGTCTGTACTTCCCAGATTTCTTCTTAAGCATATAACACTGGACAGAGTTGTTAACACAAAGTCCCTCTGATGTACAGGGGGAGGCTGAAGGAGCTGGGTTTGGTCACCTGGAGAGGAAAAGGGACAGGTATCAAGTGGGGGATTGATGGAGAAGGCAGAGACAGACATCTCCCAGTGGAACACAGCAACAGGACAGGAGAAAACGGGATAAGTTGCAGCAGGGAGAGATCCAAGTAAAGAGAAGGAAAAAGTACTCGGTGTAGGAGTGGTAGGACTGGGACAAGTTCCCAGAGGTGCAGAGCTGATTCTGGGAGATGCTCAAAACTAACACAGCCTTGAACACCCTCCTGTACCACTGAGACCAGCCCTGCTTTGGGCAGTCTGGGATCAGAGCCCTTCAGAGGTCCCTCCCGACCTCAGTCCCGCTGGGATTCCGTGTGTAAGTGGCTTTCCTGGCTGAAGGCAGCTCTGGATCATGGAGAGAGCTGAGGGCAGGGAGGTTTCTCACAGCTCAGCACTCCTGCTGCTGCCTCTGCTGCCACCACAGCTCCTCCTGCCACTTCTCTGCTCATGGACAAGAGGCCCCCATTTCATTTTCCAGCTTTCTTCTGTGGGACTCACCCAGGCAAGCTGCTGGGAATAGTCATCCCTGTCCCAGCAGAGCTGCTGTTCCAGCTCCTGCAGGTGAGATCTGCCTGCTTCTCAGGTCACTGCTGCTGAGCTGAGACTTGGTTGTGGCCCTGGCTCTGACCAGTGTCACTTTGTCCCCCCAACCCGGGCCCCAGAGGTGTTTCCCCATGTGGGGGGTGAGGACCAGCCAGCTGAGGGGGGCTGAGTCCAGGCATGTGCTTCCCTGTGGAGCAGAAATGCTCTCCTAGAAACACCTGCTCTATTTCCCGTTCCTTTCAGGCTGAAGTTGATTCCATTGATGCTCTGGAAGGATACAGAGGACAATGCCAGCCTGTCTTTCTGTTTTATACTGTGAGTAAAAACATTTTCCCAGTAGATGCACAGCAACAAACATGACCTGCTGGTGGGAACAACTGGCCTTTTGGAGGGATATTCTATTTCTTTAATGTGTGATGAGCAAATTTTATTTGCTCTGTATCTGCTGGTGATCAAGTGCTGTGGGGATTAAAATATAGTCAGTGTGTTGCCCTGTGGGGTCGTCAGGTTCAGCCTCCTGCCTATGCAGGACCTCACTCCTCTCACAGGCTGCTTTGCTTCATCCTAAGACTGATGAGGAACCACAGAGAAGGTTGTTCCAAAGCTTCCCTCTTGTGGAGCAGAGCAGCTCTGTCAGGGAGGAGGGCCTGGTACATAATGTTGTGGGTGATGTGCTGCTGGGGGGATTTCCAGGGCCCAGAGAGCACAATCTGAGCACTGACTGACTGATTTGCTTTCCACACCTTCCAGGAGGGAGAATTAGTGGCTGTTGTAAGAGGAGTGAATGCACCACTGCTGCAGAAAACCATCCTGGAACAGCTGGCAGGGGAAAGAAAGGTTTCAGAACATGGAGGAGAGCAAGTGCTGGTAATGAGTCACTAAAACCTTAAGTAGCTGTAGATGTGCATGTCAGAGGAGAGGTTCAGCTCCCCAGGGCCAGAACAACTCTAAAGCAGAGTTCCTTCCTTGCAAAAATCCCCTCCCCAGCCCAGCCAATGTGCTGAGCCACTGCCACAGGAGCTGGCTTTCTGTGTGTGCTCCAGACTGCTTTGGTTCTAAGGAACCAAACTGCCTTACCTGTGTGTGATCTGCTAGTCCGAAGGCATCCCAAAGCCTGCAGGCTCCCTCTGGTGACGATGGCTGGCCTGTTCCTGGGAGGGCTTTCCCCGGCTCTTGGTCAGCTGATTGAGAGCTCAGCGGTGACCCCGGACAGGCAGAGCCTCTGCCCTCACTGCTGAGCTGAGCCCGGCCCCGAGGGCAGCAGAGGGCTGCTCCCTGCTCAGGTGGAGCTGGGAAGGGGGGCCCTGCCTGGCAGGGGCTCACCTGGGGGGCAGGAGGACACTCGGGACCTTCCTTGCTCATCCACCCACTCTTGCAGATGCGAGACAGAGCCAAGGAGGAGGGAAGCACAGCTGCTCTGCAGGGACAACAGCGGGAAGGCCGAACAGGTAAGGCAGGGACAGTGTAGGATGCTCTCTGTGCCTTTGGTAAGTGCCTCTGCTAAAGCTGGAACCTTCAGCCAGGGTTCAGCTCTGCTGGGGCACCAGAGGGAAGATCCCTGTCCCTGGGCACAGCCCAGCTCTGCCCAGCCCTGGCAGATCAGCACATGGGAGTGTCCCCTTGGAACCCGGGTAAGACACCAGGGTAGCCTGGGTGTCTGATATCCCGAAACTCAGTATTTTTCCTTCCAGTGTGTGTTTTATTTTACATTTGACTCCCCTCACCTTCTGGCCTGGTGAGGGCTCTTTGGCTTTGTTCTGTTTCCAACACAAACACTGAAATAGCCGCAACTGTTGCTAAACCCCCCGCCCCTCAGGTGGTTTTTAAAAGAAAACACAAACACTTGGGCACCAAATCTGGTTACATCAGCTCCTGCCTTGTTTAAATTAGCCGCCTCTTCCCAAAGGCTTTGTCTCTGGTCCCAAAAGGGACATTTTTTCTAGGCTTTCCTGGGACACGTTTGCAGCCTGGGGCTTTGCACACCAAACCCCGGGAATCGCGGCAGAACCCGCCCGGCTCTGGCTGAGGCCGGTGGGTGCCGGGTTGTGCCTCTTTTCTTTGCTCATCGCTGACTTTGTCCCTTTCCTTCTCTCGGAGACTGACAGATCCCCCGGGCCCGGGATCGCGGCTGGCAGCGTGGAAGAGATGCGGGGTTTGCCGATAAATAAAAGGATTAGTGGGCAGCACGGCTGGCTCGGTGTCCCTCTGTCCCTCGGTGTCCCTCTGTCCCCCCGTGTTCCCTCGTCCCCGGTGCCGCGCGGCCCCTTTAAGGCGGGCCCGGGGGCGGTCTCTTGGCACTGCGGCTGCGCGGGGCGGACCCTGCGGCCGCGGGTTCGAGTCCCGGCGGTGCCGGCCCGGCCATGGCCGCGGCCCCGGACGGAGCGGAGCCCGAGCTGCCCACGGAGCCGCCCGTGCACCGACTCAGCGTGGCCGAGCTCGACCGTGAGCTGGACTCCCGCAGCGAGCTGGTGAGGCGCGAACCGCCGCCCAGGCGGCACGGCCGGGCCGCGGGGGCTGCTCCGGCCCGGGCGCTCCTACAGGGCCCCGGGGCCGCTCAGGGAGGGAGCGTCCGGTCCGGTCCCCTCACACAGCTGGGAGAGAGGGGTCCGGTCCGGCCCCCTCCCCTCACACAGCCGGGAGAGAGGAGTCCGGTCCGGTCCCCTCACACAGCCGGGAGAGAGGGGTCCGGTCCTGTCCCCTCACACAGCCGGGATGGAGGGTCGGCGGGGGGCTCCCTCAGACGGGTGTGAGGGAGGGTCGGGGGTCCCTTGCACAGCCCCGAGAGAGGGCTGGGTCGGGTCCGGTCCCCTCACACAGCCTCGTGGGGAGGTCGGGGGTCCCTCACACATCCCCGAGGGAGGGCTGGGTCGGGTCCGGTCCCCTCACACAGCCTCGAGGGGGGGTCGGGGGTCCCTCACACAGCCCCGAGGTGGGGTCAGGGGTCTCTCGCACATCCCCGAGGGAGGGTCGGGTCGGGTCCGGTCCCCTCATACAGACCAGAGGGGGGTTCAGGGGTCCCTCACACAGCCCCGAGGGGGGGGGGGTCGTCAGGCAGGTGGGCCCAGGCTGCTCTTTGCCGGTTCCAGCACCCTGCCATGGGCTCTGTCCCAGTCACATCAAGTTCACATTCTTCGCCTCGACTAAGCAAACAGCAAACCCCCGAGCTGTACGTGGTGGGTGCCTGGTATAGCAGGTGCATCGTCAGTCATTTAACTTCTCCCTTGCTGCAAAGCACCTGATAGTGCAATAGCGTCTTTATTCTCAGAACATCAAAAGTGCTCTATAACTGCTCCTGGAAGTAGGTCTCACACGGCCTCCAAAGAGGAAATACCCTCATTCAGCCAGGTGAAACTGTGAGCCCTCAGCTCTCACCGGCCTCTCCGGGCAGGGGAGCGTTGGCAGGAGTGTCTGTGTGTGGCTGCTTTTAAATATTGTTTAGTTAAAATAAAGTCTGGAAGGTGGAGTAGGCAACCTAAACTCAGTCTGTGGTTTCTGCTGTACAGATTGATGACAAAGAATTCGACATCCCTCAGGTTGATACCCCCCCCACGCTGGAGAGCATCCTGAATGAGGTGAGCATCTGTTGGGCAGGGAAGGGCAGGCAGCACAGGCTCCTTTGGCTCCTTTCCTTCTGTGTTTTTCTGGGAAAATAAAACTGTATAACTTCATGATGTCCTGGTAGTGATAGCTGGTGAAGTGCATGCTCAGTTGAGTAATTGCTTTATTGGGTGTGACATAGAATTTTGGTTTGTTTTTTTTTTTTTTTTTCCAATTAAAGTATCCACAGCTGCAACACATAAATGGTTTCTATTAAGTGTAAGTATGTTCACCTGTGGATCTGGACAGTCACCTGAAGCCTATACAGTCTGTTAAAGGTCGGGGCATCAAACAGATGTTTTTAGCTAAAAGTAATTGCAGAGTTTCTGGGTAGTTCTTAAGTTGTGAGAGGAGGTGAGAACTAGATATTTAGTCCTCTGGCAGGAGCAATGAACTGTCTCAGCATCTGATGTGACTTGTAGTACCTTGCAGGGGAGAGCTGACTTTGCCTCAGTTGTATCTAACTCAGTGGTTTTTTTACAGTAGCTGTGTATGAGCCCTCAAAAGGAAAAACGGCGTGAAAGTAAAGATTAACTCAAAGAAAACGAGCTTTTTAACAAAATGAGGGAATTGGTGACTGGATTTCCTTTTCCCCTAAAGGGAGAAGGAGCCTGGGAGGGCTCATAGTTCTTTTAAAAAGCTGCATTAAAAAGGTGTAAGGTGCCCCAAACAGATCCAGACTAAGAATGAGAGGAGTAGTAGGAGTAGTGTACAGAGGTGTGTCCTGTTTCTGCTGGTGCCTTGGGTGACAGAGGTGGAGGGAACTGAGTAAATTTGGGTGATACCAAAGGAGATGCAGTGACAGCTGTGTCAGAGGAGCAGAATGCAAGTCTTAAACCCCGAGAGGTAATCATGAGAAAAGTGTAGTTCAGTGCAAACAAATGCAAAGTCTTACTCCAGTGCTATTGATCTCAGTTACACGTGGGATGGAAATGACTGGCAAAGCACCTTTTGAGAAGGATTTTAGTGGAGAACAATCTATCTGAGCCAAAAAGGCAGAGTTGCAGTGGAAGAGGGGATGTTCAATGGGCACAGGGCTCTGCTCTCTGCTCCTCTGGCATCAGCTAGGCTGTTGTGTTTGCTCTTTCTGGCTCTGTGAGGGGAGAACATGAACTGCACCACATTTAGAAGACATCAGGAAAAATGGCTGTTTGGAAAAATACTGTAATAAAAAATTCTGGGTTAAGACTGAAAGGAGAAAGATATTGCCAGCAGAAGAGCACAGAGCAGAGCAAAATCAACTCTCAAAGCAGCTGGAGGGACTGCTGGGCTCTTAGGGCCACCTGGTGAAGTGCGGGAGTAGATGATGATAATTCTAGGCCTTCTCTTGGCTATTGGGAGACTTGGGAACAGCTCAGTTAAAGGTCAGTTCAAGTTTTGATGGAGTAGATATTATCTGGGGAAGGAAGATTTAGTCGAACGATTTTCTCTCCAGTCCACTCCTGTGATTATTGTGAACTCTGGAAACTGGTTCTTCCCCAGAATCAGTCCAGTAAAGTAGGAAATAATTCCTGGTTTTAGGTATGAGACTGTCTTGTCCTTTCCTTCATTTTTTTTTTTTTTTAGCTGAATTGGTGCTGTTTTGCCAGCGTTTCAGTTGTGGTGCTGTGTGCTTTGAACACTTAGCAAGCTGTGGTGATTCTGTCCCCTCAGACTGATGATGAAGAGGAGTCTTTCATTTTGGAGGATCCCTTTCTGCTGAACGTGGATAACACGGACGCACACTCCTACGACACGTCGTCCGTGGCCAGCTCTGACAGCGGGGACCGCTCGCACCTCAAGAGGTACTGCAGCCCCAACCCTGCCAGCTGCACCCCGGGGGTGCTGCTTAGAGCCCTTAAAAACAAATCCTCCTTTTTTTCTTGGCAGAACACTGTTACTCCTCCAGGATCACGTAGGCAAAGGTGGGATTTGTTGCTGTGCTGAGGGCTGGCCTGTTTGAGTGTGCTGGTTTAAAGGTGAACCGGCAGGGGAAATGAACTCAACTCAAAGGAGAGATTATAAGTCAGAATAACAATTTAATAAAATAATACAATAAATACGATTATACAGGCAAACAGTTGGTTTTAACCCACAAAACCCAAATGTATGACCCAGCACCCTGGGGCATGAACCCGTTGGGCCCCCCGAGTCCAAAGTAAAAGGAGAGGGAAAAAACCTGTTGGTGAGAGGGCTGGTGCAGTCTGGTTGAGAGTGGTGGTCTCAGTCTGGTTGAGAGTGGTGATCTGCAGTCTTCCTCTGGATCCCATGAGTGGTTAAAAAAGTCCCAGGACTCCAAGATTATATGTCCTCCAGTTCAGGCAGGAATGCCCAGTGTACTTCCCTCAGGGCGGGGGGTTCCACAATGGGTGCGAGGACAGGAGCACCCTCCTATCTCACAGGCCTCTGAACACCCAGTTTACAGCCTGAGGAGTCAGGGCTGCTCTGGGCAGAGGGTGTAAGTGGTCTGTTGATAACAGTTTCTGGGAAATGGCATGGAAGGCTATAGAATACCCAGTTTTGGGTTACACCCACACAGTGGTGAACTGGTCCCAGCTGTTCTAACTAGGACATCGAGCAATAAATGCCCAGATTTTATGGGAGACAGAATATTTCAGGTTCTCTGAGTTTTAATGAAATCTTTGTAGTGCTGAACCGTGATGACTTTAAAGAAAATCTTTCAGAGCTGTGTTTGACCTCCAGAGTGTGCCAGCAGCCGGTGGTTATTTGTGCAAGGCAAATGCTGTCACTCCTTTGAGTGGACTGCTGATGCTGACATCTAAAATGTGGTAATTAGCTCCAGTACTGCTGACCTGTTAATTACTCCAGGGATGGCCTGAGCCACTCCCATGGCTGCCTGGTGTGCCCTGGGAAGCTGTGGTTATTGCATGAGCAGTTGCACAGGATATAAACAGTCTGAATCTGGTGGTTTCTGTTGGCATTTGGTGGTGTATGGATTCACTGTCCCTTCATTTTTCGAAGAAGATGCCTTGTACTGAGAGAAATCTTACCTGTAGTGGCTTAAACATTTTCAGTACAGAGTAGGCAGAAAAACCTGGAAGTGTTCCTGTTATTTTGAGTGAGGCTGGTTGCCATGGTTATAGGTCTTTAGCCATAATATAAGTTATTAACAACATATTTCTTCATTCTATGTGTGAGCTCCTTATTTGTGCACCTCTGGAGGGATAAGAACCGGGTGTTTCCGGCTTAGTTTTGGGAATTTGGCTCTCTGGCGGTGAGCATGGCAACAAAATTGCAACTTTCCTGGGGATTTTCCCTCTGCTGCGGTTGCTGGAGTGCACCAGTGCTCTTCAGAAATAACTGTTCCTGCACACGAGTTAGTTTTAAAAGATGTTGTGTCCATAAACAGAAGCACTTAAGCTTTTGTATCAGGTCAGCTGGGTTTTCATTGAAGGTTATTATTTAAGCATACACCCAGTTTTCCTGGGGCTCTGTGTTCTGCTGATGAACCTCTTCCAATTGTTTAGTTTTGCTTAGATTTGCTTACAGACTAAATTGTTTAGTTTTGCTTACAGACTAAAACTTCCTGGCTCACTGAAAGACTCATTAAAGAGCTCAAGTGTTGCTTTCAGGCTTTATTAATAAATTCTGAGGTTTGCTTGAAACTGAGCATTTGTTTGAAGAACTACTTACTTTTCTCTGGGAGGTGAGTTAGAGTCAGACTGTGCAGGCAGAGCAGGTTTTGCTCATAATCCCACGTGTCATCTCATTCTGGGCCCCCAAGAATAAGAATGGAAACTGTGTGAGTTACAGGTGCATGCAGAATTTACCTGCTGCTTTATTTGTGGCCTAGGCAAAGCTACAAACTTCTGTGGATGCCTTCAATTGATTTCTTTTTCCTTAGGAAGAAAAAACTCCCAGATTCTCTCTCACTCCATGGATCAGTGATCCGGCTCTCACTCCTGAAAGGAATTTCTGCCCAAATAGTGTCTGCAGCAGTAAGTGTTGCCTTCTGGTCACATCCATGAGTTAAAACTTGAAACTCTTTTGGTGTGTAGGGGTGTGTGTGATCTCCTCCCTCCTCCCTGCTATTGGTTCTGGGTAGTACTACCCTGCTTGGTCCATAAAGTACTAACTAGTAGTCCCAGGCAGCAGTGACCAAGGGATGAGCTGACTCAGTGCAGCAGCAATGTGGGAGGTGCTCTTGAGCACCGATTTGTGTTGCTGGGTGTCATTAAACCTGGTGGCAAATGTTCCACTGGCAGGTCTGCTCAGTGCCTGCAGCAGGCACAGTGCACACGGAACTTCCTTATGGAATTACAGGAAGTGCTGCTTCCTCTCCATTTCTGGGCACTTTGTCATCCCTCTGGATACTTCTGGCCAGTGGTCCCTGGTGGGACCATGAGAATGCAGCTCCTGTTGATTTTGCTTGGTGTTGTAGTTGTAATAATTAGGGACGTGCACAGAGCTGGGGGTTGTGCCTCCCTCACTCGTGGCTTCTCCTGTTTCCCCAGGACAAGGTGGATGCTGGCTTGCCCACTGCAATTGTAAGTACTCCCACACTTTTCAAGGACTCTGTACTTGGTTTTCATGCCAGTTTGTTAAAGCAGTAATTTAAGATGCCTGATAATGAATTTCAAACAGGAGGGATGGGAGGAGGAGCATGAAAGCTCTGTTTCCTGGGGGGAGTGCCCAGCACTCCCCTTTTTTATCTCCTCACCAGGGCTCCTGAGCAGAGCACTCAGCCTGTCCTCCTCTGCTGGGCACATGAATTTCCCCTGGGTATTTCTTTGCCAGTTACTGCTTTGACTCCTCACAATTTCTTACAGAAACTTAAACTGAAGTGCTCCATGTGATGGGTCAGCATCCCTGTGTCTCTCATGTGTCTGAAATATGTCCTTAAAATACAAATTTTTCACAAAAAAAGGGATATTCCTGCTTAGCAATTCCAAGCATGTTAATTAAAATATGTCAGAAGCGAAGCTGCCTGTAGGTAAATGAGAAATGTTTTAAGGAGGTGAAACGCAGCAAGTGTTTGTTCTGTCTTTGTGAAATGAGTTCTAATGTGTTACAAAGAAACTAAAGATGTGCTTGGTCACTTTGACTGTAGTAGCATCAGTCCATAAGAAATTATATTTTTTTGTTTAAAAAGGCTGCACAGCAAAGTTGGAAGCTGTGACTCTGCACATAGAATAAAAACCAATGCTTACACATCCAGATATTAAAGCACTGGAATTTTTTTAGCCTGACTTAGACTTGTTAATAAATAAAGTAGAACAACATTAATACATCTACAGCATTATGTGATTTCTATTAGGTTTTAGGGAATTGGGTGCAGGTTTGCAAGTGCAGTAGGATCTTGGAGCTGTGTTTAATTCCCTGTGGAGTCTCTGGGCCTGCTGTGGGCTGTCTCTTCAGGGGACCAGCACTGCACAGAGTTGTAGAAGAGTTCACATGTGGATGTAGCAGCTGAATTAGAAAAAAATCCTGAGTATTTATATTCAGAAACTACACCAAAAGAACGAGACTGACTTGAGAGAGAAGAAATTTCGCTGTGGGTCCCTCTCAGAGCATTTGAGTGTCAAACAGCAGAGGGAAAGGCAGCCCTCTGATCTTGAGAAAATCTCTGTGATGCTCTTTCACATGTAGTGCTTATCTGGCTTCATGTAGGAATTGCTTGTCACTTATAAATTAAAGAAGTTATTTATACAACCTTTGAAATCTTCCCCTTTTGGCAAACTTTGCTTGGTAAGTGGTGGATCTGTGAGTGATTTCTTCTGCTTTCAATCTATCTGTGTGACTCTTCCAGGCAGCATCAAATCTGATAGCAGTGGGGACTTCCCATGGCTTAGCACTGATCTTTGGTAAGTTAAAAATAAAGTTTGGAGGTTTTTTGCGTTTTAATGATCTTAAAAAAAATTGCAAACACAAGCAAGAAAACCCCAGCCTGATTTAGAACTGCAGGCTGGATTCCTTCTGAGGAATGTGCTTCTAAGTTTGTGCTAAATGTGTTTTTTTTTTCAGCAAAGACATAAAGCACAAGTAATATTTTAGTTGTCCTTATTCACATGTTCCTTCTGCTTTGGTGGGGATTGGCACATTGATACCGAGAAATTTAGTTCTGTAGCACTTGTCTAAAGAGCCTTTTCTGGGTTTAAATGGAAAATACTCTGTTTTCATGTGGAAGAAACCACAGCAGTATGCACAGCAGTATCACCTCAAAGTATTAATCTTCTGCTCTGTGATGTAATAGCTGTCAGCATCAGGGGAATTGTGTTCCTTGGGAAGTGGGGCCTCTGACCATGGCTGGTGTCAGGGGTGTCCCCTTCCCTGCACCATCACCCACCTCTGTGTCCCTTCATGCTTTTAGTCTTTTATCACAGAACTTCATTCAAAAGGTTTCTGAGCCTGTGCCTCTGTTTATCCAGGTTACCAGCTGGGCCAGAACAGCTCCTGATCTGCTCCCATAAACACTGGGTTTTGTGCCTTTTATCTGTGCAGCACCAACTTCTTAACCATTTCAGAAATCTCAGTATCTTCTATATTTTTCTTTCAAAGCTGGATGAAATTATTCAAATCCAGAATTCTGGGGGATGGGGTACAAGAGAGGGGTGGGAAAGACTGTGATAGTGCAAGACTCACCTCCCTGGGTATTTAGACATTAAACTGTTTGATGCCCTTTGCTTAATTCAGTAGTGAAACAGTTACAGGTTGTGCTTAATCTGAATATAAGTAACTTCTTATCTGCTGCAGGTAACACAGGACCTTACTGAGTTTTTGGCACTAAATCTTTGTGGGGTTTTGGATTTTTTTTTAGTTTTTTAAAGGTTGCTCTAGTGTGTGGAGCTCTCCAGGATCACTCCTGTGGAACACACTGTTACTGATTTTGCTCTCTGTGTGCTGACACAAGGAAGTCAGGAAGCTTTTAAATAAGAAACTGTTCTCTGCAAGTGTCATAATAGATAATTTTTAGCATTTTACATTGCAGAAGGGACTCTAGGACTCTATATAAGCATGCAAAGAGTCATTCTTACATTCTGGCTTGAGTTTCTTCTGCAGTTTAAAGCAGCAGTTTGTCTGTAGGCTGATCAGTATCTGTACATTTTTTAGGAAAACGTGTTTCTACCAGATGTGTTAATTAGGGTGAGATTCACTACTGAAGGCTTGTAAACTGTGTGCAGGGTTTATACTTTACAATGGGAGCTTTTTTTGTTTGCAAAAACATAGGTGCATTTTGTGGTTGAACAGAGCTCTCTGAATAGTTGTGTCACTAGGAAATTTTGTAACCCTTTGTTTTTTCTTTCATGTATTTGACTTTAGCTATTTTGTTTGTCTTTCCTGAGTCCACTTGGATTCTTGACTTGTCTGCTCTGTCCTTTCTAAGGAAAGCTTTCATTCTGATTCTTTGAAAGCTTCTGTTGGCTCTTGAGAAATTATCACAGGACATTTCTCAGTTTGTGCATCTGATCTTTGAGAAACATTTTTTAGTGGATTAGAGTTGGATTAATTGCCTATTCTTTGACATACTCTCCAGTGTTGCAGAAGTGCTGGTAGGAAGGGATGTCTGGAGCACACAAATACTCTTTAGAGGTTTTCTTTATCCATGTTTCTGGAAGAGCCAGGAGGTTTTACCCTACTCAAAAAACAGCTCTTAAACACCACTCACTGAAGTGTGTTATTTTTCATAAAGACTTGATGTTCCAGACAGAAAAATTTCTGTGTGGCTAAACTTTGTTTTGATTTGTGTGGTACCACTATTGATTTGTATTTTTATTTTCTCTGTTGGTTGTAAAACTTATGGTGAGTGTCCTGAGTCTCTGAGGTATGGCAGCATGAAAACTAAATTTTGGGATGATTACCCTTAGATGTGTTTTTAAATTCGTGGGGAGTTGATTTGCTGGCTGGTGGTAACTGGTTGAAAGCACTGTTACCAATGATATTACTGTTACATTACCAGTTTTATTTCCTCTCAGATTTCTGGTTTTTTTTGTTTGGTTTTTTTTTACTCTTCAGTACAAAATGGAGTTCAAATTTATGAACTCACTTTTTAAAGTGCTTGGATTTAAACCACTGTCACAGCATCACTTCTTGAGTAAATCAGAAGGTGAAATGTTAACCAGAGGAAACACTCAGCAAACTCTGAAGGCTCTCTGTCCTTGGAGATTGTCACATATGTGCTGTTTGTTACTTCACTCCTTTCTTTTATGCTGATTTCTGGCTTTTTCTTCCCTCTTGTGGCCCTTTCTGTGTGGATGAACAGGAAAAGGTACAGTAACTGCCCTGTGCACGTGCCCTGCATGCCCAGCTCCTGTGTTCCCAGTTTGCATGTTGTCTGTGCCGGCATTCCAGGTGCCAGCTCAGCAGAAGGCAGTGCAGGAACAGTGGATGATGCTGCTGGCCACTCTGGGAATTGCTAATGGGATGCATGTGCATTGCACCCTCCCAAATCCCCCGGGCAGGAACAGGTAAAGGTGTTTGTTATCCTGTCCTAGGGCAGCAGCTCCACAGCTCTTTGTGAGGGTGTTGTTTTGGGGCAGGACAAAGCCTCTTCCACGAGCTCACCTCCATCCAGAGCAGTTCTGGCACCGTGCCTGAGAGGATTCGTGGTACTGGAGTAATTCTGCAGGAAACCAATTCAAACTCAGGAAAATCAGGGCTTAAGGGAAAGATCCTGGTGGCAGCCTGGTGATCTGAGCAGTATCAGCTTCTGGAGTGCTCTGCTCATTCCTTTGCTCTGGGAAGTGACTTGTTTCACGTTCACAAACTTGGTTTGATTCTGCACTTGCAGAGCTGTGTCTAAGGGCCATCTCACTTTGACCTCAGACTGAGAGCAACACAGTTGCTGCCAGAGAACTTTCACATGAAGAACTAACTGCCTTTTGCAAATTGAAAAATTAAACCCATTTTTGGACAATTGATAGCCACCTTTGTTTCAAGCATTTGGGAAAAGCTTTTTATGTTTAATCCTAAATGTGCCTTAATTCCAAGCTGATGATGTAGGTCTGGAAAATCATCAGATCACCTCCTATAACCTTTTTGTTTTTATCTATTTTTATTACTTTGCCAGCTGATTAATAGGACCTCATTGATTCTCTGGTCTTGCTTTGCTTTGGAAGCAATTTCATCCATGTTATAGTTGTTTTTTAAAAGAAAATCTGATCTAATGGCTCCTCCTTGTGTGTCATCTTTTGACTGGCTGGAAACAAGAACAAGGACTGGCACTGGTCATACAAATCAGTTCATTTTGGGATGTTTGTTTGGAATTAACATTGGGGGTGAAGGGAAAAGAAAAGGGCTTTGGAAAGTTCCTGTGGGGATACATATAAAGATGTATATAAAGCCTTTTCAGAGAAAGCTGTGGAAGATTCTCCTTTTTCATGCCTTAGAGGAAACAGGTCTTGACTCACTGATGGGCTTGGGCTGCAGTGGAAGGTACAGAATGCCATTTACTTTTCATATGAAGAGCTGGAGCATTCCCCTTGCTTTCAAACCTATTTTTATGGTTAGCAGGTGGTATTTTTCTGGACTGTATTTCCAGACCTCTGGAACAGGAATTGGATCTTGACACCATCTGGAGAATATTTCTCTGGGAAACTTGTTTACCAGCTGTAGCTCTGTGTTGTCTGAACTTCCATGGAAATCTTCCATGAGTTATCTTCTTCTGTGACCTGTTCTGATCTGTGCTGTCAGGGATCACAGGGATGTCAAGGTGCTTTCTGGTGGTGTGGCCAAGGATGTTTTCTGCTCGCCCTGGACAGTGCTTTAGGGTAATCCATGGGTTCAGCAGCTTTTCTTGCTCATATTCATTTCTCCCACTAATGCCTCTTCATACAGGTGGAATTTGACTCCACTGTGTGCTCAGTCCTCAGTCTGTGTTTGCTGCCTGATGGATCCATCCTTTTGGGGAGGAAATGCAGGATACCTGCTCTGTTTCACATCTAGCACATCTCTAGCAGTGCTCAAGCCTTGAGGAACATTTCCTGTGCCTTGGGAAGACCTTCCAGGGGCTTTCTAGTGCTCAGCTCTGTTTCCCTGGATCCCTTCCTTTCCTTTTCTTGCTCTGGGTGACTCCTGCACACAGTGTTACTGTGGTGTTCCTGATGTATTTCCAACAGTCCTCACAAAGCATCTTTGTTCCTTCACCATTTTAACTGTGCCCTTGGAGAGCAAGTTCCTTTTCCCTCCAGCTTCTGACCTTTATTAACAAAACCAGGGACTAACATGACAAAATAATAATAAAATTATGACATAGACTTAAGCCTATGTTGGGGTTTTGCATTTGATGTTCAAATATGGAGATACAAGACTCAGAATTAATTTTCTGTCATCTTCAATGCTTCAGAGTAGTAAAAGGAATGCTAGATACTGCTTTGATTTTACCAGTAGTTTCTTCTTCATTATGTAATGCCTCTGCATATCTATACTCCCTGTGCCTGGTTTGTACTCTTAAAAATCATTTTTGTATTTCCCTGCAAGCCAGTGTCCCATTCTCTCTGTACTAACACGTGCTTTCACCTTGTGAACTCTTTTTTTAAGAACTTAATTGTAAGTCTGCGAGTTGTTAATGTACCCCAAGTGAATTGTACCTGTAAATAATGGCATGATGTTAATTTGAGTCACTGCTCTTGCCTTAATTTCTTGCTGGTTGTTGTGCCCTAGATCAGAACCAGGCCCTGAGGCTGTGCCTGGGCAGCACTGCTGTGGGGGCCCAGTATGGGGCCATCTCTGCCCTCAGCATCAACAACGACTGTTCCAGGCTCCTGTGTGGCTTTGCCAAGGGACAGGTAATATTCCCAGGGGATGAGCTGGAGACTCTCTGGAGTTCCAGGCATCAATGTGTAGCTGTGTGTTGGTTGGTTCAGTGCTCAGAAGCAGTTACACGTGGTGTCATCTGCCCAAAGCCTTTTTGGCAGCCAATCCCTGCATCCAGGGAGCCAACTCGGAGTGTTTGGGGCTGGTTTCTGGGGAGGAAGTGACCAATGCAGAGTTTAGTGAAAGGATTTAATTGTGACATAATTCCTGCCCCTGATAAACTGAAATGTGCAGTGGCTCACCAAGACAACCTGCTCAGCCTTTCTGGGTCACTTTGTAAGGTCTGTGCTTGGTTTTTACTGTGGAGATGACTTGAAATTCTTGAAACTCGTATGTAGCCCCAAAGTTCATTTCATGAAATAAAAGGAATTATCAACTTTTCATTTCTTTTTGTTAAATTTCATTTCACTTCGAGAAGTTTTGATTTCATTTCATTTCGTGAAACTTCATTTGATTTTATTTCATGAAATGACTAATATCTTGTGTGGTATGACTGAAGTAGCATTGCTTTGGAATGCAAGGGGAAAAAAGGGTTTGAGTCTGTTGTTGTAGTTTTCTGCCCTTCTGAGAACCAAAAGAGAGAAAACAATTCCTGGACAGAAGTTACAAGACAAACTAAACAAAAATGGATATACACTAACTTGGTAAAATTCAAAGGAATACAAAAAAGGCTGCTTTGTTATGCCTTTTAGATTAATTTCCTTTTGCTCCTTTGGTTTTCCCCTTCATTGTAGATCAAACACACCCCAGTGCCTGTTGGAGGACTAAATGCCAGCCTGCTCCAGACCACATGGAAGTAGAGATTCAATCCATGTGGGACAGCAGCCAGTTTTAAATCATACTTGGATAAATTATTTTGGAGCAGCAGTTCTAGAAGTGTGGATAGGTGATGTGTAGAATCACAGAAAGTCCTGTTTCCCATAAAACACTTGATTCAGATTGTAATCTCAGCTCTTCTGGGCTAAACACTCTTCAGCTATGCAGTGAGTAGCTTGGGACCTGCTGCTTCTTAAGTGAGATATTGCTTGGACTGAATATCAAGCAGAAGCCAAGCTCCATCCTCCTGCCTGACCTGCCACTCTGGGCAAGCACAGGAGCAGAGGAGGGACAAGGTTCATGTCATGGACATGCTGGAGTTTTGCTGATGGGTGTTAGCAGAGATTTTTCACCTGTTCAGTGATTCTGGGAGAGAGAAATGCATTGAACCCCTTGGAACAGTGGTGTGTGGCAGCAGAGTTATCCTGCATTCTTTACTGGTGGTGTCAGGCTGTGAGATGGGGCAGGGGGGCAGCTGGCCAAAAGGACATGGCTCAGAGTTGTGAAGAGAACTCTAATGTTGTCTGCTATAAGCAGATAAGTAAAATCCTTGGAATAACAGGGAAGGAACAGATGTCAGGTTGCTTTCCTTTGCTACGAAAACCCTACTAACCTGGGGTGATCATGGCTATATGGGAATTTATCGAGGTACTGTAATGCACAAGGTGGTGGAGAGAACCCTTGAGGGTACCTGTGTGCTGAGCACAGTCTGCTTGCAGATCACCATGTGGGACCTGGCCAGTGGGAAGCTGCTGCGCTCCATCACAGATGCTCACCCCCCAGGAACAGCCATTCTGCACATCAAGGTAAAAGCACTGCAGGTGCTCCTTTCACCCCCTCATCGCTCATCGGGGGTGGTGGCTTTCCTTGGGCAGTACTTTACATTTACTGGCAAGAGCAGAACCCAGGAGCTGTGTGGCAATGGCATGCAGAGAGGAGAAAAAGAGCAGGAATTCTGTTTAAAAATGAAACTGAGTATTTTGAGAGTTGACATAACAGTGTTGGCTGTGAGTTGTACTGCAACAAACAACAGTTGTTGTCTGTTGTGACTCCTCTCTCTGACGCCAAAATGTATGACCAATTAGTTGCTGGAACACATTTCTCTAAAACTTGGAGTGTTTTGACCTGGATACAGACTTGCCAACTTTTAAACTTAAAAGAGTCTGAGCTGTAGAAAGTTGCTTCTATCAGCAGTTTTTCAAATAGCTTGTTGGGAATGTTTGGGTTGAGAGAGAAATCATCTCTGGCTTCTTGTTCATCGTAGTGTTATTGCCACACACAGAAAATCATACCTGATGTTATGCCTGGCTTTGTTTTATGTGGCCTCAGGTGCTTGTGTGCTGCTAGATCTTGGGTTGCAAAGACCCTCAGAGCTGTGGCTGTGATCCTTTATTGTCTTAATCATTTGCTATCATTAGTAGTTCTGGATGTTTCTGATTTGGATCTCTCTGTGACTGCAGCCCATTCAGCAGCTCTGGCCCCAGCCCATGGGCTGGAGGCTGTGAGCTGTTCTAGTGGTAGCACAGATTTTGATCAGCTGTAGGTCTGAGCTGCAGCAGAAAATAGTGGGGCCTTGGTACCAAAATCTGTCAGCAGGGCTTGCTGAGGCGTGAAGGGGAAACACAAACCTTGCTTCTCTTGCACATCATAAAAAAGCCAGTAATTGCCTCAACTATGGATGTTGAAGGTGTCTTTCTGTAGGTGCAATGCTTGTACTTCTGTGTGCTGTTCATACTGCCATAGCATATATTTTTATATCAGTTTTCTGGCAGTTTGTTTCTTAGGGCCACTTTTAACCTGCTCATCTGCTCAGTTTACAGATGACCCGACACTTGCGATTTGCAACGACAGCGGAGGCTCCGTGTTTGAACTGTCCTTTAAGTAAGACAACAACTCTGAGGTACCCATAGAAAGTACAGGGAGCCAATTCTGGCCCATAGTCTCTAAAACCTAAGCAGAAAAAAACCCCCATTGGAACCAATAAAGCTGCTGTGTGAATGCTGAAGGTGCAGTCTAGGGCTGCAGTGTAGTTTCTCAGCTGAAGCAAGGTGCTGTCTGGCACTGCAATAGGTGAGTAAAAGCCTTAGTTGTGAAGGGGTCAGTGGATTGTCCAGGATCTTGGCATTCCTTGTGGGCTCTTGTGCAGCTCATGGAAGTGCTGCCTCTTGGTTTTCCTTGGCTCAGTAGTGAGAAGTGCCCTGCAGTAACCACTCATTTTCTTCTTGACCTCTTCAAGAGGAGGAGGGACAAGGAGGAAGGATTGACAATCAAGGGAGTCTGATCGTGTCCAGCAGCTTCCCAAATGTTAGTGTTGGATAAGATCTTAAGGAGTTCTTGTCTGTATCTGACCAGCTGTGTGGGACTGTTACAAGTGATCCCTGGCACTGTGCAAAGGGCTTTCTAAACTGCATGTTTATGAAGGATCACTCCTGAGACATCATGAGATTGTTGGGCTGATCTCTACTTGATAACTGGCCCCTGAGCTGATCTCTCTTCCTTGCAGGAGGGTTATGGGAGTGAGGACCTGTGAATCTCGGTGTCTCTTCAGTGGCTCCAAAGGGGAAGTTTGCTGTATTGAGCCTTTACATGCAAAAGTTGATCTGAGAGACCATCCTATCACCCAGTACTCCCTGCTGGCCATGGCCTCCCTCACAAAGGTAACGTGCTGCTTGCAGGAGGCTTGGGGTGAGAAGTCACAGAGGAGAAGTTCTCTGCTCTATGCTCAGACACTTCATTTTGTCTTGTTTTCCTTGAAGATACTGGTTATTGGCCTGAAGCCGTCTCTGAAGGTGTGGATGACCTTTCCCTATGGTCGGGTGAGTAATGAAGCCAAACAGGTGCTTTTTGGGTTATGGCTACAAACAGTGTCTGGAGTGCAGGAGGTGAGATGAGAGCCAGGTGTTTGGTGTCACTCCCTTGTCAGCACTGCCAACTGCACTGTGGGATTGCAGTGATAACCAATGGTCTGATGTGGGCAGGTTGTGGGCAGAGAGGGGCTGAGAAGGCTGCTTCCAGCTGTACCTCTGGGAAGATGCTGAATTTCACAGATAAGTAGGAAGGAGCCCCTCTGCTGCTTGTCTTCCCTGCTGCAGCCTGGTGCAGTGGGATGTTCAGCTGATTGGGGGTACAGTCACCCTGGACTGGGGCTGCTGTTTTACAGAGGAACCATACAACAGACCCCTTAATTAAAGGGACCGAAGCTGGGTGGAATTAGAGCACTAGTCAGGCTTCTGGACTCTTGGTTATTCACTTTCACTAGTTGCTGGTATAGTTCCTCTTGGAAAGCAGCAGGGGGCAGGTGAGGGATATGTTAGGGTGGGAGAATGGAGACAAGGCTGCAAGCAAGCTGCAGCTCGTTGTAGTGCATCCATCCCTGTGAGATTGGATGTTCGCTGGGCAGAGAGGACACTGGGGGGTTCTGACTGGGTGTCCACTAAACATGGGGCTGCACCAAGGGGCACGAGCTGCCACTCAGCTGCCACCAGGCCAGGAACTGAATTTGCTTTGCAGCCCGTGTGTGTATGTGGTGAAGTCAGTGAGAAGCAGCTGATGAGCCACACGTGTCCTGGAGCTGAGGGTGTGCCTGGCCTGCCCTAAATACTTGCTGTGCTTGTTGTGTGACAGATGGACCCCTCGAGTGTCCCTCTCCTGGCCTGGCACTTTGTGGCTGTGCAGAGCTCTGTGAACCCCATGCTGGCCTTCTGTCGAGGAGACGTCGTGCACTTCCTGCTGGTGAGCCTGGGGTGTTCTGTGCTGCTGCTCAGATAGTCCCGTCTCACTGACGTGTTCAGCTGCCAGAGCCTGTGTCTCAGTGACAGGGTGATCTCTGAGCATGCTGGGCATGGCTGCAGCTTGGCAAAACCAGCCTGGTGCTCACTGCTCCTCAGCAAGCAGTGGTGCCCTTCCCTGAGAACCCAGAGGTGTGAGATTTATCTGTTCCAGAAGTATTGATTTGCAGCTGATTTCTACTGGAGGTAGAGTGTGGGTTGTTTTCAGGGAGGGCACATGAATTTGAGACACCATTCTATTTTTTGCTTTAAAACTTGAGTCTGGAAAAAAATTGTATAAACCACTGAGAAAAGAACTTCCAGATCCTGTTGGTGTGTGACTTAAGGGGATGCTACTCATCCTGGTTAGGTCTGCAGCAGTTACACATGCAGATATGGTTCTTGAAGATGGTTTCATGCCTGCTTCCAGTATGAGAGCAGTACCTAGGCTTCAGAAAATCTGGCATTTTGGCTTTGGAGTGCTAAGTTTGTTTCCCAACTCTGCTGTCATCTTGGACCTTAAGCTTTGCTCAAGCACCTGAACATTGTATTGTCTGGATTGATCCTCTTTCTCCTCTACCTTCTGTCCTGGTAAAACTGAGCAGAAAGAAAAGGATATGTTTAAGCCTGTCTTGCTGAGATGCTTCTCTGGGGGGAGCTCCAGACTCCTGGAGTCTTGTGGAGAACTGAGAGGCTGAACTGAAGGAAGTCTTGGACTCTGAGTCAGCTTTGATTTCTCTTTTAGGTCAAGAGAGATGACACTGGTGCAATACATGTCACTAAGCAGAGGCAGCTTCATCTGCACTATGATCTCATCAACTTTACTGTAAGTCTCAATGCTACAGAATGGTTAATTTTTTTTTGCACTACTTTTCTTGTAAATATGTTTCAATAGCCCTGAGTGCTGTGCTCTTGGCTGTGTTTATCCAGTGCTAACTGACTGAAAATGCCCTTAAACCTGGGACTCTGTGGAAAACCAGCACAAGTGAAATAGCAAGTAGTAGCTAAAGGATAAAAAATCAGTAGCATGGAGGCAACAATACTGCCTTTTTTTGGGAAGGAGGGGTAGCTTTGTTGAGGAAATGTTTTCAGGATCAGAGGGTATCTGGCAAGAAAGATTTTTATTCTGTATTCAAACTAAAAAAAGTGCAAACTTCTGTGTAATTGGCTCAGTAACATTCCAGTAACATTTCCATACATAAGTGCTTGGTACAGCACCATTATTGATACTTTCAATAAAAAAACCCCAAAACTATTAAACTCTAAACATTTGCAGAATACAGTGAGCAAAACATGAAAGGCCAAAATACCACATCAATATGGACATCCACATCAGCTGGAATTTGAAGTTTGTAAAAATATGTTTGGCTGTTTAAAAAAAATAAATGAAAAATTGCAAAAGCAATGAAAAAAAGCCTTTTTATTTTGCAAGGTTTTGAACATAAAAGTAGGAGCTGCAGAATATGAGTGACAGGCTCTGAGTTAAACTCAGTTGTACTGTATCTCTTTTTACTGCCTCTTGTTGCTATATTTACCTAAGAGATCTGGGAGCAGATGGTGTAATCATCTTGGGTTTGAGACCTTTGGATAGAAAGTGTGCTGGAGCATAAAGAGTGCACCAAGAGCTCTGGTGGATTTGCCATTTGTCCACAGCTGTTTCCGTGAAGGTTCCATGTGATTTTTCTCTGGGGGGAGCCCCCCGTCTTACCTTTGGAGTTCCGTGTGTGTGCAGTTGTGCAGTGACTGTGTGTAGTAACAAAGCCCTCCTAGAACTCCCGGTGTTGGTGCTCAGGGGTGTGGCCAGAGCCTGGTTCATTGCTCTCTGTGTTTGCTTTGCTGAAACGTGGGCCTTGCTGCTCTTGCAGTGGATCAACTCCCGGACCGCGGTGCTGCTGGACAGCGTGGAGAAGCTGCACGTCATAGACCGGCAGACACAGGAGGAGCTGGAGACCATCGAGATCCCAGAGGTGCAGCTGGTCTACAACAGCAGCCACTTCAAATCCCTGGCCACGGGGGGCAACGTCAGCGAGGCCCTGGTAGGCACCAGGGACCTGCTGTGGCAGCAGCTGTGTTTGGGATACACCCCAAGTGGGAGCCCGCGGGGAAAAAGCCCTTTTGGAGCACCTCGGAAGTCAGACGTGGTGGTGATGTGGGCAGCTAGCACACAGCTCGTGCTTCCTTTTGTGCACTGAGGTTTTTAGGAGCTGCTCTTCAAGCCTTGGAATGCTCTGTCCAGGACAAAAGCTGATGTGCTTTATTCTTTAAGAGATTTTTTTACATGCTATTCCCCAAAGACTGGAGCGTTGGTTACTGGCAGTCAAACTTGTGTTGGAGCAACTCTCACTTCAACAGTCGCCTCTCCATCTGTGTGCCCTACACATTTGCTCTTGAGGGAGATTTGGGAAGCAGCAGATGGCAAGGAAGGAGCCCCCACAACTTTTTTGGCACCCGAACCCTATTTAGTCATGTTTTTGGGTAGCCAGAGCTCAGCAGCAGTTTAAGCCAAGTTCCCAAGCAGGAAGGAGTGACAGCAGAGCTCTCTGACTTACCACTGTCCAGCAATCTGTGGGGTTCTCTCCCCAGCCTCATTTTGGTTTCTGAGTTACAAAGGGTCTTTAAAGTGCATTTATGTTTCTTGGGAAATTTTACAAAAACAAAAGGCAGGTTTACTTGCGTGTGTTTTTTTTCCCTGTAGGCACTGGTGGGAGAGAAGGCTTGTTACCAGTCCATCAGCAGCTGTGGTGGCCAGATCTTTTACCTTGGAACTAAGGTAAGTGGAGAGAGTTTTTAAATAAAAATGCAGGCCACTCACTGTTGGTGGTAGCTCTTCTTCCAGAGAAGGACAGCTTTTCTTCTGTGGAAATGTGTATTGGGAATGGGCTCTTTGTGCACTTATGTTGTGGAATTAAAGAAACGTGCAAAAATTTGGTTTTAGCCCAGGTATGGGCTAAGTAAGACCTTGTCATAGTTTCAGAGTATCCTGATTTGTGCTGCTTCAGAGTAGACTCAGCATTACTTTACTGACATCTCCTCTGGCCTAAGCTTCAATATCTCTGTTATAAATGTGTTGGGGAATAAGCAGAAGGAAATAAGACAGCAGGGAAAACTGGGCTGCCATTTATACAGCTTGAGGGTTGCTTTCCTTAGCTCCTCTGTACCATGAGTGGTGGGTCAGTGGGGTACCACAGGCTGCAGGAGCAACTGTAAGTAAATAACTCTTTTAATTTCTTTTTTTCTTTCCTAGTCTGTTCACGTCATGACATTGAGAAGCTGGAGAGAGGTATGTTGAGAGGGAAACTGGACAGCTTAGTAGGTTGGAATTGCTTAAGTATGGGTCCAGAGAAGGAAGGGAGCATTTGTTGAGTTCTGAGCACTGTGCTCAGGATGCCCAAGTGCCACACAGAGCCAGCACTGCGGGTACCCTGATTTTTGTGGGGGACACTGTGGGACTCCTCTTGCACGACCTTGCAGGCTGGATGGAGCCCCTGCTCTCCCAAACCAGGCACTGTGCCTTGCCAGGGGTCAGCTCCTGTTAATGAGACAGAGATAGTGCAGTGCCTGACTCGGGGAGTGTGTGGTGGTGCAACCCTTGTGTGTGCCACGTGAGCATCCAGGAGTTGAAGGAAGTCTGGTTCACTGTATTTTATCTCCACCTACTGCAGGACCCACATCATAAAATCCATCAAAGGCTACCGAGAAAGTTCATGGTATTTTAGATCCTTGTTGGCTGAAGATTTTCTTTGGAACATCATTTCTCTGAGGGCTCAAACCCTATCAGTTTCCACACTGAAGTTCTTAGTGATCTATTCATGTCTGTCTGTTCCTGTGTGTACTTTTCACTTGAATTCAAGACCTGTTTTCCTTACTGGATCACCACTCTGCAGTATGTTTATCCAGTGTATGCATCTTCTGTCTCAGACTTAGTTTTGCAAGGCTGAGCAGAGCTCTTTCTCCTGTAAGATTACCTTCCCATTGGTTTCTTTATTCCTGTTCCCTGTTCTCTGCACCTTTAATGGAATATGAACAGTTCAGCTCGGTTGAGTTTTTAGTTCAGCAAGTCATTTCCCTCTGCTGGTTTTGTCTCCAGCCATTCACCACTGACTTTGGTTTGGTAAACCATGGTGACAAGCCTTTTCTTGAGCCATGATTTCAGGCACAGGTTTTCCTAGAAATCAGAAGTCAATCAAGATTTATGTGCTCTGAGTCAACCCCTTTCTAAGGTCCTGTATTGTGCTGCAGTTGTGCCTCTATCACAGGGGACCTAAGAGTTGTAATTGAGTATGTGGTGATCAGGGGTGAAGGTGAGAGTTAATTCTTGCTGCAGGACAGGATGCTGGGCTGAGACTTGGAATCTCTTTTCTCTCAGACAGTACTTTAATGCTTTGACCTGACCTACCAAGGCTGGTGGTGCTCGACCTCGGGTGCTAATAATTCCTTAAGGCAGAAAATACTTGTGATGTGCCTCAGTGCTGCTGACTGTGAGCTCAGGAGAAGATAAAGGGTGGGCTGAGTACCCCTGTGTGCTGAGAGCATGGCAGAGGTGTGTGTTGGGCTCCAGGTGATGAGGAGGGATGGGGCACAGAAGATTTCTGTTCTCTGTGTATCAGACTCACTAATGCTGTGGGTCTCCATCCATCAAACCCCTGACCTAACATGTAACCCACAGGGGCTTGATGTGCTGGGGCCTGACATCTCTTAGGTTTATTGAACTGTTCAGCAGAAAATACACACTTGAGAGCATCTCTTTGAGGTACTGGCCTTTACTGCAGTGTGGTGAGAGCTTCTGAGGTGTCTTGTCCCCTTGCTGTCAGGGATTGACCCACTCCTGGGAATTGCTGATCTTACATGGGAGGAGAGGATCATCTTTTCTGTAGGACTGAGGTCCAGTGTCCCTTGTTATTTCAGAGAGTCGACCACCTTCTGAAACAAGAGCGTCTCACAGATGCCCTGGCTTTAGCTTGGTCCTTCTATGAAGGTAAAGCAAAGGCTGTAGTAGGTAAGTTTGGCTTGATTGGTTTCTTTGTTTTTAACTGAAACCTCTAGGGAAGGTTTTAAACCTGTGCATGTACAGAAATCACTTTTTCAGGGGCATAAGAAAAAAAAAAGGTAGAGTTTTGAACTGAAGAAGAAAAAGTAGGAGGTACTGCTTTGGGTTTGGCAGAAGCAACAGATCAGTTTGATTTTTTTGAGTTGCAGTCCCTTTAACAGTTTGCTGATTTCAAATGAGCATCAGACTTGGTCTGTGTTGTGACTCCAATCTGCTGTCACTTTGGCATGGAGGAGGTGGATCCAGGAGGTGAACATCCAGCCTGCTAAAATATTCCTGAGGGTCATGCATGAGCTGTGGGTAGCTTTCAGTGTGATTTTCTGTCAGCTCTGCCAAGCAGGTACTTCCATTCAGGTCTCCTCTGACTATACAATGGCTGAAAGAACTGCTGGGGTTTGGCCCCGTGTTTCCTCCAAAGGAGGATGCTTTGTGAGCACTTAGCTTGTTATAAGAAATGTGTTAATTATGCCAGAAACTGCCACTTGAATGATCTGATTTGTACTGGACACGTTATTTTACAGCAAGTAACTTTTGATGGTTTTGACAAATGAGCTGCAAGTTCTCAGGATAAGATCCTGCTGTGAAATTGCTGGTGTATGAAGCTGTGTCATGTTTTAATGCACAGATATAACACAATTAACAGATAGTAATTCTTTGAATAATGAAAAACTTCTTTTTGAGTTGACATTTCCATTATTTTCCCCTTTTAGTGCACTGCATTCAGCTGCTTTGCATCAAGACCTCCTCCAGCAATTACCCTCATGTACAGTCTTTGACAGCCCTCCATTAACTGTCCTCCCAGGGTTAAACAGCACTCAGAGCTGCTCTTGCCATTCCTGTGCTGGAACAGCCTTTAAATTGGGAGAATAAGCCTTTTGGAAGAAGAGTGGGCTAAAAGTAGAACACAAAAGTGTGTGTTTACATATCCCTCTCAAGGGCAGTGGTGTTGGCATCCGAGCTGGGGAGCTGTTGTATTTCTACAGGTAGCTTAGATGAGAAAAGCTTCATTTTCCACCCCTCTCCCCCTCATTCTTTCCAGGCCTGACTGGGGACACAACCAAGAGGAAGGCAGTCATTGCAGACAGGGTGAGTCACTGAGCTCTTCCAACTGCATGTTCATGTGTGCTGGTGTGTGCTGCCTGTGTTCCCAGGAGGAATGGCTGCTGTCCTCCAGAGCTAACTCTGGAATGTGTCTGTGTGCCTCTGTTGCTAAGACTGTGAACAGGATTTTAGAAAAAACTTGGAAATGCCAAGGTGGGGATAAAATCTGCAGCATTAGGTGAAAAAACCAAACCAAAAGGTGACACTATCATCCAGGCCTGGAGATCTTTGATCCCCTCACGGTGAAGAGAAACCTTTTGTGTAGGAAACTCCAGAGTTTCCTGACCCTTGGTTGGCAAGTGGCCATCAGTATGTGATGTGCTGACTCTCAGGATGGAAATTTTGCTCCATGTTTATGTGGGCATGGAGTAAACTCTTCAACTGATCCAGTTCAGTTGTTATAGGAATCTTCTTCTGGGAGGGATGTGTTTAAAATATACACTTATCGCTGTACTGTGTATTTTATTTGGAGGTAACTAAGTTTTGCTGTTTAAGGTACTGGAACTTAAGCTTCAGATAAAAACATGGCTCAGGTGAGCCTTGTGCTTCAGAATGTGTTCAGCAGCCTCAAAAATCCTTAGTGTAGGATCTGAATTAATGTTTTGTTTCTTGTAATTCAGATGGTTGAAATCCTTCTCCATTACGCTGATCGGACTTTGAAGAAATGTCCTGACCAAGGGAAAATCCAGGTTATGGAGCAGCACTTTCAGGTATGGTGCTCCAGAGAACTCTTGTATGAATCTTTTGGTTTTTTTTTCTTTTAATCAAACTTTGCTTTGCTCCAAACATTACTTGTCTGTTTTTGAGAAATCTTGCTGTGGTTCAGCTGAACTCTCACCTGTCGTGTGCACTCATGAAACCAGGACGTGGGTATGGCTGGGTGCCCTCTGTCCTCTGCACAAGTGTCACCAAGTGTGACTGTGCCAGCTCCCAGCCAGTTCAGATGCCTCTTTGTTTGTGCTCTGTGCTGGGCAGGCTGCAGTTTGAGCTGTGCAGGATGTGCTGCTCAGGATTTCTGTCAGCCCCTCCGTTTCTGTGTCCCTCCCGCAGGACGTGGTGCCCGTCATCGTCGATTACTGTCTCCTGCTGCAGCGCATGTGAGTCCCAGGGCACACCACCAGCCCTCCCTGTAGCCCCCCAGTGCCCTCCCCATGACATCACATGGATTAGAGGAATCCCATCCCATCACTTCATATCATCTCACATCACGGTGTAGAGGAATGCTTAAAAACTGGTACTAAAGTCAGGGGACTCGGAGTATCTCTTAAATTTTCATTGATGTGTTAAAGAAGAAAAGTAGCTTCAAACCAAGAACCTGCCTTGATAGATTTTCCTGTCATCATCATCCCTTCCCCTCTAACAGCACTTTTGTTGCTGCAACATCCAGAGCTGATTTATCCTGTAACTTGTCCCAGTGCAGGAGTTGAACAGGGCACTCAGTTCATGAGCCTGGGGAATACAGAGGAAATGGAGTTTAATTTAGAGCCCTCAGAATGTAGATAAGTAATGAGATTTTAATAAGATTATTTGATAACTAAACTCTTCTTTCCTCCTAGGGATCTATTATTTAACCAGATATATGATAAGATGAGCGAGAATTCTGTAGCCAAAGGCATCTTTCTGGAGTGCTTGGAGCCATATATCTTAAGTGATAAGCTGATGGGAATCACAGCTCAGGTGATGAAAGACTTGCTGCTTCACTTCCAAGACAAGAACAGGTTGGAAAACTTGGAAGCCTGCATTGTGCATATGGATATCACCAGCTTAGATATCCAGCAGGTGAGTGGTTGTGCTGCACACTGTATTGAGTTCCTCTGAATAAATCAACATCTTGTGCTTTTAAGCACAGCATAACATGTGGGAAACAAGGTGTCACCTTTCCACAGACAAGACTTTGGTAGTGCAAACTGTTCGTGCCTTTTGGTCACTAGTTTGTAACAGAGCTCAGCCCTGTGCCCCTGGGATCAAATTCAGTGCACTGGGAATTATTTAGTGTGGCTGTGTTTTGCTCCCCCTGTTTGTGACTTGGTGTAGGTCAATGCATCAGCAGCTGAGTGTGTTGGAAAATTCTAGTCCTTCAGGATTAGGCTGACATTCCCAATCAGCCTTTTCCATTTTGAGTACCTTGCCTGACATCAGAGGCTGAAGAGGCACGAAAAACTGGGTTGTATTTGTCAGCTTGGTGCCTGCCAGCCTGCTTTGCTCTTGCACAACAAAGTTAGTGGAGCAAGGTGGTGCTCCTGCTCAGTAGTCTTGCTTTCCAGTGCCAGGACTTTCCATTTCAAGGATGGAAACTCCATGTTTTGATTCACTAGCCCAACAAGAAGGCAAACTAGTGCAATCAAGGGGTTTGAAGAACTGATTTTTTATTTATTTGTTCTTTAACCTCATATGAGCGTTAGAATCTCAACAGTTCAATTCCATGCTTGCTGCACGAGCAGTAGGCTGGACACTCCCTTTGGGGATTTGGGGTCCCTGCAGAGGCTAGTTCTGCAAGTGGGAAGTCTCATTTTGCTTTGAGTGGTACTGTTGGATGATGGCAGTGGGGAATGAGGGAGCGGTGAGCTGAGAGCAGCTGTGTATCTGCACTGTGCTTTGCCCTGCAGGTCGTTCTCCTGTGCTGGGAGAACCGTCTGTATGATGCCATGATCTATGTGTACAACAGTGGGATGAACGACTTCATCAGCCCCATGGAGGTAGGAGAGGTGCTGGGTGCAGGGAGGTGTTATTGGGGTGTTCATTCATACATTCCTCCTGAGAAACAGCAGCTCAAACCCAAACCTTTATCTTCTCATTCTGTGTGTTCTGCGTTCTTGCTCTCTTCCATTTCAAGGGAAATCCTGTGCTTCACTTTGGAAGCACTGCTGGTGTTTTCTCAGTAGTGCTGAAACAAAGAGCTGGGGCCATTTGAACGTGAAAATCTTCAGTGCCCAGTTTTTAGCAGCTGTAATCTCATTTGATTTTTCTCAGGAAAGAAACTCTTACTTGTTCATGATTTGAAAAAGAACTTCCGGAAACCAAGCACTAGTTGTATGACTGCAAAAAACTCTTCTGCTTTCTACAACTAAGTGCTTAGAAAATTCCTCATTCTACACACCTAAACTGAAGGCTCTGGTGATGCTGCTGGGTGGGCTGAAGGTTTGCACAATCTCTGCTGGCAGGAGATGCAGGAACAGGACATGGGGTGGTGGGTTATACTCGTACTGTTACTTCTGGGACTGCTGAACGTTGCTTTTTCTTAGTGTGGCCTGTGCTCAGGGTTAGATCTGGTTGAATGAAGGCTGTTTTTTCATAACATCAGCTGGGAAAAGCATCCTTTTGCCATGTCTTGGAGTTCTCTGTGCCTTTTAATTAAAAGACACGGTGATAGAGAGTTTCTGTGGGAAAACACCCGTTGATCTCTGCTTTAAAACCACACAGGTTCTTTGCTTTGAGCTTTTCCAGCTGCTTGAGCACTGCCTTTTTTCTTGTTACAGAAACTGTTCAAAGTCATTGCTCCTCCACTGAATGCTGGGAAGTCTCTCACAGGTACAGAATTCTTTTCCTTTGAGGGTGTCTATTTTTTATTTGATGTTTTGATGTTTTGAATATTCCTAGTCACTTCCAACAGAGATGCAAAAAGGGAATGCATTACCCAGTATAAGGGTCTTGGAGAACAGAAGAGTCTTCTGGTACTGTTTGCTGTGTGTGAAGCTGCTCAGCTTTGCTTTCTGTGGGATAAACTCTGCGTGCAGATGAGATGTTTTGCCAACAGCTGAGAGAAGACTTGCATCTATCTTGTCTTGTGAAGAAAAGGTGACAAATAATTTTTGTTTTGTAGATGAGCAGGTGATAATGGGCAACAAGCTGCTTGTGTATATAAGGTAAGGCCATTTGGGGAGTGGGTGAGGTGCTGCCTAGTTGTGGCACCAGATTTTAAACTTGCTACATTTAAATTTGCTAAACTCTTATGCTGTAGTTGCAGAATCTTATAGGGAGGGTGTGTAAAACAGCAGAGGGTCCTCACTGCAGCTGACTTAAATTTGCAATGCCTTCTTGTTGCACCTGGTGTGAGGGGATAGGCAGGATCAAGCTGGAGGCAGAGCTCAGATTACTGCTGATATGCCAGCCCCACGTTTTTATCTTCAGAACGGGGTTAGAGGCAGTCTAGTCCTGGGTGTGACATGGTGCTCCTGGAGCAAGGAGGCCTCCACAGCCTGAGCAGGTGTTTTGGCCCTGCTGCCCTGCCTTTTGGGATGGCTCTGCTCAGTTGCTCCTTGCTGTGTTGCCTGTGATTTGCAGCAGGTTGCTCCTAAAATTCAAAAGTAAAGAACTCCGTGAGAAATCCTGAGTTTCCCCAGCACTTTTCTGCTGTGAAATGACACCTCAGATGCAAATAATTGCAGTGTGTTGGCTCAGTGTATATTAACAGCAGTGCTGCCTGCAGTGCTTGCTTTCATGATCTAGAAAATAAATTGGTTTGCCCTGTTTTAAGATTAATCTAGAAACTAACTCAGAAAATAAAAAATCAGTTCCCCTCAATCTGTTTAATGTCTGGACATGTTAAAATGCCTCTCCCCTCCTTTTCTGTAGCTGCTGCTTGGCAGGCCGTGCATATCCATTGGGAGATATTCCTGAAGATCTGGTACCTCTGGTGAAAAATCAGGTGAGAAACCTTTTGGAAGGCAACTTTCCCATATGAGGTTTTTGCAAGAAGCTGCATATGTCTTATTTCATGGGTCTTTGAGGCAAAACTGTCATCAGTCTAATAGCTGCATCCTCGTGATATGAGTGTATCCTCCTGTAAATACCAAATTAGTTTTTAAAGAATGATATCAAACAGTTGTTGCAGTCTGAACATTTAAACTTAATATTCTTCTTTCAACTGTAAATTGGGGTGTGGGAACGTAGAGTTCTTGGTGATTGGGTTTATTTTATTCTTTACCACAAAGTTACCAGTAATTTGTAGCTCTCTCTTCTTCCTAAACTTGACTATGATGTGTCAAATAGGTGAGGATCTTCCCTGTTTTCAAATGCACATAACACGGGATTAACAGTGGGTGGAAATGTCTCTCTAAGCAGCTCTTGGTTGTAGGTTTCTCTGAGGCTTTTGACTCGTTTGGAGTCATCTCAGACAATTTCTTGAAAAAGAGGATGCTCCCTATCATCCCTCTGTGCTCGTAAAAGCTTTTCCAGAGTTTCTGTCCACTTTTACCACAAAAATCTGTTAGGGTTTCAGTAGGAGGAGGCACACTGTGTTTTGCACTTTCTCTTTGCAGTACAATGGCACAGGTATTTTTTGGCTGTGGGGCAGGTTTGTGTTTGTGTGGGTTTTTTGTGTTTGGTTTGGGTTTTTTCCCCTAATCCAGAGCTGGTGGCTCTGGGTTACTGCAGACCCTTTCCTCAGAGGCTGTGCAAACTCCACTGTCCTTTGCTGTTTCCCTCTCCCAAGGTTGTCTGGTTGTCCCCTGCCCACCCCTGAGCTGGAAGCAGAGCCCAGGCAGCAGCAGCAGCTCTGGGAGGAGCCCTCAGCCCCTCCTTTCTGTGAGCCCTGAGGGCTGGGCTGCAGTAACACCTTTCTGTCTGCTGGGTTGGGTTTGTTTCCTGAAGCATTCCCAACTGGCAGGTGGATATCAGGATCAAGGAAGCCAACAGGGAAGGTGTGGGTCCCAAAGTCAAGCTGCTAATTCCTGCTGGCTTCACTGTCACTGTGGTGACAGGGAAAATAGCTCGGGATAGGAGTAAATGAGGGCAGGTGGTGTTTGCTGAGGGTGGCTGGGAGAGCACATTGCCTGTCAGGTGTCCGTGGGATCCCAGTGTGTATCTCACACATATTCCCAAGTGCCAGCCTGGAGCAGTCTGCTCCCTCCCTGCTGGCAGCCAGCTCTGTGTGAGGCTGTTCAGGCACCTGGAGCTGTCGCTGCCCTGTTGGTTCCCTGGGAGGGTCTGGGCACCTCTGGCAGTGGCTCAGTAAAAGGAGTTTCCTTTATTTTGGAAGACAGCCTCGAATTTCAGGAACTGCAAAGTCAGTGGAGGAGACAGAGAATTGAATAGCACCTCAAAGTCAGTCTTTGCAGTGCCAAAAGCTTTGTGCCTCAAAGTGAGGGGGCAGAGTGATTGGCTCTTCCCAAGGGAACTGCTGACAAGGAGAGCTGTGCCCTGGATAAGGAGGAGTTGCATGGCTTCTCAGGAAAGCTGCCAGGAAGGGGAGGGAGTTTTCTAATTTCACACACTTCCGTCTGCAAGTATAAATAAGCCTTAATTTTTGTTTGATCTTGAATTTTGATTGATCTTAAATTGGTCGGTGAGTCTGAGGGAGGGGGAATTTTTTTCCTGCTGACAAGCAGCAGAAAACATCACTCCAGTAGGAACCCTGATGGGCTCCTGAGGGCCTTTAAAGCCTCAGTGCAAGGCAGGTAACAATGCTGCCTTCCCATGCACTTGTGCTGCCAGTGTGTGAAATCCATAGGGAATGTGTGTTGGAATTCTCCTGGCAGGTGTTTGAGTTCCTCATCCGGCTGCACTCGGCGGAGGGCTCCGTGGATGAGGAGGTGTATCCCTATGTCCGGACCCTGCTGCACTTCGACACCCGGGAATTCCTCAATGTCCTGGCTCTGGTAAGAGACCTCTGACCCCCAGGGGAAAATGCACTGCCAGCTCTTCCATCACATGGCTGCACCACCTGTGGCATTCCTGTTAGTGACTTCATGCCTTGCACAACCATCACCTCCTGGCTTGGGGCAGGAACAGCTTTGATGCACGTTCTATGAGATGTTCTGTTGGGGGAATCATAGTAGTCTTTTATGTCCTTAAATATAAATTGATGAACGTGACATTACACACTGAAGGCTCTGGTAGCAGAGGCCATCTTTAAAGCACAGGTAAAACAAGAATAATGGATTTGTAAAGAGTGTTCTAGTACCTACTTCTTTCTCCTGCACAGAGATCTGTTTTTCTACCTTTCCAGATTTCTTGAGTTTCCTCTGTCTGTTTGGACCCATTACTTTTACCTGAATATGTAAATACCATTTTGGTAGTTACAAAAGACCAAATTATACCTTGGAACCTGCTGCCTAGGGATATGCAGAGGAAGGACTTCACAGCATTGTCAGCTTTGTGATGTGGCTGCTTTGTGTTTGCTGGTGTTCTGAGAGCATTCTGCTCAAGGTGTCAGTGTTTTGCCTCCTGCAGACTTTTGAAGACTTTAAGAATGACAAGCAAGCTGTGGAATATCAACAGAGAATTGTGGACATTCTTCTGAAGGTGAGTGTGCCTGAAAATGAACCTCTGTGTTTGCATCTGGCTGATTGTACAGCACTGTGCAGTAAAGCCTGTAAGCTGGGTGAGGTGTTTGCAGTCCTGCCCTGGCTGGCACCTCTGGGAAGGTGATGGGCAGGAGCATGGATTCACCTCAGCCAAGGATGTCATTTGGATATTTGGAAGTGATGATTCATGCATGTTAAATATGGTGACAGAGAGGTCTCCTTTCCTGTCTGTGATTTCGCCTGGGTTGTACTTTGTTGTCAGATCTCTCTTCTTTGCACTACTAAGTTTGTTTTTATCTGCTTCTCATGGAATCCGCTCCCCGATTCCTTCTGAGCGGGGAAAAAAGGTCCCAGGAATCCTGTGCTTGGCAGGGTGCCAATGCTTTCCCGCTAAATCCCTGCTCCCCGTGTCTGTGAGTGCTGTGTTTGGGAGGGAGCACTCCCAGAATGACAGGCCTATCTTCAGTAAATGGGAGAGAGGAGGAATGTCAGAGTTCTCAGCCTGGTGCTCCAGAAATCACTGTCATGTGCAGCCCCTGCTCACAATGGATGTTCCATGAAAAGCTCTCCCTGCCAAGCGCCTTCTCCTTCCCTGCAGAGCTGTCAGCACTAATGAGGGACTCCACTTGGAGGGGTTTATGGCTGAACATAGCACAAGTAGCATTTCCCCATCAGTGTCAAGGGCACAGGGAGTGCCTGGGGTGGCAGAGCTGCAGTGGGTGGGACAGTGCCCCTTGGTGGGGTTTGTGGGCCCAGCAGGATGGGCTGGGAGGGGTCTGTCCCCCCCTGTGCTGGCTCAGCCCCTGCTCTGCTGTGCCCTGAGCTGCTGGCAGCAGGAGGTGGCACTGTAGCTGTGCTCCAGAGATGCTGGGGGTGTGTTCCATGGCACCAGCCCTGCTCTGTGCTCCACCACCACAGAATTCACCCTGCTCTTGGAGGGCAGAGGGGTGCTGCAGCACTGCATCTTCAGGCAAACAGTTTGGTGTTAGTTCCTTAGTCTGGAATCTGCTCTCCTTTTGGATAAAAATAAAAAAAAAAAATCTTGGAGCTTTTAATTTAAATTTGGCAGAAAAAAAAACTTGCCTAGTTAATAGCTGCACTTCCAAAACAGTTTGGTCAACACAGACATTCTGCTAATACTGATCTGAGCTTTGCCAAATAAATGGTGTTTTAGCAAGTCCTTGTGGCTGGCCTGCAGCCTCTGTGGAGTTGCTCTTTCAGGGATACAGTATTTTCACCTGCACTTTGGCTGATGAGGACCCAGCTTGTGAAAAACAAAGCTGAAATGAATCAAACACTCCAGTTGTTTTAGTGAGTCATATTTTTAGTGCTGTTAGGTAACACTGTTCTGTCAAGGCTCCCCCATGAAATGGCCTTTTTAAACAAAAAATGAAGGTTGAAAAAGAATGGTTGCATTAGCTGGTGTTTGAAGCAGAGCTCTGCTTGATTCTTTAATGTGTCTGACCTGCCTCCCTCCACTTGTGTCACATAAACCATGGGCATCTCATGGGAATCTGGGACTCTGGGTCACTTTAAGAAATCAGCTGCATCCCCCCAGCTGTGACTGACTGAGGTTATAAACTGAGCTGCTCCATGTCTGGGCTTTGCTGGAGCAATTCTGAGACCTCAGCTGACAGTTATTCAGGTGATGGTTTTCCTCCCAGCTAAACCCACTGCTCTTAGAGGGGACTCTCCAAACAGGGGTGTTTCACTCTCCCTTAGTGTTCAGGATGTTTTAGAAGTCTGAGACACCAAGTCAGGACACATCATGCTCATTTTTTATGTACCAGACAAGTGACAAGCACTTCTTGAGTTTCAGATCTCCTTTGTAGTGACTCTTAGATATTTCCTTTTACTGTAATTTCAAGTCAGCACAGCCACAAGTTTCTCAAAATATTAATAGACTAACAGCTAATTTAATGTGGGAAAAGCTTTTCCCCAAACCTGCAGCCATTTCTTAGCCATTAGAGCACTTCTCTGCCCACCACAACTGAAGTGGTGAGTGCCTGGGGCTTGAAGTGAAATGTATCTTTTTTTTCTCCTACAATAATTATATTTTTACTCACGTGACAACATTTCTCTGTTCAGAAGCCCTATTATGTGTCCAGAGATCAGCACAGGCTGCAGAGATGGAGATAAATGTGAGTTTGGAGCCCCTTCACACCCCAAACCCAGGAACGTGCAAGAAGTTTATGGCAGGGAGGTGGAGTCAATTCAGCTTGAGGACAGAGGTGCTTTAGCAAGGGCACATCCCCTGTCTGTGTCTTCAGGTGACTTATGTTTTCACCTTCTGGATGGACTCACACAGGAGATGGTGTGGATGTCTGGGGTAGGAGGAGACACAATGGCTGTACAGGGATTTCTTGTTGCTTTCCCAGTTTCTGATGCCTTTCCCAAAGGATGCAGAATCAACCATTCGTGGGTTTATTTTTCCCTTTTCTCTCCGCTGCTCCTCAGGTCATGGTGGAGAACTCTGACTTCACCCCATCACAGGTTGGCTGTCTCTTCACCTTCCTGGCCCGTCAGCTTGCCAAGCCCAACAACACCTTGTTTGTCAACAGGACACTTTTTGACCAGGCAAGTATCCTGTGTGTGTGTGTGACATTCCAAGCAGTGGGCTCTGTATTTTAGCTTGGCTGGAACTGTGGGAGAAAGAGGGTCAGGTCCTAGGAAGAGTCCAAGGCCAGGTTGGATGGGGCTTGGAACAACCAGGCCTAGTGGAAGGTATTCCAACCCCCTGCCATGGGCAGGGACGAGATGGTCTTTTAAGGTCCTTTCCAATCCAAACCATCCTGGGGTTCCATAAGGGGTGTCAACTAAAATGACATTAGTGAGGTCATAGAGCATGTTTATGTAGCTGGTAGTTTTTAGTTTGTGTAGGCACTGCCCTTCTCTGCTGTTGGGAATAGTCTGAGATGCACCAATGGATGCCTGAAGCTTGCATGGGTTAAGTTTATATCCTAGATGAAGTCTCAGAAATTCCTGGGACTGGGGAAGAGGCTTCATTGGCTACAGCAGCTGTGTTATGATGATAACATGGATATATAGACACTAATAAAAAACAAATTACAAAATACGTGTCCTTTGTTGTAATTAAAGACTAAAGAACTCTGTGGAGGCTGAACGGCTTTGGATTAAACACTTTAATTCCAGATATATTAAATGTTCTGAATTGCATGATTTCCTGTTTTTCTGGCTGAGATGGCACAGTCCAGGAGAGAAATCAGGAGGGTCAGTGTAGTGATTGCAGCTGTTTGGTGTGTAGTTCAAGGCAGGACCACGGGGTTCCATGAGCTCTTCTGCATTCCTGGGGATCCCCAAAGTTTGGTTCTAGATCCTGGTGCAGAGTCACGTGTTTCCCCCCGGAGTCCTTGGTTACTCCAGTATTCCCAGTTTAGGCACGAGCCCAGGTAGGGAGTGCGCTCAGATTGTCCCGCTGTGTCGTGTTGCTGTTGCCTGTGCTGATGCTCAGGATCTGCTCTGAGGTTTGTGCTCCCAGCTGGGCTGTCCAGGCCTGACTCACCCCACCTTGTGCCCCTGGTGCAGGTCCTGGAGTTCCTGTGCAGTCCGGATGACGACTCCCGCCATTCCGAGAGGCAGCAGGTAATGAACACTCCTGGAGCACCAGGGAAGGCCGGGCTGGGGAGCAGGGTTTGGCCTCGGGGAGCACGTGTTGGCTGAAGGTGATGTGCCAGAGACACCAGCATGGAAGAACTGGGCAGTGCTGTGCCCAGCAGGAGGGAAGGGTCCTGCCCCAGCACTCCTGCAGGAGAGCCCTGGCAGCAGCAGGAGCAGAGGCAGAGAAGTTCTCGATAAGCCCGTGGCCTCCATAGTTAATGGACAATCAATTAAAAAGTCAGGAAGATAAGCCCTGTGTTAATACCAAGAGCAGGAGCAGAGTACTTGTAATGGCACTGGCTGTCCAGCTGCTGCTGCCCTATAAATAACTGGTGTCCAATCTCTGCAGGTCCTGCTGGAGCTGCTCCAGGCAGGAGGGATAGTGCAGTTTGAGGAGAGCCGTCTTATCCAAATGGCAGAGAAAGCTGAGTTGTAAGTTGCTGTACACATTATGTAAATGCTGCCTTTAGATCTTGCATATGATATTTAAATACTCCCTTTAAATCTCCTCCACAGCTTTTTTTTTCCCTCCACGTTTCTTGTTTCTCCTGTGCAGCTGTGTTTGGGATGGTTTTCCCTGTGCATTCACATTCACATGCTTCATTTGAGACAGTCACGTTTTAGTCCCAGTCATTCTGTCTGTCCTGGGTGTTCTTACAGAAAGCATTGTTGAGAAAGGAGGGGGTGGAGCTGTGGAAACCCTTCAGGAGAAGCCCTGTGGGAGTTGATGAGTTTTGGCATTCCCTGTCCCGGAGCCCTGGCTTTGTGCAGGGGTATAGTTGGATACTGGAATGCTCTGCCACTGGCAGATGGAGGTGACTCGTTGGGATGAGACCCACAGGTGGATTTAAAAGCACGATGGGGTCTGGAGCCACCCCCGTGGTACTTGTTTTAGAAGTGAGTAGGAGAGACAAAAACAGTGTCTGGAAAGGCTAAAAATTTCCAGCATCTCCTTTAGATGCTTTATGATTCCAGAAAAAGTCTGTCATGCCTGAACAGAGCCAGCCAGGGAGGGCACCTTCAGCCACGTTGTGAGTTTGGGTGTTACATGAATGAATCCACTGTGCTACAAAGGACCAGAGGGATGACATGCAGTGGTGGGGGCTGCCATGCCTGTGTCCTAAAAGGAGTGACTGCATCCAATTTTTCAATAAATATATTTTTTTTGTGCTTTCTTCAGAGAATTTGACAGCCAGGCCCCCCCCCCAGCTCAACCACTTCCATCAGAGCTAACAGAGCTGTAGTGTAATATTATTTATCAAACTTTTCATTTGTTTTGCCTCAGTTACATCTGTTTTTATCCAAAGCCTCAAAATATTGAAGCTGTTTGTTAAAATTTGAAGGTAGGAAGCTGTGTTATGACACACTGTTGAGTCATGTTCAGCGAGTTTCTTCAGATGAATTCTGTGGATTGGACTACCTTAGAGCAGAGTGCTGTGGGAATAAGGGAGATAGCCTCTGACAGCAGAACCTGTGAAACCTGATTTCATTGAGGATTTTTGTCCTCTGTCCCTTGTCTCTCACCTCAGTAACTCCAGTTTTCTCTGTTCTGTGATAGTGCTCTCAATAAAGGCCAGTTGGCCTGGGGCTGGTACCAAATGGCATCTGTAAGCAGGAGCCACCCAGCCTACGTGCTGAACACCTCCATGGAAGATGCTTCCCAGTGCTGCCTCCTGTTCTGCTGGCTCAGCTGAGTGGGGGTTTCCTAACATGGGAAGTTTTTTCCTTTCAGCTTCCAGATCTGTGAGTTCATGTACGAGCGGCAGCTCCGCTATGACAAAATCATCGGCTGTTACCTGCGGGACCCCATGAGAAAGGTGAGGAAATCTGCTGCTCCTGGCCCTTGTCCTCCCTGGCCATGCAGCCTGTCCTGCTGGCCAGAGTGATGGGCACAACTGCCCTGCTCTTCTGTCATAATTAACTTGAAGATGTCCTTTACAGTTGAGCTTTCTTAGTTATAGTCAAAGCTTTTTGTGTTTGTGTATTGGAGAGGAGCTGTTTTGGTTTTTTTTTTAAAGCCTCAGAGTTTTCCTCTATTTTAAAATTTAATCAATGCTAGTACATAAACCCTGAGTGCAAGGTGGGATTTATTGCAGATGTGACTAACTGCAATACTACTTGGCTTCTGCCCTCAGTCCACTCTTGTATCCCCTGCACACATCTCTCTGCCCTTACTGTCTCTTCACAATTACCTTCTGCTGGTGCTTGAGTTGCATATCTGCCACAGTTTTTTGAGGTATTCTCTTCCCTACCACCTAAAGAAGTTGGGATGAGAGTATGGCAAGTGTGAGCTCACCAGCTCCTTACAAAACCACGATGCTGAATGTTGTGTGGGTGAAGGAGTTGGAACAGAGGGTTGTGACAGTGAGATGGTCAGAAACCACGGTACAGGAGAGCATCTGAGCTGAGGGCAGTGCAGGAGAGCCTGGGGCAGAGGCTGATGTCAAAGAGAGATTCAGGAATATGCTGGGAAAA
Source organism: Lepidothrix coronata (assembly GCF_001604755.1). Lineage (NCBI taxonomy): Eukaryota > Metazoa > Chordata > Aves > Passeriformes > Pipridae > Lepidothrix > Lepidothrix coronata. The sequence continues at coordinate 1,995,870 of NW_016690305.1, forward strand.
CTGACCTACCCTCTGGCAGGGTGCTCTTTTCTCTGCCTGTGCTCCTGGCTAGAGTGTGATGTCCTGTCCTCTTTCCCTGTGAGCAAGAGGGGGACATTTCTAATAGTGGAATAACAATTCTCTTTGACCTCAGTGCTTAACACATTAGCATGGGGTTCCTCTTGGCTCTTTTTCCCTGGCAGTTCTTCAGGAGCTGTTTAGGGACATAGAACCTCTCCTGCTGATAACTCATCCTGACTTACTGAGGGAGGGCTACCCTGGGGCCCTGCCAAGGCCATTAGAAAGGCTCTCCCTTAGCAAAGCCCAGTGCTGTCAGCAGTGCTGCAGAACACACTGCAGCATTTATGGCTTTGTGCCTTGCAGGAAGAAGTTTTCAACTACATTCACAACATCCTGTCCATGCCTGGCTACAGTGCTGAGGAAAAGCAGTCGGTGTGGCAGAAAGCTCTGGAGCACATAGAGGTAGGTACAGTGTATCCTGCACCCAGGGGCCCTCAGCTCCTGCTGGTTGCTCTGGGATCTGCTGGTGCTTTTCCGTGAGCACAAGTGTGCCAGTGTTTAGTCACAGCTGTGGAGGCAGCTCTGACCTAAGGTTTAGTGCTCTCATGTAAGTGCAGCCCTTAGATCCAGGCTGGCTTCCTTGGTTTCCTGGTTTCCTGCTGCTCTTTGGATAATGGAGCCTTAATTGGGGGTGATGGCTCCTGAGTGCTGTGCAGCAGGGAGGGGATCCATTAGCAAGTCTTTTATCTCCAGCAGCAGCAAGGTCAGGGCATGGCCATCCCTGACCTCACAGTGGGTGGTGTCCAATTCCTCATCTCACAGTGATGGCAGCGTTCAGCCTTGGCACCCTGGCACTTCTGACCGGTGGGAAGATGGGGTCTTGGCTTCTCTCTAAGACACAGATTGCTGCTAGACTTCTCCAGCTCATCATTTTTCCCATGTCTTCAATCTCTGTCTGCTTCAGGGGATGGAGATGTGCCTGAAATAATTGTCCCCTCAGTAGATGTGGGGAATCCATAATACTTGTAGTTCTAGGTGGTGTCAGTCCCCTCCAGGGTGATCTGGAGATAAACCAGGAAAGTGGGGTTTGTGGTCAGTGCCACTTTTTACTTTCCCCATCATCCTAAACAGCCATAGTCCCTTGAGGTTTATCTTGAAAATAAACCCTAAGGCTTCTCTTCAGTCACAGTAGTGATCCTTTTCTGTCCTCAGACAAGTTAATGCTAAGGAACTTCTTCAGTTGTTTTTTTGCCCACATGTATGTTTCTGAAATTTTTCTTTTCTTACTGTTATAAAACAGTTGGTTTTGTTCAGTAAAGCAGTGTTTTCTCCTTTTTAGGCTCAGCAGGGGTCTTTGGGAAGGGTTACCAGATACACAGTATTGATTTGAAGCAGTTGCTTCTCATTTATTTGGAAGTGTGGCTGCATCTGGAAGGGTCAGAAGCAGAAAGCTCGTATTCTGGGTTTTCTAAACTTGTATGGTGGGAAGCCTTTTAGCTCAAGTTTGACAGAAGGCAAAGCCACAGGCATTTAAAAGATTTATTTTTTTCCTTCTGTTACAATAAAGAAATTGTTTAGTGTTTTTTTCATGTCTGGACAGGTGTCAGTCACAGTGAACAGTTACAGGAAAGTTGCTTTTAAACCTCTGGTTCAGGTCAGTTCAAGCCTGTTAAACACTGTTGCCATTGGACTGAGAAATTCCTGAGGGTCAGGTGAGGGCTTTGTTCCTCTCTCCTGCTGGCTCTGGGAATGTCCTTTGGCAGGGGGGAAAGGCAGTTGTCAGAAAACCTGATGAATGACTTCCTCTCCTTAGGACTGAGTTGGGGTCTCGTTGGTGTGAAGAGTTTTGTGTTCTCCAAGGCTTTTGGGGTATTAAAATCATCAACTTCCCAAAATGCCATTTTACAAACTACCCTTCCTTCTGTTTTTTCCAGCTTCACTGTTTGTGTGATGGTGTTTTATTTTACACTTCATCTGGGCAAAGGTGCAGTCACAGCAGGGATGGACTTGGTGCCACTGCATAATTTGCAGATGACACCAAGCTGGGGAGAGTGTGGATCAGCTGGAAGGCAGGAGGGCTCTGCAGAGGGACCTGGATAGGTTGGAGAGCTGGGCTGATTCCAATGGGATGAGGTTCAACAAGGCCAAGTGCCGGGTCCTGCACTTTGGCCACAACAACCCCTGGCAGCCCCCCGGGCTGGGGTCAGAGTGGCTGGAGAGCAGCCAGGCAGGAAGGGAGCTGGGAGTGGGGATGGACAGGAAGCTGAACATGAGTCAGAGTGTGCCCAGGTGGCCAAGAAGGCCAAGGGATCCTGGCCTGGATCAGGAACAGTGTGGCCAACAGGTCCAGGGAAGTGATTCTTCCCCTGGACTCAGCGCTGGTGAGGCCACCCCTGGAGTGCTGTGTCCAGTTCTGGGCCCTCAGCTCAGGAAGGACATTGAGGTCCTGGAGCAGGTCCAGAGAAGAGCAACGAGGCTGGGGAAGGGACTGGAGCACAAGTGCTGTGAGGAGAGGCTGAGGGAGCTGGGGCTGTTCAGCCTGGAGAAGAGGAGGCTCAGGGGAGACCTCCTCACTCTCTGCAACTCCCTGACAGGAGGGGGGAGCCAGGTGGGGGTTGGTCTCTTTTCCCAGGCAACGATCAGCAAGACAAGAGGGCTCGGTCTCAAGTTGTGCCAGGGGAGGTTTAGGTTGGATATTAGGAAGAATTTCTTTCCAGAGAGGGTGATCAGCCCTTGGAATGGGCTGCCCAGGGAAGTGGTGGATTCTCCGTCCCTGGAGGTTTTTAAGATGAGACTGGATGTGGCATCAGTGCCATGGGCTGGGAACCACAGCGGGGTTGGATCAAGAGTTGGACTTGATGATCTCAGAGGTCCCTTCCAACCCAGTTGATTCTATGATTCTATGATATTGCCCATGGAATGAAAAGCAGGTTGGTTTTGTTGTGGTTTTGTTGTGCTTCCCCCCCAAAGGAGCTGCTGGTGCTGAGCCCAGGGAAGGCAGCTGAGCTGGCAGCCATCCACTTCAGCGAGCAGATCGAGAGCATCGTCTCCACCCTCCAGGTGAAGTGTCCCACTCCATGGACTGGAGGCTTCTGTTCTTGCCATTCTTTAGGAAGTGATTGCTGAGATTAGGTGGTAAGTTGGTTGCTGCTGTGCCAAAAACAGAAGAAAAAAAGTGATGGCTCCTCAGCAGCAGGAACTGCTACATTTAAATGATTTGCCCTGTTTGTAGAGTTCTGGCCATAAAAATGTACCATCTCAGAGCTGCTGGTTGCAACTTTTAGTTGGAGCTCGGTATTGCTTGCACTCACAGAGCAGAGTTACTGTCAGCAAATATATCCTCAGAATATTTGTGCAGGACATGCCCAAACCAGCCTCTTCAGCAGGGACCAGCTGTGAAGTGTGTTTTCTGTAATGGGTATAGGTCAGGAATCACTGCTTTATGGCACAGTATTTAGAATAATAATATTCTCTCCCTGTTGTACAGGACCAGTTCTTGCTCTTCCAGTTCCTGAGGAGTCTCCTAGATCCAAGGTATGTAGAAATTGGGACTGTTTACAAACTACAGCTTGAAAACATGGATTAAAACCAGTTCCTTTGAAACACTGGATCAGTAGTCAGCCTAGAGGCAAGATTAGGTTAAGGAAAGGTCACTTGCTCCTCAAACTGCCCCAAGCTGAGCAGAACAGCCCTGAATTAAATGTTCTGGGGAGTGTCCTCCAGCAGAGCCCCTGGAGCTGCCTGCCTGGGGAGTGCTGTGCCTCCAGTGCATTCCAGTGCTTCCAGTGTGCCTCCAGTGCATTCCAGTGCTTCCAGTGTGCCTCCAGTGCATTCCAGTGCTTCCAGTGTGATTCCAGTGCCTCCAGTGTGCCTCCCCCATGCTGGGGGGAGCTGGGAATGGCTGTGGAATGGCGACCCTGGGACTAAACCTGCCATTGCCCTTCCCAGAAACCCACTGATCCATTACTTGACCGAGGTGCCCAAGTTTAGCACAAACAGAAAAGCATTTTGGTCTGTTGACATCTTTGATTTGTCCTGTTTCAGAACTGCTGCCATATCTCACTGCAAGCTCCTCTCTTACCTACTTGCTTGCTCCATCTGCTCCTGTTCTCTCAGTTCTTCAGCACTGAGTGTTCTCTTTCTGTTGAATCGGTTTCAAATGCTACAAGACCTTGATTTTATTTATTTATTTTGTAAGACATTTATGTATGCACAGCTCCAGTTGCTTTCAAGCAATCGTAAATGCAATTGAAGGAGGGATCCTGTTTTGTCAATTAGTTACAAATTAATTGTGCTTTGGGAGGAGGAGGAAAAGGTAATATTATCCAAGTCCAAGTGTTAATGTATTTAGTTCTTGAAGTGTAATACAAAGCATTCTTTGGAAGCTAAAAGCTGGAATTAATCACTCACTTTCTGGATTTTGTCAGATGTAAATGCAAAAAAACCCAACACACAACACCGAAACCCAAAGACATGTTTTGTTATTTCCTGAGTTTTACAGCCATGTTTGTGTGGAAGGTGTTCATTTCCATACCTCCTGTGTACCTTAGAAGTCAAAACAAAACCAGAATTCTGCCAAGAAAATATCTTGGTTGGGTTTTATAGGAACGAAATTAGGTGATTTAGTCAATAAATGATTAATTAAATAAAAAAAGGAAGTTAAGCAGAAATGAAACCCAGCTGGAAGTTAAGTAGGACTTTGTTTATGCTGTGCTATCACTTGCAGCAAGTGGGAGCCAGTGAAGGTAGTAATTAACCTGGATTTTAATCTTATGCACAGAGTACCTCCCGTAATCTCTGAGTAATAAACGTATCTAATTTCACTCTGCCATAATTAGAGCTAAATAGCCCCATTTCTGCTGTACTTACCTTCTAATCACTAGCAACATGTGATATGTTCAAACCAGCTATGGGGAGCAACTTCCTGCATCTCAGCTTCCCACAGATCCCTGCTTTTCCCCCAGGGCTGATGGGCCATGAGGTGCTTTGGTCCATGTGGCCTTTTTTTACTAACACTCAGGTCCCCAGGTCTGTTCTCAGTGCTGGGAGGTTTTTTTCCTTTAAGACCTATTGAAAGGAGCTGAACTGGATCCTGAGAGAGGCAGGGAAGGAGGAAAAATCTTGCTTTGCAGAAACACCTAGACTTTGTAGTATATTCATACATAAAACAGTGATTAGGCTCTGCTGAAAACATCTGTCTCTTTTCAGTCAATCTAAATGTTTATATGCTTTTTTTTCTGAACAAGATTCTTATTAAAATAAAGACTCTTAGAGCAGAAAATGAGCTTTTTAAGGTCTCAGATACAAACGATTGCTTTATCATATGGGGACACAACTCATCGTGCTGGTCTAACGATCCTAGTTGGTGGAATTGCATTAGGGATTAATTTGGCCCATTTAATTTAGCTAGAGATTTATTTTAGAGGAGGTGGAAGGGGGGCAGGGAGGAAACAGGGTTAACAGGAATTGCCTGGGGAAATTAAAACCAAATGTCTATATGTTTGTAGCATAAAGCAGCCCTAGGAAAAAAAGAATGTAGTGGGGGTTGCTCAGCTCATTAATCAGAGCCTTTGCTACGTTACCACTTTAAACTCTTGGGTTTTTTCCTCTAAAAAAGCCCAAACACAGCGAGATGTGTTTGTGTGTTATACCAACAATATTAACTTATTTAGCAACACAGTGTTCTGGACTTATAAATACATTAGCAGATACCTCAACTTCTAGTTCTGTTACAAGGGCTCTTCTCTCTGCCTGTGACACTTGCAGGGCTCCCTTGTGCCAGGTTTTTTGAGAAACCAGCACTTCTCTCTTCCTTTTGGGGAAGAACATGGCAGGGGGAGATGTTTGGATGGTTATATTGGAGATGGACATCACCCCACGGAGCTGAGCAGGACCTGCAAGGCTCAGGACTGTTGATTAGTTTTAGACATTATCAAAATCCAGCTTTCTTTCCATTCTCTGCTCTCTGCCTTTCTTGATGAAGTGGTTAAGGAAAGGTCAGCTTGCTCACGAAATCATGAATACTGAGTGCCAGAGTTATTTCCAGACTAGAGTTTGTTCTCGTGCTATAAATGTATGACTTGCCATTTTTCCTATTTTGGTAGACAAGAGATGATTTTAGGTAAAATGTGCTTTATTTTAATCTACTCACAGAAGGAGTAGAGCACTCCCTCCCTCCCAGGCACCAGGGATGTTCACAGGGTGTTCGTGGTGGGAGGAGCGGGTGGTGAATGCAGGAGGCCAGAATTCAGGGCTCTTCTTTGGCCCTTCCAAGCTCCATTCTCTGATGTCAGAACACAGGAGTTTGGACACCAGTTTTTGTGCAGCTGTGTCCATATTATGGCCACTGCTCAGTACCTGGGTGAGGCTTTTGTTTCTGGGCACACATGACTTCCAGTCCAGTGACTGACACTAATCACAGTGAGCTGCTGTTGGCTTGCAGGGGGCACAGCACTCTCCTGGCCTCTCCTGGATGAAAATATTCCTGTTGTAACTCTCAGGAAATACAGGATCACATTGGACATCAGACCTTTTCCACCCATGGCTGTAGGGTTTGCACATCAACACATCTTCCCTGATTAGGAACTTCTGTTTGGATAAGTAACAAAACTAAATACATGCCTTGATCCATTTTCTTTCCTGACAGGAGCCTCAGCAGAGCCTAAAGCCCCGTTTCCTAGGCAGGATGAACTCCTGCTGTTCCTCTGTGTGATGCACCAGTCCCAGAAGGGCCATGGGAAGTGTAATGTGCAGTGGCAGAGAGCTGCTGCTCATGGGAGGGTTGCAGGTGCTGTATCTGACTCTAGGAGAGCATCATCCTCACTCTGAGGTCTCTTGCTTAATGTTGCTCTTTTTAAAAACAAGGTCAGTAGAAAACAGTCAGGACAAAGGGATGTGGGCACTGCTTACAATTCTATTCTCTCCTTTTTTCCCCCCCACTTTGGACGTTTCTTTAATAAGAAGCCCAGGGATTAGAAAATGGGGATGTTTCCCTAAAAGAGGCCCGAGTACCTGTCTTAGTGAGGTGGATCAAAGGGATGAAACACTAACATTTGAGAAGTAAGTCAAGGAAGAATTTCAGGAACAATAAGCAAAAAGCAACAAACTGTTTCTTCAAACACATGCAGAGCAGGGCTGTAGGACACACAGATAATCAGGATCTGAAAAGACAACTCAAACCATAAGGTTTCATTGAGGAAATGAGGCGAGTTCTTTGTGCCTCTTTACCATGGAATTGCTGAGGATGTGTCTGTGCTGGTCTCTGTCTTCACAGGGGTCTTTGATAGTCTAATTTATACTAAGGCATCAGGAGAATGTGTTGTGGAAGAAATGAAATGCCTGCTGAGAGACCCCCCAGCACTAGGAACTAGTAGAAACAGCATAATTTTTCTCTTAAAACCAGATTTTTTTAAAGTTCTGTACTAAAGGTAAAAGACAAAACACAATGGAACAAGAAACTCTTCTTTCCAGCCAACTTTCTGGGCTAGAGTTTGACTTGAGTCTCTCGTGCCTGTTTTATTGCAGAGAGGGCATTAACCAAGAGCTGATACATTTACCACCCTCCATCACTGAGCAGTTCATCGAGCTGCTGTGCCAGTACAGCCCAGACCAGGTCCTAGAGACACTCAAAGTTCTGGAATACTGCAGACTGGAAGAAACCATCGAGGTAGGAAAGACATGTACGAGGCCAGGGGCCAGGGGATGCATTCAAACCAGCTCCTGCCTCTTTGAAGTGCTGCAAAGGTACTTGAGGATTAGTTCCTGGATGCTCTCCCAGTCCATTTCTCCTTCTCTCTGTTCCCTCCAGCTGCTGAACTGCTCTCCTGCAGCACAGTTAGATCTGTTTAATACCCTGACTCTGGGTTTGGTCTCAGGGCTAATAAGAAAGAGGCCATTAGTGCTCTGAAGCTGCTGAGAAAGTGCAGAGTGGAGAGTGGCTGTGTTACTGCTGATTAATTGTGTTGGAGGTGTGTGAAATTATGAGCCTGGGGTTTTTGGGAAGCAACGCTGCCAAAATGTGACTAGTGCTGGGAGAGCAACTGTTCCTTCCCTTGATGACAATGGTAACAGTAATTTTTTTAGTGCTGATGGTGGCAATAGTTGAGAAATCAGGGGCTGTAGGAGTGCAGCTCAGCCTGGGTAACCTGAGCACAGCACATGCAGGCCTGGCCATCTGGCCCTCCTTGTCTCGTGGGGTAAACAAACCCTGGCAGGCTTCTTAAGATATTTTTTTTTTTTTACATTTACCTTTTTTTTTTTTTCCTCCTTTCAACTCAGATAACCCAGAAACATCAGCTCCACGAAGCTTCTTCGTATTTACTGGAGAAGAAGGGAGATATCCATGGTGCCTTTTTGGTTATGCTTGAGGTACTGAAACCTTGACTGTGGCACTTCTGCCATGCCCTGCCATCAGCAGGGTCTGTGCTCAGGTTTGATGTTGTCCTTGCTCCTCAATTTGTTTCCCACTAGAATCCATGGAAGCTTTTCCCTGCTGTCAAACAGCAATATGTTAAGTTGTCTGCAGGCTCAGCAAATCAGTGTATTTTTTGGGCGAGTCTTCAAACATCCAGTAGATAATAGATGCAGAAATTTGTTTTTCTTAGTCAAAAATCATCTTTCAGCTCCTGCTTTCCCTTCCTTATTTGAAAAGACATTATGCTACATTAATCATACTGGGGAGGAAAATGGGGATGAGCCTTTGTATCCCACCTTTTCCAAACAGTTCTATGAGGATTCTTGGTAGTGAACTATAAAGTTTATTGTTCTGTGTCCTCTCTTTTGTTTCAGCGATTGCAGAGCAAGTTGCTGCTGCTCACTCAAGATGATGAAAGTAAGAGATATCAAGTGAAATCTCATTTTCTATTAGATAGATAAACACAAAAATGCAAAGTGCTTGTGTCTGACACCTGGCATAATGAGATCCTATTTCAAGTTTCTAGGTATTGCAGTGACTTCTTTTTTATTTATATTTACCTGGCTGTGGTAGTTATTTGGGTGACACTTCCTCACTGCTAGTCTTGCTAGAGACCTAGAGCAGGTGCCCTGTCAGCTTTTTCCATTGTGACTGGTGCTCTCACTGCCTTACCAGACACATTTCCTGTGTCAGAATCCATTCCAGCTCGTTACTGAGCCTTAGCTGGCATTACATGTGAATAGTGATGAGAGACAGCTGGAAGTAGCTTTTTTTTCTGAAGCAAATTTCTCAGATAAATATGAATGTTCTGCCTACAGAAAATGAGTATATGCACAGATGTGCTGTTCACTAGCCCAAGGACTCATGGGCACCTAATTAAGTGCAGTGCCCATAGTTGTTACTTAATTGTATCCTAAACCACAGCTAAGATCTTCCTTATTTGATTACATGAAATGTTTTATTTGCCCAATTTATTGTGCTATTCAGGAAAAGTGCCAAAAATCAGGACTTGTCTTTATAATTTGGTTGCTGACTATAGTGAGCAGACTTTAGATGAGCAGCATGATTTCATTTTGCAGAAGGATTGGGAGTTAGCATATCTAATAGTTTTTATAATTGCAGTTTGTTTTTTTTCCCACCAACTCTTAGGCTCAGCTGAACCCTCCTTGCTAGAAAACATTGAAGATACCTTAATGAAAACAATTGCCCTTTGCCAGAGGAATTCACACAGTTTAGACCAGCAACAGAGAGAGGTAAGAGAATCAAAGAATGTGTCACTAAAATCAGCAGAGACCTCTGTGTCTCCTGAAACTTTCCCTGCTGTGGCTCTTCCTTTCCACATCCACTGGATACTGGTGTGCCTCAGGCAGTCATTGCTCTCCCCTCCCTGTGTTCTCCCTGCAGTGGTTCAGGTTTTAGACCCACAAGAGAGAAATCCTCCCTCACAGGGATGAAACACAGAACGTCAGCAGTGGGGAGGCAGATGAGCCAACATCCTGCCCTGCTTTAGCTCCAGCCCAAGTTCTGGCTTCAGTGTCAGTCAGACAGTGCAGGAGGCACTGTGAGCTCTGAGCCAGCTTCATGGTGGCACAAAGCTGATGGTGCTGTCACTGTGGCTGCAGAGCATGTTCACAGCCCCTGGGTGTAGTGTCAGCCTGGTCTGTCAGGGTGGAGGCAATCCAGCTGGCTTGAGCTCCTGCAGGGAGCTGGGTGTGCCTGTCTCCTCGGGCTGGGGTTGCATTTCCATTTCACCAAAGCATCTTTACTCCCAAGATTTTGCATGATTTACATATCTGAACTCAGAACTGAGAATGGTTTGTTCCCGTGTCTGAGGAGGCGGCGTGGCTGGAAGTCAGGAATTGTGTAATCTCTTCACAAGCACTGTCCAATGTAGAGGTGAACTCCTGGTGTCTTCTCCACAAGGATGTCACTGTGCAACAGATAGGGAGAGAGTTTAGATGTCCCTTTCCATCTGGGATCCATTTACTGTGCTACCCACTGTGTGAGCTGTCTCTACACCAGAGTTTGTGTCTCACAGGGGGAAGTAGTTGGATGAATTAGAAGTAGGTTGTTGTCCCAGTAAAGAAACAGGTGAGAATAGAGAGGAGGAGCTGAAGGCCTGTGCTCAGACCACTATCAAACAGGATCTGGGTCTGAGATGAGCAATGTAGACTGAAAGCAGATCCCCAGGTGCTTTGCTCTGAGGGTGTTCTAACATGTTTCAGTGCTGTCCCACTGCAGTCATGAGAAATGCAGTTCTCAGAGCATGGAAGAGTCTTTGCAAATGGCCTCTGACATTGCTCAGAGCTCATTTTTAGCACTGCCCTGTGCTTACTGGGTTTTCCCCTTGCATTCCATGATTTCAGGCCCTGTGGTTTCCCCTGCTGGAGGCCATGATGTCCCCACAGAAATCCTCTGGTTCTTCACAGTGTCGATACTCTGAATGTGAGTATTTTGGCTCTTGTAACCCCAAATACGAATCACAAGTTGTGTGCTGTCTCTCCTCTGCTGAAGGAATAGAGGAAAAGGAGTTTTGGTACTTCATTCCTAAATATTCTGCTCCCTAACCTGCAGGGACTGTAGGACTGACCTCAGGCTGAGTGTTTGGTCAGCTGCAGCTGTCAGGGAGATAGTTATTTTTAATTTAATTGTATTTTATTTTGTCCTGAGCGGAGGAAGGTCCCTGCCATAGGCTGTGCTAGTAAGTTGGTTCCACTGAGGATGGTCTCTGAAGGAGCCAAGGTGCACAGCATGCACAAAGGCTTTGTGGGTTGGAAGGAGGTTGTAGTCAGTGCTTTGGGAACTCCTGACATAATAATACTGTCATTTTCTATGCCCAACCCTTCTGGGCACTTCTCCCTGCACCTGCTGATTATCCCCCAAAGAAGCTGAATGGCTGAATCTGTGCATATGTCAATGTTGGCTCTTATTTAGGGAATTGGGCATCTGGAAACAAGTTTCAAAGGTCACTGCTAGGAAGTTTTAGAGTCTGTGGGGCCATAACATGGACAAGACATCCAAACTGGCGTGTTATAGCGGTAGGAAAAGTGAATAATAGTGCTACAAAGTAAGTCAAAATGGGAATGTTCACTGTGGGGGGTGTGGGAGAGAACACAGAGGCATCCTGGTATCAAACCCTTGTGCTACAAAAGGCCGTGTGTGCTTAGTGCAAAACCTGCGGAAGGAAAAACAGAAAAGTTGTTTTCAAACTAGAACATGTGACCTGAAATAAAACTCTCTTTATCTGTAAGACTGATCTCTGTACTCCCTGAATCCTAATGGAGTGCTGGTGGCTGTTGTGTTTGACATTCCAGCTTTGAAGAGTTTGACCATGCAAGTGCTGAACAACATGGCTGCGTTCATCGCTCTGCCCTCCATCCTGCAGAGGATCCTGCAGGTGAGTTCCTGGAGACAGGAAGGTTTCACCAAAGTGTGCCATTCAGTTATTGGGAAAAGGTATTTCCAGGTCATTAGAGATCAGCTCAGCTGATTGTTGGGTTCCACATGTTTCAGTAAAAGTTCATTGGTGAGATAAGTTGGGAAAGCTGATAGAAATATCTCAGAGACATGTGGGAACACATAAACCTGTGAGAAGATAATTGAGGTAATTCCTGCAAACCAAATAAAATATTATCTCAAGGGTTGCAGTTACTTTGAACTGAAACTTGGCAGGGTTAGAGGCAAAGCCACAATGAATTTCTCAAACTTGGAACTAAATCAGTTGAAAGTTGTTTAGCAAAAGCTCTGGGATGGGCAGTTGGGAAGACACTGAAGTTAAGTGTGTGGGCTTGGGAGAAAGATGCAATTTTATTTTAGAGATGTTTGTTAGTGAGCAGCAAACATTTTGTAGAAGAGATCATTTTAAGCAGGTCCTTGGGTTGAGTGGTCATGAGCTACTCTAATTTGTTGGTTTGCAAAACATGTGAAAGTTGAGTTTGGGATTTAATAACAAACCTTGAGAAATGCAGAAAAGGAATTGGAAGAATTTTCTGCTCTGCAGAGTGGGATGACTGAAGAGTTGAGACAGTGTCAAAACACTCTTCAGGGTTTCTGCTCCAGGTGAGAGGAGAAAAGGGCTTATAGGCTTCACAGGGTGAACAGACCTCCAGCAGCCTCCTGGTTTGATCTCAATACTATGCACAGTCTTGGAGTTGGGAAAAAATCATAAGACAGCAAAGGATGTTGTAGAAGAGTGGATAAAAAGTGTGAGCAAATGAAATGTGGTTTTAATCAAAGGTAGAAAGTGTCAAGCAAACCTAATGGCTCTTCAATAACTTATTTTGTCTGCTTTTAGCTGAGACATTGGATTTAGTTTCCTGTTGTCCTTTGATGTTTAATTTAGGCAGGAAATGATGGAGAAGCTGTGAGTGAGGAACTGCCAAGGAGGCTTCCCTGGGTTATGCTGAGAACTACCAGGATGGGGTGAGAGTCAAACCAGTGCCCACTGTGCAGATAACACAGCTGGGAGCTGTTACAGAGTGGGGGAAGATCCCATTCCCCTCGGGATGAAGAGAGATTCTTGTTGGCAGGCTTGAAATATTTCCTTCTGTTTTGGTTCTGACGGACTCTTCAGCAGCAATAGAAAATCCCATTTCCAGAGGGTGGCACTGATGTCCTGGAGGCAACAGGGGAGTGAAATGTCTTTGTCAGTTGTGGAGGGAAGTGTTTGCTGTGATGGCTCTGGTGCAGAGGCTGAGGGGACGCTTCAGCAGGTGAAGTACTTCTCTGGGGACAGAAATGGCATTCCTGAAAGCAGCTCTGGTCACTGGGTTTGGAGGCAGGGGGAGCTGTTCCTGCTCATTCCACTTGCCTGGTCAGCCCTACAAATCCAGTCTGACAAAAGAGAGATTTGGAAAGGCAGATATTTTTGTACAACTAGAGCAAAAAATGATGACTTCTTGAAATGCTTGCAGAGAGAGAAGGACTGAATTCCAGGTAAAGAGTATTATATCAGAACTTTCCAAGATGGGAGCAGGAATTGATCCCTCGTAGCTGGGAAACAGTTGTAGGGAAAACAATGTAAAGATGAAGAGAAGATCCTGTGGAAGGGGAGGTGGTCTTGATTTACAAGATCTCTAGATAAGTGGACTTGGCCACTTAGCACTCGTTCTTTTACAGATTCCACTCACACTTGTGTGTTTGCAAACCCCTCAGGTGTGTGGGAAGGAGTGATGTGGCCTGGATGGTCTGTGGGCATAGAGGGGGTGTGAGCCCCTCACTGGGCATCCTCTGACTGATGCCACCAGCTCAGTCATGTCCTGTACAAGTTGCTGCCTGTCATAAGGTGAATTTTTGCCTCTGAAGTTCACTTAAGCTTCTCCAAACTTGTCATCCTCCTCCTTAGGAGATGGGCTCTGCCACTGAGCCCTTGTCTGTGCTGGGTCTTACCCACCTGCTGCCCTCAGTGCTTGGCACCTCCTTGGCTTGTTGGCTGGGAACAGTGTCCTTTGTTACCAGACAGACCCTTCATTGAATCCTCTGCTCTTGTGCTTAAACCCCACATTTCCATCCACACTGCCCTCACACCAACCCTTCTTTCTGGAATTCTGTGATGCATTGCTCTAGGTCACTGTGTGTTTGTAGTGTGTTGTGTTAAATTCTTGCTCCAGGGCTTGCAGCAGCCCGTGGGAGGCTTTCTGTGGGTTTTGTTTGGATGCACAGCTTGGCCCTTGGAAGAATTGCTTTGGTTCAGCTGGAAGGCTGGTGTTGGGAATGGTGATGAGCATGTCTTGCTGCATGGCCGTGTCATGGGTGCCCAGCTCAAATGTTCAGGGCTTCTGAGCCCTTACCTTGGTGGGGATCAGGAAACAAAGTCCCTCTGTGTTAGGCAGAAGGGAGCACTGGATTTTTTGCCTCCCTGTCATCTGCTTCCTTGGATCACCTGGGAATGCCACCGAAGTGCCCTGCAGGGCAGAATCCCAACGTGGCATGTGTGCATGGTGCTTTCCCAGACAGCAAGAGCCCTGTGTTGTTAGCCCTGGCTGGGAGTTCCCTTTGCAGAGCTGTGTGGCTGCTCTTTGAAGCCATGTCAAATTCCAAACCCTTCTGTGTCGGCTCTGATCAGTGCACAGGGCCTTGTTCTTTGTGTTATTGATGCACCACCTTAACTGTGACCACAAGTCAACTCTGAAACCAGCCTCTCTGGGCCCTGGAGTGCAGGGCAGCCTTTCCCAAGCCCTCCAAATGTTTTGGTGAAACCCAGAATTGTGAGTGGTGCTCGTCTGACAATGCCCTCCAAAGCTGTTCCAGCAGAGCTCAAGGCTTGGTGGTAGAGCTGCAGTCTGGGAGGGGGAACAGCTGCCCAGGAATTCCCTGGGGGATTTGCTGGAAGGTGGATGACATCAGTAAACTGAGGTAGATTATCTTGCCTTTTCTGAAGAGGAATTAGAGTATTCCAATTTTAGTGGACTGTTTTTCTTCCTCTTCTGGGCTTAACTGCTTACAGATTATACCTTATGCAAATGTTAACTTTGCAACCAAAATGCTTGGCTAAAGGGCACCTTGCAGGGGCTGTGAGCAGGCCTGCAGCTTTCCCAGGGAACAGGGGGGGCTCCTGACATAAACCTGTCACAGCACACCGACCCAGTGGCATCTAATCGAAGTCATATGAAATAAAGGTTGATACATTTATGTTCTTGCTCATCCTTAATAGTGTTGTGGGGTTATTTATTAACTAGGAAGCCTGAACTAACCGCATTAGGAGAGATAGCAGAGGAATCCTCTTGAGCATTAAGAAAAATACCATGTTATTAAGGATGGGAGCGCTCTCTGAAGGGGCTGAGGTTGAGTGTTAATTCCCTTACAAAGCTGTAATCCTTCATGAATGTTTTGTAAGCACATGGGGCTGATGCCTCCTACAAAATGGAGAACTGGAGAAGCCAGAAATGTAAAAGCCGCCTGTAAGAAACCCAGAGAGGGGAAGGAAGGAAGGAAGGAAGGAATCTCTAAAAACTGTTCCAGAAAGCCTTTCCTTGTATTTTTTGCCATTCCTGCTTAGGGCTGTCTCTGGCTGTTTTTCCTTCCCAGTCCTGGAGGTCAGCCCTGGGATCAGTTCTGTGTACAGTGGCTGGTCTGTCCCCTGGCAGAGGGGAGAAGCTGCAAGTGTTTTCAGAGTTTATTAGCACTGGTAGCAAAGCAAGGGCTATTTCCTGGACCTGGAAAGCAGCTGGAAATGGAGGAGGTGGAACTGGCTGAAAGGGCTGCATGAGCACCCCTGGCCTGTCCCTGGGTACCGACCAGTGCTTCCCAATCTGCTGGTTGGTGGTGGCACTGGGCAGCCAGTTTGGCTTTGGCTTCCCATGCCAATGCCATGTTCCCAGGGCAGTGCCAGCTGTTCTTGGATGGTACAATGCCTGTTCCACAGCACGGGGGGTACATTTGTACCTGGAGCATGGATTCCAATCCAAGGCCGATTTTATAGGGTGGAATTAATGAAGGATATTCCTCCATAAAAGTAATGGATCCCACGAGGCTCTGGTGACTGGGACTTTTGTGGGGGCTCAAAGCAGCAAACAGGAAGAAAACATTGTAACTGGCTGGAGAAGTGAACTGAGGGGTGTGGATTGATTCCTGCCAGAGGCAGAGCTGCAGCCAGGCCCAGGAAGCGCTGCCAGCAGGGAATGGCCATGGACTCACTGCTGGCACTCGGCTACTGGGCTGGTGTGAGGCTTAGCCAGACCATGTGCCTCCCCTGCAGAGGACACAGTCCATTTGCCTCCTACCTGCCATTCTTTTTGGAGGTCATCGAGCATGACTTGAGTGCAAATGAGCCACTGAAAGTTGGCCCTCAGACTTGGGTTCCCTCCTGGCAAAGCTGCAGGTGGGGCTTTATTTTCTCTCCCTCCTCTGCCTATCCAGACAAGAAACAAGTGGCTTTGAAAGTCTGCACCTGCAGGAATTTTGAGCTGCTCTCTGTAAGTGGTGCTATCTGGACACTTGCCTTTCTTTGGGCACGTACTTGAGGGCTTTAGAAAAGTATCTGATGGAGGCAGAACTAACTTGCTGTGCACTGTGGGTCACACCACTTGCTGTGCTGGAGGTCCCGAGTCCCTGCTGCCCCTCCATAATTCCTGGGGTGACTCAGTGCAATGTACTTGCTCCCTGTGCTGTGTGTTAAATGGTGCAAGGAAGGGAACCTTGGAGTGTTCAGGTTGTGTGTTCCCCCAGCAGAAAAGGAGCCTCTGCAGCACATCCAGCTCTTCATGCTCCATCCCACATGCTCCAAATCCACAGCTGGTTTGGACTCAGTGCTGTTTTTATTTAGGCTTGAACATTGGTGTTTCTGCCTGTCATGTTTCCCATGAAGGCTGTTCAAGAATTCCCTGACTTGCTTTCTGTAGCTGGTTTGGTGATCCCTCAGAGTATTTTGCAGAGTAACTTCCATGCTGCTTTAGCTGTCTTTGTCAGCTTGCTTCTTCACTGTAGATTTTCCTTTCCCAGTCTCAGCATGGAATCATCCTTGCTCCTACTTTCTCTCATTGATCTCATCCAGAGCTTGTTCTTCCAGTTCCTGTTTCCGTTGTGTCCCACCATTTTTCTGCTCTCTAGGTTAGTTTCCTTTCCACATCTTGCCAGTCTCTCTATTTTTAACCCATGTCCTGCCCATTGCACCAGACAGCTTCTCTCAGCTCCCAGCAGGAGCTTCCCCCAATGTCCTTCTGTGCCTCTCAGCAGGGCAAAATGCTGTTTTCCAGGTCCAACTCAATGTCTGCCAGTTGAGGACTTGTGTTCTGAAACAGTGAATTCCCAGACCCTCTTTTGAGCATTCCTGGGTAGATTTGTTCCAGTTACAGGCACGAGTGGCCTCGCTGGTGCCAACCTGGGACGGAGGGGGGCACAGCCTTGCTCTTCACAGGTCAGCCTGTCCAGGACACAGGGACAGGATGAACCTGGATCAAGCTGGGCTGCACACATGGATCTCACCCCTGCAGCAGCCAGTAGATCCTGCTAGTGGCCTGACTCCTTTGCCTTGCTTCCCGTTTTTATTAAAGACACTGGGAGCCACCACAAGCTGTCCCTGTGCAGTTCCTGGCATGTCCAGTGCCCTTGTGAGCATGAGCCCACTCGTGCTGTGCAGCAGGGCCTGGCAGGAGGGAGGGACAGTGCCCAAGTCCTCCCCTGTTCCAGAGCTTTGCCCATCTGCCTGCTGGAGAGGCTGTGGTTGTCCTGGCACGTGTCACGCTCCTGTCCTGCACCAAGTGATGCTCCAGAGAGTGCCAGGGTGGCTGTGCAGGAGAAGGGATTGTTTGGGCTGGAGCAGGGCTGGGGAAGGGTGAGATGCACCAGGGGGATGAATTGTACCACAGCCCTTTGCTTATGCTGCTGGGCCATGGAAGTAAAGCTGCTCAGGGCATGTGGAAATCACCCCTGCAGCACCAGGAGTGCCCTGGGCCCCCGTTCCCTCTGCCATCTGGTGTGGGGTCAGGATTGCCTGGCATTCCTGCAGCTGAGGGGGGTGTGGGATGAGCTTGAGGGTGAGTTACTCCTGAGTGGGCAAGAGCACAGGGAGCAGGGGCCCAGGAGCTGGCTGGCCATGCCATTCTCCAGTCAGCTCCTGCACCTCCTGAATGGAGTTTCCAAGGTCTGAAGTCTTTTGACCCAAGCACACTAATTAGTATTGATGTTGCCATCGACTGATTTTTGCTAATTACCAATTTTCCCTCAGTATGTGGGATTATTCTGCTGTCCTTGGGCACATGCAGCATATTTAACTCTGCAGTCAAAGGTTCTGTTTGTGGTGCCAGTCTGGAGGAAAAAAATTATTTGAGAAGAATCAGAACAGTCATATCCTGTGATTCAACTACAGCTTTTCATTTCTTCACACAGGATCCAGTTTATGGAAAAGGGAAACTTGGAGAAATTCAAGGGCTTGTCCTGGGAATGCTGGACACCTTTAACTATGAACAGGTAAGTTGGCTGTGTTTCTGTTCTGCCCATGCTGCAAACAGGATTATTTTGGCTGTGTGGCCCTGCTGCTCTCCCTCATCTGTCATTTGTGTCTGCAGGGCAAAGGCAGTGGATGTGTGAGTAATTTCTGTGTGATTGGGGGCTGGGGATGAGTTTGTTTTGTTCACAGATTGCAGGTGAAGGGACTGACAGGTACATGGTGAACACCTCTGCAGCTCAGTTCTGTGTTAAACGTGCTGGAAGGATAAACATCTGCTTTTCTCCAGCTCATCCTGCAGTTAGGGACTCAAAGGCACAAAACTGATATGCTTTGTCTTTATAGGCAGTTTTAAATAAGAGATTTTTCAACTAGGCTGTTTTTGCACTTCCCAATGGTAATGCTGCACTTCCTTTGTGACCTGATGAGATTTCATCTTAATCTCAGTTCTGCTTTTCTCTGTCCAGTCCCAAATCCCAGGCAATCTCCACACTTCAGTAGCTTTCTAAAACTCCTTTTCCCCTAAACAAGAATGCACAGTCTTCCTCCAGAGTCACCCTCCTCATTCTGCTGCCCTGTGGCAGTGCCATCCCATCTGCTGCTCGGGTCAGGCCTCCCTGCACCAGCAGCCAGTAAAAATACAGTGGGAAATCACTTTGCTGCAGAGGGCTGGACATGAAGAGCCTTTAGCTCTGTTTGGGGTCCTGGTGAAGTCTGTCAGAGCAGCACAAACTCTCTGTTAGTGCCTGGCAGCTCTGTGGGACAGGCTGCATGTGCAGGTGTGAGCCAGTACTGCAGCCTTTTGGGAGCTGCTGCTGTGGAGCATCCACAGGTCACAGACCAGAGCACCTGCTGCTGCTGAGGGGACCTGACCCCTGAAAACACAGGGTGTTGGCTTTTGGCTCTTCAGAAATGGACATCTCTGTTGGGAAGGACAAGAGGAGCACTTCAGGGGTTTTTTTATGCATTAATTGCCACGGTGCATTTGGGCTTTGACTTTTATCAGCACATTTCTCCTAAAGTGGGGGTTGTAAGCAATAACTGGCCAGGTAGAGGGGAAAAGGAAGGGTTTGGTGTGAAAGATGCCAAAATGAGCCTGCCATGTCTCTGTTAATGCTCTTTGACAAAAATCAATACAGAGCTTGTCTAGTTAAGAGTGGAGAGGAATTGCCTCTATTAACGTGCCTTGAAAGGTGAAGTGTTTTGAGGGCAGTGGATAGAAAACATAGAAGAGGGGATTTTATTGGGTTGTTTTTACTCTTAGTGATCTGCTAAGCTGCTTGTTAGGAAGAATTGATGAGCAGGGAGTTTGTGCAGGGTGGAGGTGACAGACTGACAGAGTTACTCTGTGTTGTCTCCCACACAGACCCTTCTAGAGACAACTACGAGCCTTTTAAACCACGATCTCCACTGGTCCCTGTGTAACCTGAGAGCCTCTGTCACGAGGGGGCTCACCCCAAAGCAGGATTACTGCTGCATCTGTCTCCAGCAGTACAAGAGGAGGCAAGAAACTGCTGATGAAATCATTGTTTTCAGGTAAAGTTAAGGGGTGGGGTCACAGCTGTGATGTGCTAGTAGTTCTAAAAGGGGAAAAAAGCTCCTGGTGTTTGACTTGCACAAATAATCATCTATATTCCTGTGAGCATGTCTCCCTGTGAAGGGCTGGCTAATCAAACCCACCAGAGCCTGCTTTGCATGCAGCTAGCTCTGCTCTCTGCAAGGAATCACCTCCCAGTTCTGTGTCCCCGCTCCCAGCAGTGCTCCTGGGGCACTGCAGCACCCTGGGCTCCTGTGTGTGTTTGTCCAGCTCAGATCCCCCCCAGCCCTGGCTGTGTTTGTGACTGGCCTCTCCCCTGCTCCCCTCTGTGCCCAGCTGTCTGTACAGTAGGACAGGTCATTGTTACCTGGCTGTTCTGTCCTGTGGCTGTACCAGCAGATGGGCACCCACTGTTCCTTTGGTGAGTCTGGGCATGCCACAGGAGGGTGGGCAGGTGGGAGGGAGTGCATACACTGCTATCTGCACTCCTTGTATCCCACTGCCCAGCCACTTCCCCCACGGTGCAGAGCTCAGGAGGGGCTGCCCTGCCTCCAAACACTGATTCCTTCTCTTTCCAGCTGTGGCCACCTGTACCATTCCCTGTGCCTGCTGAGCAAGGAGTGTGGGACAGTCACCAAGGGCCTCATGAGGTGGATGTGCTATAAATGCAACTCGAGTAACAAGGGAGGAAAGCTCAGTGAGAACTTCTCAGAGCTGAAAAAAGGAACTGGAGCATCCCTGGCACAGGTAGGGTTTGGGAGGTGATTTCTCTTGGAGTAAGCTTTTGTAATTGCTTTGTTCTCATGTGTCTGTGCTTCCAGAGAAGTCCCTGATCCAACAGTAGCTGTCAAACAGTATCAGCAGCCAACTGGTCACGTTCCTGAATGTCATTGTATTTTGATGGGTACACAGAGCTGTGGAAGTCGTGGGAATGTGTTCATCCAGAAGGCCTGGGAGCTGATGGCAGGGCCAGCTGGATGCTGGCAGCTGATTGCCTGCTATGTGCATCCACTGCTTTGTCTTGTTTGGGAGAGTCTGGGATGGGACACTGGGGGGACAGTTCCTTTCAAACTATTTTCAGGAATGTCTTCTATAAAACTTAGTTAAAAGCTGGCATGTTCCTTGTGGCTGGATCGTGGAGCCTCTGTTCCACCTTCCCAACAGATAACCAGGCTCTGGGTAGAGGTCTGGGATTGATTTGATTGTTTTGGCTTTGCTAAGTGTCATGTTTTAAGAAGCTTGTGTGTGACCAAGACTGATGCAGCTGGATTTGGGTGAGAGAACAGAGAATTAGTTTGTGTTTATTGTCAGTATTTGTGCTCAAGAAGTTTCACCATCCCTAATTCAAACAGAAGTGCAGTCTCCATATGCATGGAGCTGTCTCTTCCCTGGCATTGTGCTGAGGATTGCAAGCCACACTGGCAGGCAGCTTGTTGGGATGTCTTTAGGGATATTGCACGTGGGGAGCTGAACTCTGCGCTCGGCAAAGGCAGCCACTGAGGAGGGTTTGTTCCTGTGCCTCGAGGTACTTGGTGCATTGTCACCACACAGATGCACCCAGAGCAGTGAGTCTTCACTGCTGGAACCAAGGGAATTCAGTCTTGGAGTACATTTTTGTAGTAGTACTTTAGTTTTCTTCCAGCAGATGATTCCAATTTCTGCCCAATCCGTCCCAGTCCAAAGCTGGCTGATGGCATCACTCAGCTCCCAGCAGCTGCTGCACTAACAGGAAAGGCTTCCTGCTTGGAGGGAGCAAAAGGAACCTCAGAGGTGTGTATAGAGCCCCATGCAGTCTCTGCAGTCAGGTTGTGTTAGTGTTTTGTTTGGTGACAGCATGGAAGGCTTTCCTGGCAGGTTGTAAATCCACTGGGGTCCAACCAGGCTGCTTCCAAACGTGGTGTGTGTGTGTGTATGTGCTGCCCTGCTGCAGGGGGATGTGGGCACTGGCTCTAAAGTTGGGCAGGTTCAGCAGCACCACATCTCCCCCTCTGCACTCCTGCTCCCCAGCAGTGGAGGGGGGTGACAGGCCGGGCTGCACTTCAACAGCTTGAGGCAAAATTAGATACTAAAACTGCATCCAGCATTCAAGTGCCTGACACTTGATCCCAGTGCCTGATAACTGGGTTATTCTCTGGGTTTCTCATGGGCAGCCAGAGCCTCTGTGCCTCCCCTTGAACACCAGTGTGGACATATCCCAAGAAAGATGGGGAAAGTGCTCCAGATGCCGTGGGAATGATCGGGGAAGGGAAGATGCTTCCCTTTATTTATCTGATGTGTCTGTGAAAGTGAGGGGCTGGCTGGGACTCAGGGCTGACAGGGAGATGTGGAGAGACTGGATGGGGAAGAAAGGGGTTACAGCATGGGTCATCTAGTGCTGGTTGGAAACTGTCCATCCCAGGCCATCAGAGTGTGGGATGCTTCCTGCTGCTGCTTCCCTGCTGCTGTCATGTGCTCTTGGCAGGGAAGCCACTGCTTCCTTCTCCACACACAGCCAGCCCAGCCCAGCAGAGCTTGGCTCTGGCTCAGCAGAGCCCCAGCACTGCTTCAGGCTCCCCACCTCCTCCTCCCCATGTCCCAGATCCTCTCCAAGTTTGTGATGTTCCTCATGTATTTAAATTACAATATTTAACTGTTGTACTTGCATGTGACCAAACTGTTGTGCAGTCAGAGCTTAAAAAAGCTGAGTATATTTAGACTTGGCAACAGACTGTAGAATCTCCAGCTTCTCCAGGAAGTTTGTTTGCTGAACAATCACCCCTCAGCAGCGTTCATTAACCCTGGGAGGTACCAATTCCTCTGACCAGGCCGTGGGCTGAGTCACAGAACTGACTCGTTGTGATGGGGGAGGTGCTGGGAATGTGGAGATGGAGCTTCTCTGTGTTCCCTCCTAACTCTGCTGGCAGACCCAGAGCTCTGTGTGGGACGAACTGGTGCTGGTGAACAGGAAATCCCGAGGGAGGCCACGCTCACAGGGTTGTGCTTCCAACCCTGCCCTCCCTTACCCCAGAGAGCCATCTCCAGAGCTTCCAGGCCATTCCATGCATGGATCTGTGGGGAGGGTGTTTCCTTGCAGCCTCTTTGAAGACCCTGAAAACTTAATCTGTCTCTGGGCAAAATCTAATGTGGTTTTTGTTTTTCCATAGGGAAATCTTCAGTTGGGGTATTTATTTTCTCAGGAAACCTTGAATTAGGAGTAGACTCATACTGAGAAATGCCACTGAGCATCTGGAGTGCATTTCCCAGCACTAATTCTGCCCTGCCCAAGCAGGGCCTGTCAGTTTGAATTGTGCAGTGTGGCTGAGATGTGGATGTGAAACGACAGCCCAACAGACAGGGTTTCTGTGCCCTGTGCTGTGTGTGTGGTGCTGTAGCCAGTCCCTGAAATTGGGGAGGTGGAGAGATGCCACAAGCCATCACTGACCCGTCACAGGATCAGGGACAGCTCCTACTGAAGTGGGGCCTGGCTGGGCTGAGGGCTGGGGCACCCCAGCCAAGGGGAACAGGGGAGAAGGGCAAGGAGGCTTTTCTTTCCACTGGTTCTGCTACCAAAAGTTTGTGCTGTCTGTGTTATCCCCTAAGCCTTGCTGCCATCTCAAGGATAATCTGGGGCTAAAGGATCATCTGCCCCATCTTCCCTACCCTACCATAAGTGAGAGTTCACAGAAATGAGAGCTTGCGTTTGTGGTGGGTTTTAATCCGATTGCAATCTCGCAGTGTTGCTGTTGTGGTGTTTGAAGTGAAGGCACAGCAGCTGGGCTCTGCCTAAATACCTGCTGAAACACTCCTGATGTCTCAGCCATCCATCCCCAAAACTCATTTGCCTCGTGTCAGTGAGCTGGTTTGTGTTTGCCATGGATTCTGCCAGCCAGGGTACTGGGGATCAGGGAGGGGAGCACAGTCCTGGCTCCTGGGCCATGAGCCCTGCCACAAAGCCCTGAGCTGCCAGGCTCTGGTTATTCCATGTTTGAGGAGGTGCCTGAGTTCTAAGGACACCATTGTTGGAGCTGTCCAGATGGCAAATGTTTTATTCAGGAGTTTAATCCTGTCAAGTCACGCCAGGACGGACGATGGACGTGATCCATAGTTAATCCAGTTTGTCAGGCTCTACCTTGGAGCTCTGTCCTGCAGCCTCCCAGCACCCCTGCCTGTGAGCCTTCCAGAGCCTCAGGACTGGGCCCTCTGCAGCACCTCTGGGTGCTTTCTCTTGGTAGCAGTGAAGGTTTAGGATGGGTTTTTTCACCAATACTTATTGTAGAGCCAGCCAGGCATTACA
Organism: Lepidothrix coronata; assembly: GCF_001604755.1. Lineage (NCBI taxonomy): Eukaryota > Metazoa > Chordata > Aves > Passeriformes > Pipridae > Lepidothrix > Lepidothrix coronata. Next base: position 2,019,976 of record NW_016690305.1, read on the forward strand.
TGACCCCCATCAATCAGTGAACAGAGCCACTTTAACTGTTTTCAGTGTAACAGTGACCATCAGTTATTAGTTTGTCTCCAGCAATACAAAAAATTGCAGAGGCTTTATAGCTCTGAAAATACCCAGCTGTGATCCCCCCAGTAACAAAAGGAGATAAGTAGTGTTTTATACAGTTACAAGTTGAGCATTCTCTCCTCTGTGGAGAATATTCCCACATACACATTAACTGAGCAAACTCCAGCTTTGGAGTTGGCTTTGGGGGGGGGGATTCCTTCACTGTGTTTAGGATTGCTTGGAAACAGAAGTGATTAAGTAAGAAGAAAACTGAGTGCAGGTGTCTTCACAAGCAGGTAGAGGAGGACTGGCACCAAAGCTAAAACTGAAACCGAAATACAACTTGGGAAAGACTGATTTGAAAACCGTATTTATCCTTTAGACGCTCTTAAATCAAAATTGACTGTTGTCTTGGACTTTTGCTACTGTAGAGGTGGGTTAGTTCTGTTGTTTTGTTGGTTTTTTGAGAAAAATCAGAGTGAATTGTAATTGTGCCCCCTGGCCTTTGTACAGAGCAATCTGCAGCCTGGCAGAAGGTTCCTTCCCCTGCCTGCAATCCCAACCCCTGCCTGCTGACAAGAAGCAGGGACAGCTGAATTCCAAACTGCCCAAAGCCAAGAGCAGTGGGATTGGGATGACCTGGGGATGGGATGACCTGGGGAAGGGTCATGTCCTGGTTAAGAGAAAAGATGGGAAAGTTGCAGTGGAGAATCTTGGCTTGACTTTGCATCTCAGTTTCTGAGAAACTATTCCTGTGGTTTGATGAAGATTTCATTCCATATCTGGGGGGATGTGCTGAACAGACTCATTTAAATACAGTGGCAGATGCTGGGCTGCTGCAACCTCTGGATGTTCCCCCAAACTGCACAGACCTGCCAGGGAGGCTGTTCCTTGGGCTGGATTTGCTCCTGCAGGGGGGATGGCTGCTTCTCTCTGGGATTCCAAGCTGAGGAATAACCAGCTTGGAATTGGGCCCAAGGGTTAATGGTGCCGGTGACTCCTCTCTTCTGATGTTCCTCTGAAGGAGGGGAGCAAAATAACTGGAAGCTGAGGCTTTGGCTGTTTGTAGTCCCTCGTGGGAGGGTGGGAGAGGGAATTCTGGCTGTGTCAGTGGTGCTGGCTGGAGCCCAGGGGGCACTGGCTGTTCCTGAGGGCAGCTTTTGGAAATGCAGGTGAGCATCTGTCTCTGGTACATCCCATCAGTGGGAAGCTGCAGTTTCCATGTCCCACCTTCCTGGTGCACAAGGAGAACAGTGTTTTGTGGTCTGTGTGAGGCTTGGGCACAGCCAGGCTCAGGCAGCTGCAGCTGAGCCCCCAGGGCAGAGCTGGGCTGAAGCACGTTGGAAACCTCCCTGTGGCACAGCAGTGCCAGGCTGCTCCCGGGGGCATGGGTAGCACGGGTGTTCCCTGGGCTGTTCTGTGAGGTCTGGGGCCATATTATCAATAAGCCTCTGGCAGGAGGGGTCACTAACCCTTCTTACACTGAGTAGGACTTCTTCCTTCTAAGCATCTTTACATAGGACCCAGAGGAACGGCTGGAGCTGTGTCAGGGCAGGCTCAGGTTGGATCTCAGGCAAAGGTTCTTCCCCCAGGGGCTGGTTGGGCACTGACCAGGCTCCCCAGGGCAGTGGGCACAGCCCCAAGGCTGCCAGAGCTCCAGGAGAGTTTGGCTGATCCTCTGGGGCACAGGGGGTGACTCTTGGGGATGATCCTGTGCAGGGCTGAGAGTTGGACTGGATCATCCTTGGGGGTCCCTTTCAGCTCAGGAGATTCTGGGACTACCTTCCCTTTCTCTCCCCAACTCCTGCCATTGAGAGAACGCTGCACCCCTTCAGTCTTCTGTGGGATCTGCTCAACAGCCCCTTGGCTCATCTGTAGCAGGTGAATTCTCTGCCTTCCTGCAGAGAAGCCTCTGTCCTCGGGCTCAGCCCCAGCAAAGACCTGCTGTAACACTTGATCCACGTGCTGCTGTGCTTTCCTTGGAGCCTGCTGGATTAGGAATGAACACCTCGTCTGCTGTGTCCAGTGAGGGGGGGTGGGGTTTGGGTTTGTCTAATTAATCCTGAACAGCATTATTGCTCCTTGGGCTGAAGGCATCAGTTGTAAGGCCAGGGGAATATTCCAGCAGTGCCTGGCATCAGCAGGAGTCACTAAAGGGGGTGTGTGGAGGTGTGCCAGTGTGCTTCCAGGTACCTGCCACAGCCAGTCCCCTGCTGTGCCCTCATCCCTGCAGGCTCACGTTGCAGCAGCAGTGAGTGTATCAGAGCACAAACCAACCTGTGCTCTCCCTGCCTTCAGCGGGAGCTTTGCTCCTGAGGTTCACTTAAGTTCAGCTGGAAATAAGAGCCATCTGCCTTGCCCATGCTGCTGCTGAGGAGATGGGAGGCCAGGGCTGTGGGACAGCCTGGCTGTGCTGCAGTGCTGAGGAGGCTGCTCTGCCCCGTGGGATCAGGGCTGTGGGACAGCCTGGCTGTGCTGCAGTGCTGGGGAGGCTGCTCTGCCCCGTGGGGTCAGGGCTGGGGCTGTAGCAGCGGGTCCTGCCCTGCCGGCCCTGCCCGGGGCTGTCCTGCTGCCAGGGCTCACCCTGGATGTGCTGCCACGGCACTGGGGAGGCCCTGGGAGCCTGGTCGAGGAGCAGCACATCCCTGGCTCTGGGATGGCCCCAGGGAAGGGCTGAGCTGTGTGGCTGTTCCCCCTCAGCCATGGCTGGGCTGTGTCTGTCCCGGAGTGTCACTGCAGAGGCTCTGCAGAGCTGCAGCAGCAGGAGCACTGCTGTTCTCTGAGGGGTGTCCTGAGCTTTCTCTGGAGCTCATTAACACTTCTGTAATGTCACTGTCGTTCCAGTGACTTTGGGTCAGAGCTGCCTGCCTTGCTCTCTTTTTGGTTGTTTGTTCCAGGTTCCTGGGAGTCCATGAGAACAGCAGAGCCTTGTCCCATAGAAGAGAAGTAGACTTCCAGATTTCCTTACCTTAATTGGCTCAGCTTTCATTAAAACACTGGGTTTGTGTACCTGTTTGTAAGGTTGGCTGAGCTGTGGTGAAAAGAGTGCCCAGTTGCAAAGGGAGGGAGGCAGAGGGTGGGCTTGGTGTCCATTGCCCGGGGGCTCTAAACAGGGAGGTGGGGGTTGCCTTGGTTCCTAGGAACCCCAGAACCTTCCCCAGGACTTGTGGCTGCCTCTGCCTGTGTTAGGGAGCAGCCCCTGGCACAGTGTGGAGCTCTGAAGCTCTAACTGGTGCAGCAGTGTCTTGTGTGGAAGGAATGGCTGACGGGCAGCTCTGGGATGGGTCTCTTGTGTGACTGTAGATGGTGCCTCTGCTCCAGCTGCTGTGATCTGCTTTGCTCAGGCACCAGCTGAGGATGGAATTTGGAGCTGTTAAAGATAATTGCAGGCTTGGGAGGGCTGTGTGGTGACTACCAGAGGGGGTGGAATACGTGCAAGCAAAAACTATGCAACAGAAATGAGCGTTCGTGGTGGGATCTTGGAGAGCTGGAAAATGAAAAGGAGCCTTTCTCCTTCCTGGCCCAGATCCACAGGGAATCAGTTGTCTCTGGGGTTCTATGTCTAGTCTGAAGCCTTTCCAAAGGGGTGTAGGGATTTGCTGAAAGTGGCTTGGAGGTGCCAAGGGCTTTGTCCTGCTCTGGACACTCTGGAGCTGCTGGCCCTGGAGGCAGGGGCTGTGCTCTGGGTGAACCTGGGGGCTTCCACTGACACCACAGTGCTGCTGCTGCATCCCAGAGCCTCCCACGGCCCCCGAAGGGAAACACACCTTTAGTGACACAGTAAAAAAGGAAAAGGCCTGACAGCAGTTGTTTCCATGACAACAGAAAGAATTGCCTGCAATATTTCAGCTCATCAGCCTGGGAACAGCCTGATTGATAGTTACACACGCGTGGTAGGGAGAGAGCAGGAGAGGGGAGGCCAATTATATGGCATTTTCCTTGTCCTTGAGTGCCTGTGGCCACAGACACTGTGGAGGGCAGGTTTTCCTTGCTTTTTTGCTCTTTCCAGGTGAGGATGACCTGTGAGTTCCTGCCAGTACCACCCCCAGCTGTGGTACCTGCCCCTCAGTGTCCCAGGCTCCGGGGGCTGTTCAGGGAATGGGACGTGTGGCTGCTTGGCTGGCAACTAGCAAATAGTTATTTGCACTAGAGAGAATATCTTGGAAGGGAGGGAGGGAGTTTGGCACATGCTGCCAGCATAAGGGATCTCTTCCCAGACTCATGATCAAAGGCAGGCACACGTGGCTTCAGGACAGTCACGGAACTATCCAGGCTTCAGGAAACCTGTGGTGGGCTCAGAGCACCTTCCACTGCCAAAGAGAGTTTAAAGTCAGTGCAGCTTCAGTCAGTCCCCACTGGTAGGGCTGTAGCATTTTGGGTTAATAGCCCCTGGGAAATGTATTTTGGAGAAAATATTTGTATGTTCCCTTAAAAATAGATCCCCAGAGACAACAGATGCCAGCCTGCTGCTCATGAGGGAGGCCGTTCCCCTGGCTCCTGTTGTGGTTTCTTGATGATGCTTTTCCTTAGCAGGATGAGCAGAAACATTCAAAATAGAAACAGTGTGGTGTGATAAATGGAACAAACCTACAAGAATCTGTGATGCTTTGTCATCTCTCCCTGGGATATGTAAATGGTGCCATTTACAGCAGCCTGAGTGTGCAGCCCTCCTTGCCTTGGTGCTCTTGGTGCAGCTGTGGGCCCTCTCCCTGCAGCTCTGGAGCTGCCCTTGCTGCTGGGCAGGGCCAGTCCCAGGGGACATGGCTGCTGTGGCTGTCACTCACCCCCTTTCCACCCCTCATTTCCCACCTTTCAGTCTGTAACATCCCACTGGGAATAAAAAGGCACCTTAGGATGCCATTAGTTGTTCCCAGTCCCTGGCACCGCCGTGTTCCCGTCCCAGCCAGGCACAGCCTGTGCCCCATGGCAGCGGGGCCGTGTGGGGCTGAGCAGGGCTGGGAGGTGAGACAGGACTGGGGGAGCTGCTGCTGCCTGGGGAGGAGCCCTGGAGAGGCTGCTCATCCACACAAACCCATTGCTCCTCTTCCCAACTGGCTGCGGGGGAGTTTTCCCATCCCTTTTATCCTTCCCCCAAAGGTATTTCAGTACTGTGCCATCAGGGACAGAGCCCAGCAGGAAGTCAGGATGTAGGGGTGTATCTGTCCTTTGTGCCACAACAGGACTTTTTTCTCCCAGAACTGAGCTGCACACGGTGGCTTGAAGCCAAAGGAGAGGTGGCTCAAAAGGCCTCCCAGACAGGCTGTGGAGCAGCTGCTCCAGGCCCAGGAATGAATTTCTGTGTATAGGAACTGGACCCCCTGCGGGGTGTGGTTTCTGTAACCTTCTCACTCTCTTTCTTAGGCGAGTTCAGAGTCTCTGTTGGATCCTCAGCAAATCCAGGCCTTTGACCAGCTGTGCCGGCTGAACCGAGGCACGTCCCGGGTACGTACCCCCCCTCTGCTCTGCTTTAACTCGGTCACAGACGTTCTGCACGTTGTCAGGCCAGGCACCAGTGTGGCAGGGAGGGCTCTGGCTTTTCTCTGGGCTTTGGGCCAGTGCCGTGCACACCGTGAGGCAGCCATGCTGGGGAATTGTGGGCAGGGAAACCCAGGAATGCCTCTGGCTTTGGGGCTGGGCCTGACAAGTGCCACATCCTTTTTGGGTTTGTAGCCTCCCTCCCCTGCAGACACTGTGTGGCTCCCATGATCACTCGGGATGCTCCCTCCTCCTGCCCCCATGTTGTCCCAAGGAGAGCACAGCTCCCTCTGTCCCTGGCATTTTCCCTTTGCCTCCTGCCTGTTTTGGTTGCAGTTGTTGGCACTTTCAGCTCTTTCTGGGCTTGTTTTTCAATTATGTGATTTTAAACCAACCTAAAGATCCCTGGGGAGTTGTTTAGCTCTGGACTGGTGGCCCCCTCTGTAGGGCCCCTCCATAGCCACCTTTGCTGTAGGTGGGTTAAGGTTTCTCTGACTGCTGCAGGAACACGGTGACCCCCCAGCCCTTTGTCCCTGTGCTCCCTGCAGGGTGTTCCCGGGGTGCTGAGGGTGATCCATGTGTGTTTTCCCTGCAGTTGGCTCTCCTGACAGAGCTGGCCCGTGGTGGTGAAAAGCACGGGCTGCTCAGCACTTCCCACGGGGACTCGGCCTCCAGCAGCGTCTTCCAGAACGAGACCTTCCAGCTCCACCTGACCCCCCCTCCGCTGGCCGAGGACTAGTGCTTGTGTGCCGCCAGGGCTGGGCCTGCCCTCGGCTCCTGCTGCTGGGAAGCCTTTCCATCACTCCATGGCACTTTCCCCCCCACATCCCCTTTTCCAGAACCTTCTGGGCTGACTCTGGGTTTGTAGCTGGGTGATCTCCCAGCTCTGCTGTGGCCTCTCCCTAAGCCAAGGCAGGTGGGGACAGCTGGGCTGGGAGCTGGAGCTCTGGGGGCAGAGTGCCAGGGCACGGACAGCAGGGGCTGCCTGTGCCCACCTGGGATCGGGGCACTGGGAACTGTCCACACTGCAGTGAGCTCTGCTGGGCTGGAGGAGCCTGTGCTGTGCCCAGAGCTGTGTCCCAGGGCTGTGCCTGGGGCCACACCTGAGCTCTGTGTTCCCAAAGCAGCTGTTTTCCAAGGCCTGGCCCCGTCTGAAGGCACAGAACAGGCAAACCTGGAGAAGGCTGAGGAACGTGCAGGAAATGTGAGCAGTGCCAGTGTGTCCCACCTCCCAACCATTAAAGAGGCCCTTGGGTGAACGTCTCTCGTGACTTCTGCACATGGGGGGTGGGTGAGGGCTGCTGGAAAGAGATGAATCTTGTCCCTGGGGGTGAAGCCCAAACCTCGCCCCTCGCCTCGTTGTACCTTATGGTGGGGATGTGGGGGGAGCGTGTGTAAAAAGGTGTCTTGGGCCCTTGGGGGCTGCAAGGGGGAGAGGGTGGGTGTGATGGGTGCTCATGGTCACAGAGGTTTGTCACTCTAAGCTCAGCCCACTGTTCTGTAGCACCAAAGTGGGCCCTGTCCCTTCCCAGCAGCGCCTTTAGGACCTGCTCTCACTGCTGCACCCGGGTGTAGGTGGGGTTTCTGTGCTGTCACCTCTGACTTCTTACACTCCTCTTCCTCCTGCTCACTTTGTCACTGGCACTTGGGTGTTTTGGGGTACCACACCCTCGGGGTCCCAGCTGCTCCCAGGGCACAGCACCGGGGGGAACAGAGAAGCACCAGGTGTTGTGCAGAGCTCACCTGGCCAGGAGCAGTGCCTCACCTCCTTCCCACGAGCACTGAGAAGGGCACACTGGTGTTTCCAGCCTGCAGCCACACGGGCACCTGGTCCCAGGTGAGTCAGGGAGCTACAGCAGCTGAGTTTGGCCAGACATCAGCTGGGGTGGCTCTTGTGCCCTCTGTCCTTCCCCCTGGCTGGGGCAGCCCTTCAGGGGAGTGGCAGCTGGCCCTGGGGGTGCCCACCGGGTCCTGATGTGCTGCACGTGGTGATTGCCTTCCGCTGCCTGCCCTGGGGGGTGTCAGTGCCCCTTTTCTGGAAACGCAGGAATGTTTCACTCCAGTATGGAAAGCACGTGGGGAGTGAGGACAAGCAGAAGGCCAGTTGTTCAGTATTTTATTCAAGATATACACACCTCTCCCTGGCAGGGTGGAGCAGCCAGCCCAGGGCATGGCTCGAAGGGCACGGCCACGCCAGCGTTTGTGCAAAGGAAAGGGACCAGGATTCCGTGGGAGTGTGATGGAACACAGGGAGAACCTGCTGCTGGGAGCTGCCCCAGCACTCCCTGGAACATCCCACCCCAGGCTGCTCCACTGACGTTTTCCAGGAACAACAGAAGGAAGAGGCAGCTTATTGTGCTTAAGACATCTGAACAAATCCTGGGTAGGAGACACTCACAGCTTGTGAATATTGCTAATTACTTACAGTTAAGAAAGGATGGATCCTGACAGGGACAGGGCCCTGTGGGCCCCCAGGACCTCACGGTGAGTCTGGGCCATCCCCGCCCTGAGGGTCCCCGCGCTCACGGCCGGTGCCCCCGCGGGGCCGCGGCTCCTGCTTGCCCGCAAACAAGGTGAGCTCGTGCCAGGCCGGGGGTCCTGCTGACCCACCCTCTGCTTGGCGCCCTCAGGGAGAGCTGGGAGGAGCTCCCTGCCCTTGGGAAAGGCCCCCACCAGCCCCTGGGGTGGGAGCAGCTGCCAGCCCACCCATTCCTCCAGGGAAGGAAAGCTCGGGCAGGCCAGGCAGGGGAGTGAGCTTGTCCAGCTCTCCCCTCAGACTACAATTGAAAGGTTAAATATGAATAAATGCTGTAGGTTTATACATAATGTTTCCTTCTACCTATGGAATGTGTCTGAATGGTCCAAAGACACCCAAACGTTGTTAGAAACCTTAGTTAGCCAAGAAAGACAATCCTGCCCTTAAAAAAAAATAAATAAATCCTATTTAGTTTTACTACGGCCTTTGTTTAAATGCCCTCAGAAAAACAGTATTTTCAGGTGCCTTGTGAGAATGTATCTGTTCATGCAATGGCCCAAGTTCCTCATTTCACAAGCATTGCACTTTTTTATGTAAGTCATCAAAACTATAAAACCTATTTTTGTCTGAAAGTGTTAGTCTAAAAAGTACAGCATTACTTTATATCCACCCATGGAAACTCCTAGACACGTATGTGCACAGACACACACTGTTGCCTAAATGTCTTCTAAAGATACTGATTACAAAGTGTATAAAATTGGGAATACATTGTCAGGATACAGTGAGAGATGAGCCATCCTCTACCACGGACTATAATCTAGGATCAGTCACTAACTGTACACCTTTATACAGCCTTGGATTCACCAGGGACTTCTGAAACCCAAACAGAATTGCACAAGGACGGCAGTAACGCTGCGGGAACACAGGTGTTACTGACTGCAACCCAGCTGAGCCCACTGAAATCTCAGTGACATTTTTGTTTCCTTCAAGCAGGGCTGAAACCAAACCTCCTGTGAGGCAGCTTGTGCTCCCAGCTGTGTGAGGACCCCTGCTCCCAACCTGCTTCTGGACTGGGTGCGAAGGAGCCAAAGCCTCCTCTCTCTGCAAGAACGACCTGGGGCTGTATTTTTAACGAGCACACACCCACGGGCACCTCCACGCTGTCCCCAAGCTCTGCCAACACAGTGGTGTGGCTGATAAAATGCTGTTTGTTTAAACTGTGTTATTCTTCAGGCAAATGCAGGCCCTGAGGCCACTTGGTCCTGAGTGTCTGGCCCCGAACAGCCCAGGAGGAGGCAGCAGGCAGAGCCGAGGGCAGATTGTGTATTCGGAGGTAGTCGCTTCCTTCCCCTGTCCTGGTGCACCCCAGCCTGGTGTGGTATGGGTTAGATGGCCCTGCTCACCCTCCTGTCCCTGCAACAGCCACATCCCCTTCCCGAGATCCAGGCAGAGATTCAGCTGGATTCAGGTGCCTGATGCCCCTCTAGAGGGAGAGCTGCCTCCTCAGGAGATTTCAGAGCCTGACCTGCCCCAGCAGCTGCTCGGTGCATAGCCTGGAGAAAAGTTGGGAGGCACTTTGTGCGTTCTCTAGCCTGCCGTTCCAACCTGCTGGACGTGTGGTGCCCACAGCCTCGGAGAAGGGTCACACCAGCGCTAGAGAAGAGGCCGGACAAGGCGCTGTCAGGACAGACAGAGGCAGGAGGAGCCTCTGCCCGCCCCTCCTCGTGTAGCTGTTTGAGAAAGAGTAAGGGCAACTCGGTTTGCTGCTCCAGGCGTGCACCCCCCGTGCTCTGAGGGCCCGCTGTCCCCCCCCGACGGGGGAAACACCTCGAGTGGCACGTCCTCGTGGGAGAAGTGGGGTGTGGGGTAACCCAGACCAAGAAAAGGGCCTATTTCTGCTAGAAAAGTCTCAAGATTTGTCACTACCTTACGTGCAGACGTGGGAGAGCTGATCAGGCTGAGAACGTGTTAGAATTGCTCAGGCTGCTGCTAGTTCACCATATGTAAGTCCCGTGACCGCGCTCCCAGGAGGAATCTGAAATATCAAGTGCACTGGAAAAAAGGGATTGTCAGAAAAAAACAGAAAATAGAAATACTACAAAAGCAACATTACTGAGTGGGAACGGGCCTGAGCCGCTGCCGGCCGCAGGGTCACACCGTGGTTTCTATAGTCTCGATCACCTCCATCTCGCACTGCGAGGGGGACAGGAGCGGGCACTCGTCCGGCTCCCAGCTGCTATCCGGGCTGTAATCCTCCTCTGAGCTCAGCTCAGCCACCCCCTCCGTGTCCTCGTCACACGACTCCATGTAGTGAACCCCCACGGCGTTGATGCCGGAGTCCTCGGAGCTGGAGGGGGACGAGCAGTGCTCCGCTTTGGCCGGGTTGCTCTCTGCCGCGATGAAGGCGTGGCGGGCGGGCGGCTCCTCGGCCCTGCCCCGGTGCGGCGCGGGCGGCGGCTGCCGCTGCACGTAGCACATCTTGCCGTTGATGCACTTGACGCGGTAGTTGTCGATGAACAGGTCGGCGATGGTGCAGAACTGGGGCGAGTCGGGGGGCAGCGGGGGCTGGAAGACGGGTGCGAACTTGAGGAAGTGCTCGGTGAGGGACACGGAGATCTGGATGCTGTTGGGGGGCTCCCGGGGGCGCGCGGGGATCTCGGTGCTGGGCAGCTGCTCCACGGGGGTCATGGGCTGGTACACGTATTTACCTGCGGGGAGACAGAGGAGCGGCGCTCAGTGCTGTCTCCACGGGATGCCCCAGCCGTCAGTAACCACCGGCAGCTCCTGCAGGCAGCGGCTGCTGCTTTCAGTGGCCTCCAGGTGTTCAGGCCCCTCCTGGTACGGACCCTCCGACACCTAATCCTGCAGGTAAGTGTAACCTCCCGTACCCCAGCTCTGCTCCTCTCCCTGCCCCTGCTTCAAGGACATCACTAACTCCAGAAAATTCACTCCGGGGGCACAACTCCATAGAAGTGGGACAGATGCCAAGGCTGCTCACGCCCTTTTCCAGGAGAAAGAAAAATGACAGGATGCTCAGAGACTTTTTTTTTCCCCACTGAGCAGACCAGTTCTAGTTTACATCTTTGCTACAATGATCAAAATTTTATTGTATTGTTATTATTCCAATGAGTCTCCCTGCACGTGTTTCCATGTTCTTTTTCCCTGGGGTTTAAATCGTGGTTTTCTGTATTATAAACTAGAGTTCATACATGACTACAATTAGAATTTTAAGGCAGAAAACAAGGGCATTTCTAGGCTATAGAAATGCTCATGGCATCCTGATTATCTGGTTAAGTAGTAAGAAAATAGGATTACGTTGGTTATATTGAGCAGAACAAAGTGTGAACTGAACATCTTTAGTAAAAGAAATAAATAAGAGAGCAGAAAATTGGGACTATGTTAGGAAAAACTGAGAAACCCGAGGCTATGCCTAAGACTGTAAAATGCTGCATTTTATTTGCATGAAGCTTCTGAAAGATTCATGTCTCCCTAGGGGCTCATCCGCTGGGAAAGCACGAATTTCCAGAAGCCTTGTGAAGTAGTGGGGCTGTCGGAAGAGTTTTGCTGCACACGCTGCAAATCCTGCTCTGCCCGGGCAGCAAACGCTGCTGAAGGGCTGTTCGGGTGCTCGGAGCTCCCCAGGTGAGGGGCAGAAAGTTCCTGAATCAAGGAGCCCGGCCCTGGGCTGAGATCTGCCATGTGCTCTTGTGCTCCCAGCTCAGAGGTAGGTGCAGTCTTTCTCCCCAGAATTACCCATTCCTTTGGAAATCACACAACGGCTTAGGCTGGGAGGGACTTCAAAGATCACCGAGTTCCAACTCCCTGCCATGGGCAGGGACACTTCCCACTAGCCCGGGTTGCTCTGAGCCCCAAGGAAGAGCTCGCTCCCCTTGCCGTGCCTCTCTGCAGGGGAAAAAATCTCCCCCTCTCTTCAGCCTGGGAATGCCTCCCAGCGTTGGGAAGAGCTCTGACAGCACTGGCACTGAGGGGCTGAGGATGCTCCGGGTGTTCCTGGCTGTGCCGGGCCCACGCACAGGCTGTGCTCTGCCAGCCCGGCGGGGACGTCACCAGGGGAACCTCGAGCGCCGGGAAGGCTTTTCCCTCCCTGCTGTGCCGGCGGTGGTGGAAGGGAAACGCACTCGTGTGAAAGTCCGCTGGGTCTTCCCACCCCCGTCGTCCGAGAAGAGCGGACACGGGTCCGCAGGAAGAGCTCAGGGAGCACGCGAGTGTGGGAGAGGCTGCAATGCCAGCAGTGCCCAACGCAGGATCAGAGGAGCGAGCACCGGAACGCCGGGCAGGAAAACCCTCCGGTGTGCCATGGGAGAGAGCAGGCAGAGCTGGGAGCCGGCAGCAATGAGAAAGAACAGTTTGGGAAGAGGTTTGACCAGCTCCCCTCGAATACTGCATGGAATGCTTTCTCCCTGCCATCTGCGGAAGGGCAATTGTTCACAGAGCTGCTGGAAAAGCTCAGTGACAATAAACCAAGGTTTTTTCCCACCTGTTTACAGCTGGATGACAGAAAATACAAAGCCATCCGCTCCACTTGCCCTCTTTTTACTGTACCATGGCGTGGTCCCTACCCCTGCTGTGACTCGGAGGGAGGAGGTGCTGGCACTGCAGCCCCAGGCAGAGCAAAGCTTGGGCTCCTCCAGAGCCCTTTGGAGCAGCAGCTCCTTGGTTCTGGAGTCACTGAGCGATGGGGGCTCTCAGATCATGGGTGTTCCTCAGATCTTGCTGACAGAACTTCCCTGGGCAGCTCCTTGCCCTCACAGCTTCCTGCCATCCGCTGCTTCCCAGAAACCCTTCTGTGAAACTCGGGAACATTCAATATGCCCCTGCCCTGCAAAGCCCCACAGCTGATGATTAGTGTGCTGCTGGCTGGGACAGTGTCTGATAAATTCAGCTCATGGAAACCAAAGTGTGGCCTGGCCTTGCCTCAAACCACAATGCTCTATTTATCCGTGGATCTGGAGGGCTTCCGTGTGGGCTCCTATCCTGTTCCACTGACAACAGACACCAGTGAAAAGCATTTCCTCAACTCAGTTTTGTGCCACCTCTACTTGAAGCATCCAAGGAAGGCCCTGGTGAAGATTTTAGCAGGATCAAGAAAAACAGTATATGCACAACAGGACTCTATTTTCGCTTAAAACAGCCCCGTGTGCTGGCAGAAGGCTGGGGGATGTTGGGAGAAGGAAGCAGTGGATTTAAGCCAAGGAAGCTTTACAGCATGGGCATGGAATGGTGAGGCAGAGATTCAGCAGTGTGACTTTTTTTGTTGTTTGTTTTTCCCCTTTTGGGAAAGGAGGAGAAGAGGTGGCAGGGGCAGACGGGGCGCTGCCGGGAGCCCAGTGGGTTGTTTTCCCACTGCAGCAGCACGTGCAGCGTCTCAGAACTGCCCCGCTGGCACTAATTCCAGGGCAGGAGCAGAGGATTTCAGAGCCTGTCTGTGTCACCTCACAGAGGCTGAAATGGTTTCCTCACGTTCCAAGGACAAGCTCTGCCAAGGTAAAGCAGGAACTGGCTGACAGAAAACAGAGGATTTAATACATGAACTGCTTTGTACCTTTCTTTAGAATTCTGGTACCAGTTTGTCAAGTTTCAGCTGGTTTTAGGGGCGAGTTTATTTGTTTTAGACAGATTAAACTTGTTTTAAAGCATGACCAGGTGCTCAGAGCTGGGACTGTCAGCCTGGATCACGGAAAAAAACTGTGCTCACAGCTCCTCACCCTACATAATGCATGGAAACGCGTCAGCCGGGACGCAGCCTATGAAAAATAAATGCAGAAATTTAAAAATAAGATCACCCCCCACCCCTGCAGCTTGTGGGATTGCCAGGGATGGCTTTTGCACAGAAAATGATCCCAGAAGCACAAGTCCCAAGTTCTCTTACAATCCATCTCAATCTGATCAAACACCCGTGGAAATCCACAGCAGTATTTCTGCTGACTGTGAACAGCCGGCAGCAGTCTGTGATAAAACAGTGTCTTGAGCACCTATTCTGATCCATCCCATTTAATGTGCTAGCATGGAATTTATTGCCTATTTATTCCAACCAAGTGGGCTGGAGAACTCTGCGCTGTGCTGACGAATGCTCCTGAAATGACAGTGTTCTGCACAAATACAGGTGCCAGAGCAGACGCTGCATCACCACTTGTTTCCCGGGTCACTCTCCACCAGTGAGTGGGAGGTGGGAAAGGAAAAATACTGCACGTGTCACGTGTCCAAAAATCAAACTCCAAATCCTGTGGAAAGCAATTTGCTGCATTTGCAGAAGTTTGGGAAGTTCTCAAGCTGCTATGGAGAAGTCTCATAGTCCCTGCTCTGCAGTTCCACCACCGTGGCAAAAGGGCTCAGGGGAAACAAGAGCCTGTTCCAACCCTGGGAGCAGCAACCGTGTGAAATTAGGCTCTGGCAAAATGACTTCCATGGTAAGTCCCGGTTGTCCACACCAGCCACAGGCTGACAGTGAGATGATGAAACGAGAGACCCCGTGAGCAGGTCTGCAGGACACACTGAACCCTCTGTGCCCCCCCGAGCTGCTCCGGTGCCTCGTTTGCGGCTGCTCCATCAACACTGCACCTCCTGTCTGACCCACCACAGCCACAGCAGCTTGTGCACAACCAGAAAGGGCTGACTGTGTCTCCATTCCTCAGTTATTCAGCTGACCCTGGTGCCAGCCCACAAACCAAACCCCCAGGGACCTGGCACACGCTACAGCCGATACTCAACTGCAGAACAACTATTCAAATGTGTCCAAGGAAGTGCTGGGCAGTGCTCATCTCCTTGCTGCTCTGTGCCCAGGAATAGGATTTCCGTTGCCAAATGGGAGGGATGCTGTTCCCCAAAGCCTTGGCTCCGTGCCTCCAGTGAGCCTGCCAGCAGGCTGGGGCAGGATCCAGCAGAGCAGTGAGCTCCAGCATCACCTGCACATCTCCAGCAAACCTGGGCAACCTGGAACATTTCTTATGTTTGTGGCATTGATAACCAGAACGATGTGGCTGATTGATTGGAAGCTGTATGACAGAGCCTCCTGCTTCCAAAAACCCGTGTCAAGCCTTGAGAAACAAGCCCTGAGGTCCTTTCTCTCTGATCTTTTGCTAATTGGGCAGTCTGCATGCATCCTCACCAAACAGACACAGCAGCAATTTCCGTGGCTAATACAAAATAACTTAACCATGAAATAATCAGAGGTGCTGCTGGAAGATTTTCTTCTCCACTTCCCTCCATCCCAGTGTTCTGGTTTACCTCTGACACTCATTAACGTGCTTGGCATATTGAAAAAAAAACCAATAAAAATCCATCTTTCAGGAGTGAGGTTGCTCATAACAAATTCTCAAGCTTTACCCTCTCAAAATGCTACCTTGGAGGACCTGGCCCTAATAAATAACAACATGAAT
This sequence comes from Lepidothrix coronata, assembly GCF_001604755.1. Classification (NCBI taxonomy): domain Eukaryota; kingdom Metazoa; phylum Chordata; class Aves; order Passeriformes; family Pipridae; genus Lepidothrix; species Lepidothrix coronata. The sequence continues at coordinate 2,035,378 of NW_016690305.1, forward strand.
TGCCCTGCACTTCAGAAAATGGAAAGAGAGAGCTGTGGGTCTGACAAGTCCAAGTCAGCAATACATACCATGGATATTTGTTCACATGAAGGGCATTTAGACATCTATTAACTGAAACATAAAGCTTTTTTTCCCATATGTATTCTTCCTCCTGCAGCTGCTTGAACAAATATTTCTCCATCTGCCAGCTCATCTATCTCCAAAAAATCACCAAGGTTAACGAAGACCTGTTAATTGCACAGCACTGAATGTGACCTGGCTCAGTTTAACCTGACCTGGCTCAGCTTAGGAACTGCTCCCATGTGGGCTGAGCTGTTGTGGTGGGAGCCTGGAGCTGAGGTGGGCTGGAGGAGGACTGGCTCTGATCCCAGTGGATATCTCCGTGCCTTTGGCTGTGGTGGATCCTGCAGAGAGGCCGAAGCTGTGGCCCCATGGACTGACACAGGCCCCCCATCAGGTGTGTGAAGGGTGTGGGCTGTCAGCTCCCATGGCTCAACAGCAGGGAACTGCTCCTTAAATGGTGGTGACTTGGTGCTGCTTGAACCCACACGTGTGTAACAGGAATGCGATCCTCTGCTGTGAAGTCCAATGGAATTCCCACTCCAGCTGGACCAGACTTTCCTATTGCCACAGGCAACCCTGCCAAAAACATCAGCTCACACGGGAGGGGAATGGGCCCCTCCACGAAGAACATCAAAACATCCTAATTAAATACCACCCAGCTCTGAAGGAGGAAGGCAAAGCAAGCATTCCTAATGCAGTGTGACAGGAGGCAGGGCTGCCCTGGAGGGATTCCGACCATTCCAAGGAGACCTCACTCCACAGCTGTTCTGTGTGTGGAGATCAGCTGCTTGAGCACCGGCTTCTGTCATAGCAAGAGATGGAGAACTACCAAGTGCTCTTCCAGCAGCACTTGTTCCACACCTCATGGCAGGAGAGCAAGTCTGGCTGTTTGAGAAGAGGCACTTGGTCCAAGGGAGCTGGTCTGGCAGGAGGTGACAGCTCTGGGCTGGAGTGGTGCCCTGCTGCCTGCGTTGGCACAGCAGCTCAAGGACTGTCACACACCCACCTGGCTTCCAGGGTGGCACAGGTGACAGACAGTTCTGCCACAGCAGCCCAAGCCCATGATCAGCACCAGCCCATGCACGGGAAGGAACTGGGAATCCCTTCACTGCTGACAAAGCAGAGCCTCAGGGCAGGTGAGGGTTTCCTCCTTGACAGACCAAAGCAAAGCTCGATGCCCACACCCTGGACACGTTTACTGAGGGGCACTCAGCACCCTCAGCCTGCTGGAGGTACCCTGTTGTTCAGAAGTGCTCCATGAAGCAGAATTCCATCTGGAAGCGTGATGCTGGTCTGAGGCCTGTCCAGGGTCGTGGCCCCGCTGGCTGCAACAGCGAACAAAACAACGCCCTGGCCTTCCCCCTCCTCCTCTCTCTCCAGTTACAGGCACAGCTTGGAACAACAACCCTCTGCAAACAAAGATTGCCCTGACCATAAATACTCACCAAGGACCATCACAGCTTCAAATTGCATTTTGCTCAGAGCACAGTAATAGCTTTTCCAGAGGGGCGAGAACAAATGGCAGGAGAGACCCTGAGCACATTTACAGATGACACGTGAAAAATCCCACTGCTAACCCAGTTTCCCTTCCTTTGTATTGCATGGAATAGCCATCATGCCATATCCAGCAAAACATCATGGACTGCGTGGTGAACACGAGATGTGGAATAAGCCACCGGAGGAAATGGAAAACATTTCAGGACACTGAGGCACTGCCAGACTTAGAGTACAAGATCAAGCAGAACTGAACTGGGCTATTGGTGGTTATAATGAGGCATAACTGAAATGCTTCTCAGTGTTGAAGGAGCCTCTTAGATAAAGATATGCAACACCTCAGTGCAAGGGATATTTTTACCCCGTGCTTCATGCAGACAACTTTGAAAATCACTGGGATTGCTCAAACAAATTTCTAGAGCAGGGGATGCAGACAGAGCATCCCACACCTGCAGGACTTCTGGAAGAGCTAGAAGGACCCAGTAAGGGATCACAGAAGGGACTCCAAGGATACAAATCAACTCTGCAAAGGAACAACAGAAAAAGAAGCCACACCTGAGCAGTCTGAAGTGCAGCAGGAAGGGGCAGCGGGCTCTGACCTAACAGAGGTGTGTCCTTGCAAACAGCACCTTCCACAGAAGCACCTCCACCAGATCACTGAGGAATCCATCCCATTCCCAGCCCCATCCAAGCACAGGGAAGAAACAGTCCAGCAATGTTTCTGCAGCGGCTCCCCAGCAGTGATTCTCCACTGTGGAGGAGAGGTGTTCCCTCACTGCTGTACAGCCACAGACAGCTGTGCCAGCCCCTGACCTCATGCTTTTCACAGGAAACTGAGAGGGGGAAAACATCAGAAAGTTTGTCTTCATCAAATTTGTATTTTAATGCCCTTTGTCTTGATCTGTTTTAAATACAAAAAAGATCATGACAGTACATGCTGTGAGCTGTCTAAGCCTTTCAGGGGCTTCTATGCACATCAGCTTAAGAGCAGGTAACGCTTAAATGCAAACGAACCCTGGAGCTTCCTCCATCATCCCTGCTCTTTCCTCTCACTGCTTACATGGATTTACTGGACTTAAAGGAAAAGCAACCCAGAAGGCTTGAGGGATGTTTCAGGCAGCCATAAACCCTCTTAAAGGGGCCATATTTGCTCCCTAACCCTTGCAAGGGAACAGAATATCGACACCCAAAAAAGCAATGAGCAGCAGCACACACCACGTGTGTGTTCTGGAGGAGCCCTTTTCTTCCAGTACCCGGAAAAATGCCACAAATGCCACAGGTACAACTAACCCCAGCCCCTGCTGGATCCCAAGAACACAGGCACGTGGAAGTGCAGGCATGGAAAGCGTGGCACAGCCTTGGACACCTCCACCAGCGCAGCAGCTGAGTGCTGTGCATCCCAACCCGAGCTCTGAATCCCAGGACATTCACCTTCCAACATCCTTTCCAAAGCCACCCCAAAGGGCAGAACAGTCACTCTTTTTTAGCCCCCAAGTTACACTAGATATTTTTAAAATTCAGTAGAGAAAATAGCACAAAATGGTTTAGTGCTAAATATTTATTCTACAACCCCATCCCTGTGCACCATCTGCTCAAGCTTCAGCATCCCATGGTTTCCATGCAGCCAGTCAGTGTGCTGATATGGCAACAAAGCAGGATAAGCACAGCTCAGTGTCAAACTACCCAGAAAACCACGGCATTGCCTGGTGCACGGAAATCACAGGCACTGGAGAGGCAAGACAGTCATTTCCCATGTGTGTGGTATGTGCTGCAGGGGGGCACCCTGAGCCTCTGCATACGGTGGAATGTTTTCCTGGGAAGTCTCAAATAAGCAGAACAGCTCACTGGGTCCTTGAAGGAAAAGTCTTCTCCAAAGAGCTGCACTCTGCACCCACGGGGGACAGCTGGGGCAGGAGGGTGGGTCTGGCAGCCTGGAACAGACACCTCTGTGTGGCCACAGCCTGGTTTGCTGGTGGCTGGCAGGAGAAACAGTGGCAGCCCTGGGATGTGCTGTACCTGTGCTGCTCCCTTGCTGTGGGCAGAGCTCAGGGGCTCTGCTGACACATATTTGTGGTGCCTTACCCCAGAGTGAGCCTTCAGGCTGGACAAACAACACCTTCTTCAACTTCACTGCTGGGAGCAGTGTCCTTGTTACCAGCACAGGCCACGCTTTCAACCCTCGTCCCATTGCTGCTTCTGGTGCCTGATGTGCACATCTCCACTCCCACTTCATTCAAACCAATCTTCTTTCTGTCACAGGCCTCTCCAGAACCCAATTCCGGAGAATTTAAAGGACTGCCCTCCCAGATCACACCCAAAATGTGTCACCACGTGGAGCTGGTGTGTGCAGGTATGGGCACCAACCTTTCCCTGGAGGGGTGTGGGATCCAGCAACGCTCTGCAAGAGACAGTAACGGCCCAGGTACCACTGGAGGAGGAGGAGGAGAAGGAAAAGGAGGAGAAGGAGGATAAGGAGGAGGAGGAGGAGGTGGCATCACGCTGGGCCATCGTGTCACAAAGTGCCACTGTGGGCAAGTGACTGGGAGCCACTGCACAGCACAGGTGGGAGCACACACAGCACTCGTGGCTTCACTTTTCAATATAAGACATGCAAGAGGCTTTAAGGAGCCAAAAGCTTGTTTTTTCAAAAAGCTGAATCATGGGGGGGGGAAAAAAGGCACAAAAGGGTAATACAAGGTAGCACAATTACTGTCTATTGATACAACTGCTGTGGAACCACGATTCATCATGTGTTATTGATATTTGCAGCACAGTGGACCAAGGGGCTCACAGGGTGTTTAACAGAATGCAAGATACTCAGATTAAAAGTGAGCCCAGTTGCAAGAGAACACCCTATTTTTGCATTGTCCAGGGATGAAACCAATCTCATAATTGTATGAAGTGTGATGCTTTCTCTCATGGCTAATTCTTAGGAAGTAACATTAGCAAAACACAGGCAAAGTTCTGCTGTCAGGTCAGGACAGATGTAAGGCCAAGGCTCTGATGCCTTCTGACAGTGGCAGGGTGAGCATCGCCCTCGGTTTCACACCCAGAGAGCCAAGATCCCACTGAACCAGCTGGAGAATGGTCCCTGTGCCCTTAGGCCAAGGTGCAGTGACACAGGCAGGGAAAGCAAAGCGAAAGGTGAGGGTTTCACCTGTCCTGCCTACAGCTGGAGGGCTGCAGGAGCTGACCAAGGCACCCCAGCACTCCCTACGGTGTCCCAGCCTCTGGCAGGGACAGGCAGCACATGTGAGGGAGAGCAAACACCTCAAGTGGGGCTCGGGAAAGCACTGAAACCCAAACAGCAGAGGCAGCAGGAAGCGTGGAACAGCCGAGCCCCTGCCCGGAACAGCTGCAGGTGAGCTCCAGCCCCGGCATCACGAGGAGCAGGGAGAGGGATGGGCACAGAGCTGCTCCCGCTGGGCACAGCAGGGACCCACTGTGGGGCTGGGGGCAACCACCCCACAAAACAAGCGGCTTCCAGAGCAGAGTGGGGGCACTGGAGCTCCACAGCCACGAGCGAGAACAAACATACCAACGCACGCCTCTTGTTGAAATTGTTTTACAACACAGGTTACGTATAAATTCCAACTGTTGTGTGGCCTAAGTTAAAGTGTGGGTATGTTAAAAACAAGGCCCTGTGGGTATGTTAAAAACAAGGCCCTGTTGCCAAGCAATCAGATTTTACTTGCCCAGCAGGTTTTTGATTTCCATCTACGTGAATATATTCGACTATTGGCAGAAACATCTCCAAATTGCACCAACTGCAATTCTTGAGTTCTGTGATCAGTCACTACATAAAAATTGATTAGTGGAAGAGTCAAAGCACTTATGGAAACATCCTCTGTATCTTGTGGGTAGATAAATTCATGGAGATGCTGGAAGAAAAGCCACAACTCACTAACCCAGGGTCACTTTATATGCAGACAGAGAGAGATGCTCTACCTGGAATCCAATCTACTGTCAACCAGCTCTTACATTAGTATGAGCTTGTGCCATCCATCAGCAGCTAAGCCCACACTGTCACAGCTATCGTTCTGGAACATCTTACACTGTTTGTGAGTAAAGCATTTTGCTTTTTATCCTTTATAGAAACACAAATTTCTAGTAGAGCCTTATCAATGTGCAGAACTAAGTTCCCAAAGCTGGCAGTGAGTCATGAAGTGTGGGGCTGGTTAAATCCAGAGCCATTACATAAGGACACCCCAAGATGCCCATTCTCTACAAGCCCAGCTCTGCTGGTTGTACCAACGAGCAGCGACAAGACGTGTTCTTGATGAGCACACAGGTGCTGCCAGGAAATTGGAGGTGCTGTGCCAAGTACCTGAGAGGCCTCTTCAGTGTTTCCAGCAAAGCTGAGCAGTGTCAGCTCTGCAGAGCTGCAGGATGGAGGCCACGAAGGTGACAATCCCGTGACTCAGTCTCAGGCGACAACACGAGGGTTTGACCACGGGCTGCAGCTTAAGGCACATAAAACATCCATCAACAACCAGGAGAGAAGGATAATGTGTGAGCAGGCACTTTTGCATTGGGCACTGGGGGTAGGCAGGCTCGCAGATTCAAGCTGGCAAACAGATTTGGCCACCTGCAGAGTCCAGGAAGGAAGCCACACGCTCACCACAGGCACTGTGCTCCGTACAGATTTTGTCTTGGAGCTGTTCCTCTGCAGTGAGAAAAGTGCCTGCAGCCTTTCCCCAGCAGGAACCTCTCTGAGAGGAGCAGAGGCCCAGCTCCTCCCCATGAAGTGTTCAGGACACCCTGAATTCCCAGACAACCGCACCAGCTGACAGGACACAAGGTTAATGAACTTTTCCTTGGAAGTACTTGCTTCTGGTAAGAAACATCCACAGCCTTATCCTTTCAGGCTTTACAAAACCAACAGTTACCCCTTCAAGCAGCCACAGAGGAAGGGTATCAGTTATCTGCCACTCTCAGAGGTTTTTACCACAGATCACTGAGTTTTGGGCAAGCAGATTTAATTCTCTGTGAGTCATTCTCCTCAGATGGACGGACAGATTATTAAACACAGCCTCACAGTCATGCACAGCAGAGTTTTTGGCTGGCAGAAAGTGTTTTGGTACACAGGCCCCTTTCTCTCAGGACTTTTGGACAATGAAGAGCACTGTTTTCCATTCAATCCTGGATGAGCCATACAGGAGTTAGTCCTACAAAACATACTGAGCAAGTTGCCTGAATTCACAGATTTTCCTGTGTTCTCTTCCTGATAAGTGACATCAGGGGCTTTGTTAATAATAGTAGAACATGCATGTGTCTAAACATTCTAGTAAGGGTTTAAAAATGAATGCCAGGAGGTTCTTCCAGAGGCACTGATGCTCCCACAGGGTAGGATGAATTGATACATGTGAGTTCTCTTTCTGAAACACAGCATCAATAGTGCATCTGTACTGGGATTTCCAGATTATAACTAAAACCAGAGGAACAAAACACAAGCCAGGTCCAGAATGGTGCACACATAAAAACTGGCAGTAAGTGTTTGCCCTCAGAGTAACAGTTCAGAACACATTAAGCTGACATTCTTTCCTTGGTTGTGTACAGGTTAGTGGAACGAAGCTAGAATATCATAGCTCTTCAAAATACAGGTGAAGAGAAGATCTTGCACAGCCACAGGCAACAAATCCTCATTAAAAGTCTTTTACCATTACAAGCTGAAAAATCCACCTTTCTGCAGCCCCTGCCTGGCACTCAGCACAATGCCTGGCTTGTGCACAAACATTCCATCCAGATCCATGGACTTAAATGGGATGGATGTCCAAGTCCTTTTCACAGCCAAAGCAAATGAAAAACCCCTATTTCTCCCAAGATTTGTGATCATCCTCCCTCCAGAACAAGCTGTGTTTTCCAGGAATGCCCAGCCCCAGAGTTCCCAGCCCGCCCTGCTCCATTCCTGTTTAAGTTTCCCGCAAAGAAAAACGTATGACCTCCTCCAACTATCAGCCTCAGGATTTCAAACAGGCATTTTACAGCTCCCTTTTCCATTTATCCAACAAGTCAACGATCAGGATACAGTTTTGCCCCTGTGGAACAGCACTGCTGGAAATTCAAGTTGCCACCAGCACTGCCAGGCTGGCACCTTCCAGTGAGCTCCGTCCACATCCCCTTCCACAGACAGGGACACTCGTGGAGCACTGGAGCACTGCTGCCCTTCTGCTCCCTCCTGGATGTGGCAACAAGTTTTGTAGCCACCAAAAACCAGCACAAGGAAAACCCACCAGGACAAAAGCAAGGCTTTGGGAGATCTACAGTGTCTGCTGTGCTGCAGAGCACCCTGGGGGCTCATTTTAGGGTCCCCCCACCAGGGCTGTAGCTGCTTCTCTAATGGGGGGGAGTCAACAGAAGCTGGCTGCAGGCAGGCACAGCTCCTCTTCAGACTCCCAAGCTCTGTCATGATGCACCTAAATACCTCTCCTAACCATCTCAGCTCACCTGTCTGCCACAGGAAAGAAGGGTGCCTTGCTGACTCCCTGCTCACATTTCCCACAGGCAGACTGGATCTGAATGGGCTTTGGAGATTGTCAGAGCCCCTGCTGATGGCCCTGTCACTGGAGAGAGGGGAGAGAGCCCCTCAGAAATGCTGCTTGTGTGCACAGAGCTACTGATCTGCTGCACAGTCACTGTGTGGCAGGGGAAGAACCTGCCCCTGGGCCAGGTATGTACCTGCAGAGAGCAGAGAGGAGCTGCCATGTGGCACCACCACATCGTTGTCTCTGGAAGGGATTTAATTGAGGATAGTCTTGACAGAGAGCTTCCACCAGCTCTGTGGGCCAGAAAACAAATGTTTTCATTGTAAATTGTTATGAAAGAAAACACCAGTGTTTCAGGCAGTGAAGAATGTGAGCAGCAGTGTCTGCTCCGAGCACACCCAGGGGCAGTGACTGTGCTGATCTGCTCCCTCCCTGGCACAGCTGTGGGTGATGGATAATCACCCCCCTGCCCAGCTCACAGCTGGGACCAAAGAGACCCCGGCCAGGATGGGCTGTGCCCCCCTGGGTGCCCTCAGACAGCACGAGGGAGCAATGGGGCTCTGAGAGCCAAGAGAAACCCTGGGCTCCCTGTTCAGAGAGCAGGTGAACAACAAACGTAAATATTCTCTGATTCTGCATCCCCAGAATTTCCTCTGGCCAAACTCAGAGAGGTTCTCCTCCCCCAAACCACCCAGAATACACGTGCCCTTCGTGGTGTGCTACCCATCACACAGGCCCATTCTCTCCTCTTGCCCAGGGAAGTTCCTCGGGTCTCTTGCCAGGCCTGCCTGACCTCATGCAGACCCTGCCAGGTCTGGCTCCAAACTCCCTTGTAACAGTGCCACAATTCCGTGTGCACGCCAGGGAGCAGGAAGCTAATTCAGGGCACACCTGCAAGTGCCCTCCACCACTTAGCAGAACACAAGGCAGGGGAGCAGCTGTGCTTTTTAAAACCTTTACTGCCACCACAGTCTTTTTCCATGCCTGGGCCTGGCAACTGTGTTCCCTTCCTGGCCACCCAATGGAGACCTCACAGCTTTCCCCTTCCTTGGTTTGTTTTCTTGTAAATGGTCCAAACAGCTGAACCTTGTAAAAGTGGTGGAAGCAAAATTTATTTGCTGCATTTACTTTTCAATATAAGATATGCAAGAGCCTTAAAGAGCGAAAAGCTTGCTTTTTTTGATGCTGAATCAGGGGAAAAAAGCACAGAAAGGCTAATACAAGGTAGCACAATTACTGTCTATTGATACAACTGCTGTGGAACTACGATTCATCATGTATTATTGATAATTGCAGCACAATGTACCGAGGGGTTTGCAGAGTGTTTAACAGAATGCAAGATACTCAGATTAAAAATGAGCCCAGCTGCAAAAGAATACTCTATTTTTGCCATGTCCAGGCATGAAACCAATCTCGTAATTGTATGAAGTGTGATGCTTTCTCTCATGGCTAATTCTTAGGAAGTAACATCAGCAAAACACAGGCAAAGTCCTGCTGTCAGGTCAGGTTGGATGTAAGGCCAAGGCTGTGATCCCCTGTGACAGCAGCAGGTCCCAGCTCCCAGCCAGCAGCCTCGCAGCAGCGCCGGTGCCGATCGCAGCCGCAGCGGAAATCCCGAGGTGAGGAAAGGGAGGTAGCACCTTGCTGCAGACCTGCCTCTGGCATGTTTTCTCTGCCTCTGGAAAAAGTAGATCCGAGTAATTTAAGGCTCTCAGCCTGCATCTAATAAGCCAAACCCCACCAGGCTGTGAGAGGGGAGGGGAGGGGAGGGGAGGAAGGTGACCAGGGGGCTGCCACCCTGGCAAAGGGAACGCACGCAGGGACAGACCGGAGGGGTGCAGGACAACGTGTAATGGGACAAACACAGGGGCTGAAGGCAAAACACCTCCTGGGCCAATGCCTTTTTTCTTGCAGGGAAAAGGACTTCAAAGGCTTGAGCCCTCATCCCGCTTCCGTGTGGAGACAGGAGTGGGCGGCACACAGGGGAGGGTCAGCTGCTGCAGCAGGTACGAGGTGTTCCCTGCCCTCCCTGTGCCCACAAGCCCGGCGGCTCCAGCGACACCCAAGGCACCCACCTATCCCAGCCCAGCCCCCCAAGCCCCCCATCCTGCACAGTGTTCATACACCTACTTATGGAGGTTGTACCCGGGTTCAGAGCTCCCCAGGCACAGAGGCACATCAGAGAACCACCTCGCAGCAGATCTGCTCCCCACTGAGCCCAAAACAAACTGAAAATGACCCCAAATAAACTCCAGCCTTAGACACAGAAGTCACACAGGCACCCAGGGCAGCTGAGGTTCTCGGAGCTGTCTGGATACACTGAGCAGTCTCTGATTCTCCTGCCAACTATTATTGCCATTTTACGGACACAGAAACGTCGGAGGTAAAGGGAGCGCCTGAAGTGCTGCTCCCTTCTGAGCACGCCAACAAAAACGGCTTGGGGGAATTCAGACTGGGCTCTTTCTCAATTATTCCTTCCATAGCCAAGTGGCTCTGCAACGTTAAATTGCCTCTGTCACTGAAGTAAGCAGATGTGATCCTGAATACACATGAGGAGACAATCTACTCATCATGGCATGGTGAGTTTTTGTAATTTCTCAGTGTAAGTGCACTTTCACTGAGTTGACATTCTCCAGGACCTTGGCCACGGATGGAAAATAATACTTCAAAGGCCCTTTTAATTGATGTAGAGCTTCCTGTACCCCAATACAGCTCTTAGGAGTCACAGAAAAGCACTTTCAAGAACCCTCTGAGGATACCCAAGTCGGCATTACAGCACTGCGTTTATGGAGGATAACTCCAAACACTGTTTAATTACGTCTCTGACCTCCATACAATTTCCCATTATAGACCTCATTCTTACCCCTTTTAAGTCCAACCCAACTCATTCCGGAGGAGCAGGATACAAAGAGATCCTTAGCTCTGAAATTTGCATTAGGAAATGAGGGGCAAGAAGGGAGCATGCTTCTCTCCCTGGCTTTCAGAAGATTAAACAAGGCAAGGAAGTGTGGGACTTCCTTCATTTAAAATCCCAGTTTCATGGGGCAGAGGCATCTCAAAGTTTCTTCTGCCATAAAGGAGGAATTAAGAAGGAAGTCTGTACTTCTTGCAAAAGCTGTAACTATTTTTAAATCTTAAGATTGCCACAGGGCAGCTAAGGATCTCGAGTGTCCTTCCAAGAGGGAAGCAGCTCCGTGTAATGCCTAAGAGACACTAGTCTAAGGCTCCCTTGAAGGGTTTCAAGGACCACAGCTTCTCACCTTGTCAAGTACTCTGTTCCCCTGCTTCATCTGCCTTCCTACCATGTTTTCTAATACCCAAACCTAAGCTCTCCTTGCCACAGGTCAGTGATACCTGGTTATCTGCCAAGTCTGTGCAGAGGAGGGCTAGAACACACTTTCCTTCACAAGGCTACCTTATACTTTGCAAAACTCCCCTCCCCTCCCTCTCCCAATATTTTACAGCCCAAACAACCTCTTTCCTTTTGCACCCCCTTGTAAAGAATATTTTCAAAGCTGATCTCTGCGATCTCCTACAGAACCTCCCCAATTCTCCCACAGCTCCATAAAGTGCCACGCTCAGAGCCCATCAGCCTGGCTTCCTCATCACTGAGCTGAAGAGACTAATTAAATTGCACACTTGCCACGCTGCTGGTAACGCATCCCCAAGCGAAGGCTGGGGTCTGGGTTTGCATTTCCACCACGCAGGCTCCCGCTGCTGATGCACACGCAGTTGTGACCCATCCTAATCCCCACATCCCTCTCCGCAGCATCGCTTCTCCAGGTGTTCCCAGCTCCATGGTTGAATTCCCCCCCCAGGACCATCCCCAACTGATTTTGGGTAACACCTCCAGTTTATAAGCACCATTTTGAGCTCTGATCCTGTCCTCCAGAGTGCTCATAAGCTCATATATCTTTATGGTGACCACAAATAACTGAGGCCAGAGAAATTTTGGGAAGGAAGAGTGTATCTAGGTCATAACTTGAGGCCCTTTGTGTCACGGATGAAATGCGAGACATCCCTGTCCCTGTGCAGCAGGTGACTGTGGCACCTTCTCACACAGCCAGTTGTGCCACACACAGGGCACAGACAGAAAACACCCATTGTTCTGAACTGATTTCAAATGAATCCGAAATCAAGACAAAATCCCTAGAATGTCTATTTAATTTAAATAGAAGCTCACGTCCAAATAAAAAGTGGCTTTTAGGGCAGGCCCTTTACCCCATGAAACAGAATTTGCAGAAAAGTGCATGTGAAGGGGGAATTGTGTAGATTAAATTACAAGGAGAGACAGCAACGGATTTAAAAGGAGAATGGGATGTCAGGAGTCCAGGGACACCTTCTGCAGCATCAAGCAACGTCACACAAGGGTCAGCACTAACCCTGACCATCCAGGCTTTAACTTCTCCTGAACACAACACGACCCAAGTACGTGGCTCCATCACCATTTCCTGACCTCGCAACAACACACTGCTGGGAAAGCCTGCTCTTCACGGCTCTTAAGTGATTAATTATTCATCAAACTATGTTTGGACATCCACAGTTGAATCCCAGCCTCCATGATTAGACACATCAGGATCTTGAATATAGATATTCAAGTCGTTGGGCGCCTTTTCACCAGAGTTGGATCAACACTGGATTTTGAAACTATCTGCTATATATAGCCTAAAGCGGTTACCTCTCTACTCAGAGGGGTTTATGCCTGTAAAAAGAAAACCATTAGAACGGAGGGTGAAGTAGCTGGAGCGAAGGACAGCGGTGCCCAGCAGCAGCCGGTGCCACAGCCCACCCTCCGGCTGCCTCCCGGTGCGAGGGGCGCTGGGACCCGAGAGGAATCCCCGGGAGCAGCCCCCGAGGAGGGGGTCCAGCCCCGGGAGTGGGATGCTCCCGGCCGCGGGACGGGACGGACGGGGCGGGACGGGCGGTGAGGAGCGCGCGGGGACTGACAGGACCCCCGGGACCCCCGGGACCGGCGCCCCCCGCCCGCCCCGCGCCCCCTCACTCACAGTGGCACCATCCCAGGTGGCAGCACCAGTGCAGGCGGAAGCAGCGGCCGTGGCTGTGGGTGGCGCAGAGCGAGAGCCCGTCGCAGGGCTGGAAGTCGGGTCTGCCCGCGCAGCTGCGGGCGAGCGCCTGAGCCTCGTCCAGCTTCTCGCTCTTGGCCGCCGCCGCCCCGCTCATGGCGCCGCCGCTCCGCCCGCAGCCCCCGCGCCGCAGCGGCCGGAGGAGGAGGAGGAGGAGGAGGTTGAAGAGGAGGAGGAGGAGAAGGAGGAGGAGAAGGCGCCGAGCCGCAGCGGGGACCGCCCGCCCGCCCAGCGCCGCGGGGGCAGCGCCGCGGGCAGGGCCCGGCCGCCCGCCCCGCTCCGCCCCGCCCCGCGCCCCGCCCGGGCACCCGCGGGGACCCGCGCGTGGGGCCCCCGAGGGACGGGCCCCCGAGGGATGGATCCCCCGAGGGATGGATCCCCCGAGGGATGGGTCCCCCGGTGGCCGTGACCCCCAATGGCCGAGCCCCATAATGACTCTGTCCCCCGATGGCTCTGTTCCCCGATGGCTGTGCCCCCGATGGCTGTGCCCCACGATGGCTGCGTCCCCCTGGTGCCTGTGCCCCCGATGGCTGTGACCCCGATGGCTGTGCCCCCCGATGGCTGTGCCCCCCGATGGCTGTGTCCTCCTGGTGCCTGTGCCCCTGATGGCTGTGCCCCCCGATGGCTGTGCCCCCCGATGGCTGTGCCCCCCCATATCTCTCTCCCCTGATGGCTCTGTCTTCCGAGGGCGATGTCCCCCTATGGCCATGTCCCCTGATGCCTGTGCCCCTCCGATAGCTGTGCCCCTGACGGCTCTGTGCCCTGATGGCTTCTTTCTAAGCACGTAGTGATTTTTAAAACCCTGATAAACTTTGTCTTCCATTTTGTAAATTAATCAGTAGATATAATTTTGGTGAGTAATGATATGAAAGTGTATTGTTATTTCCAACAATCATATCTTTAGGCCAAAATTAATGTCTGGATTTATCTTGAACTGTGGCTGCATTATTTGTTTCCTAAGTGTAGTGGTGGACTTGTTTCCCTGTCATGTTTGAAAGTAAATTGTGTTTTTATTGCTGCTCTGCTCAGCACTGGGAGTCGAAGCCAGCTTTCTGCTAGAACAGAAATCAAATGGTCATTTTCCTAGTCTCTTATCTTTCTACAGCTCTTTGTCTGAAGCAGTCAAAAATTATTTTTTTTTCTGTGTTCTCCAGAATATTCCCAGACAGTTCCTGTGGGGTCTGGAATAGATCCCAGAGGTGTTCCCATCCTGTACACCCTCCTGAAGGTGTTCTGAGAGAACCATTTGCTTCTTGCCAACAAGAAGAGCTTGAGAACAGCCAAGCTGCCGGTGTCTTGCTGTGACCAGCTCCCACTTTATGGGTCAAACCAAGGGATGTGGGTCATAACTGCAGAGCAGAGAATTGCACTGAGGCTTTGACCCCCCCTGTCATGCCTGACTTGCAGCACAGACCTGTTCCCTGCAGCGCTGCTGGCCCTGGTATGTGTTACTGCTCATACCAGTGCTGGACCAGGCACGCATGACTGTGTCCCAGCTTGTGCCCTCATCTCCTGGGATATGGAAATGGGGGCTATACCTGTTAAACTCAACCTAACTGGGCAGAAGATGGGTGCCCAGCTGCACTGAGAAGCTTGAGCCTTCCTTGGCACTGGTCACCAGGACTGGGGGAGCTTTACAGGCCTGTACATTTTAAATGCCTCGAGGGTTCCTTACACTGGAAAGAGGATATTCTGACTCACTCCTCGAGGCTTACCTGCCTTTGCTTTACCAAAATTCCACTGAAATCTGCAAATATTCAGGACCTTGCTCAGCTCTTTGCAAGCAGAGGAGAAACTGATTGTAAATCCAGGTGTTTCGTCGACACTGCCCTGTTGTCCTCCTGTTCCCTGGAGCCCACCAGCAGCAAACAGGGGATGCAGCTCAGCTCCCACGAGACCCCCAGCCCAAGGAGAACTGACACTTGTACCTGCTGGCACGAAGTCCTCCCTCTCCAGCGCTGTCTCACCTCCAGAGCTGCTCTCAGACCAGCCTGGGCTGTCAGATCACTTTCTGTTCAAAAGAAATAAAGTGAAGGGAGGTGAACTGTGTGTTACAGAGACAGGGGTAGGTGGTTCCAAAGAGACCCAAGTGCCCCGTCTTTGGGTGTGCACTGCAGGACAGCACTTCTGAGCAGCCTAAGGGAGCTCTCTGCCTCCCTTTGAAGGCCCAGTGCTGCAGGGGACTCTGATCAAAGCTGAAGCAATACCTCTCCTTTGGTGCACTCCCATTCAGTACTGTTTTGCAAAATGCCTGTGGCTGAGCAGTTAATGGAGGCATCTGCTGCACTGGCAGAGTTCACCGACTTAATTAAAGACATCTAACAATCCTGCAGCTGCATGCAAGGGGCCGGCACTGAATCTCCTCAGCCTGAAAGCGAGCACCCCGCTGTGCAGAAAGCCAGACATGCAGCCAGACACTCACATGAAAGCAGAAGCAGGGCCCAAAGATTAGGGATGGACTGGAGCCAGCTTGCATTGTGTGTCACCAAGGCCTCTCCTCACTGAGAACTGGATGACCTCAGCTCACCAAGTCAGACGTGCAGAGTGAGCAGAGCCGGGGACATTCTTCGCCCATAGGGAGGGTTTTACCTGGAAAACATTTTTAACAGATATTTTCTCACTGAGTGAAATAGTTAACTGGTTTAAAAAGACAGGTGGGGAAACTAATCCTGTACCAAGTGGTTATCAAGTTCTCCTCTGCACAGGGCTGTGTTCTCTCCTGTTAAATGAAGAAACATTTCACTCATGGGCATATTTCTGGCATCACTGCACATTTGAGCTGATGGGGACTGTGCAAGGCTGTTATTTTAACAACTTACCAAAGAGGTTCACAGAACAGGCTGGTGCCTTCTGCTCGGACTGCTTGTCAGAAGGCACCAGGGGTTTGGGATCAGGCTGTCCCTCTGCAGGGCCGAGGGCCATGGAGCTGTGGTGGCCCTTTGGCTGCTCTGGCCCTGCCGGGAGCGAAGCAGTGCAGAGGCCGGGACTCCCACGCACTGCTCCCGCCCTCCCGGAGCTGGGAATGCGACCTCTCGGCGGCAGCAATGTCACCGCTGGCTGCTGGGACGTCAGGCTGACAGAACAATCGATGCCGGGCTGCTTTGGTCGATGTGAATTTACAAATGAACTTCTGTCGGGAGAGGCGTTACTGGTGTGAACAGCCTTTGGACTCAGCAGTTTCTGAGAAGGGGGACAGGCACATCAAATGCACCAGCACACAGGTGCTGCAGGTGAGGAGAAGCGTTTTGGCCCCAGGGTGGGCTCGTGGGTCTCCATGTCCTGAGATAACACTGCTGCTGCAGAGGAGGGGCATGCTCTCTCCTGCACAGCCTGCTGCCACTGCAAGGGGAACTGCCCTTTCCCAACCCCTCCCCAGTGCGAGTGAACATCCCTGCCCAAGGCACAGGAGAGGGGAGGTTGGCCCGGGCAGACCCTCGTGTCCAGGGCTGTCCTGTGGGTGACACATCCAGAGCTGCCCGTGGGTGACATGTCCAGGGCTGTCCTGTGGGTGATATGTCCAGGGCTACCTGGATATGTCCAGGGCTACCCATGGGTGCCATGCCCAGGGCTCTCCTGTGGGTGCCATGCCCAGGGCTGTCCTGTGGGTGCCATGCCCAGGACTGTGCTGTGGGTGCCATGCCCAGGGCTGTCCCGTGGGTGCCATGCCCAGGGCTGTCCCGTGGGTGCCATGCCAGCCCCAGCAGCAGGCAGGGCTGTTGTGTAACGTGTCACACGGAGGCTGCTGGCGTGGGAGCAGCGCTTCACCTCGGAGCTAACGCTGGGCTGCTCTCAGCTCTGCACATGAGTGATTCGGGGTGAACTGCAGCAGTTTGCTGGGCTACACTGAGATCCTTCTCTGGTCCTGGAGAAAAATCCTCCCTGGAACAAGGCACTTAGGTTGGCTCGGGACTTCTGAAGGGTTTCCTGCCCTCAGTTTTGCACTCTCACCCACTGATGGACAGGAGTAGACAAAGGGCAAAATAAGAACATATTGAGGGAAAGAAAAAGAGGCATGCAGCCTTCTCAGACACAAACAGGAAAATTATCTAGTTCTACCACATAGAGAGGTGATGGAGAGAAAACAAGGAACAAGCACATTTTCTTTTTTCTGCTATCCCATTTGATACCACATAATCCGTCATTAGATTATCAAAGCAGATTTATTAAATTAAAAGCAAAAGTTAGACATTCAGTGTCCCTGAGAAGGGAACCCAGACCAGCCTATTCCCCACATCAGGCTGCAAGATACATTTACTAGACACGTGAAATGGGAGACTCCAAAGCCTGGAGCAAGTCTGGCTCCCTCTCCCTCTCCTCTGCCCTCTGCTAGGGATCTGTCACCTCCCTGCCTGCCTGCAGCAGTGCCCCTGCCTGCACAGCTCTTGTGCCCTGCCCTTCTCAGTGTGCTTTCTGCCCATGTGAAAATGTGAAACGTTTGAATCTGGTCAATTAGAGCCTGCTGAGCCCCAAGACCTGGTAGCTGTAGGCAGGCAAGATGGGGGAGTGATGGCAACACATTTCCACACTGAAGAGGTGCCAGAAGATGTTTCTGCTTGGACAAAGCCAGGTGGGGATAATGGTAAGGGAGGATGGAGTCTGGATGTAGAAGGCCAGTCGTGAGCCAACACCACAGGGCATTGTAGGCAGGTTGATGTATTTATGGCTTTTCTGGCATTTATTAGTCTCCTCTGCAGCAGGGATGAGGGATGGTACCAGTCCTGCCCCTTGCTCTCTGCCCAGACTTTCTCCACTTCATTTGACTTTACCTCTGAAAGGTGCCACACCCTTGTGCCAACACTCCCACAGCAGCAGGAGGGGATCAGGCTTCAGCTGGATGTCCGTGGGAGATCCAGAGAATCCAGTGGAGGTGGGCTCCACAGGAAAGAACTGAACAAACTGGGAAACATTGAAGGCAGGATCTGGTAGATCCAGCTGGTCTGGGGTGAATTGTGATCATCTCTCTGTTGGCTCCAACCATGATTTGCATTGTGGGCTGTGGATGCTCTTCCCTGCCTTCCCATAGACAAACTGGAAGAGGGGGACAGCTGTGACAACCCAGGGGCAGTGCAATACGAGACAGGCCTTTACACAGCAGTGTGTGAGAAGGTGGGTGAGGCTGGGGCTGAGGAAGGAGGATGGATGAAGGCAGTGGTTACCTGCAGCAAGAGGAGGACTGGGATCAATCACTGGCCAAAGTTATTCCCTGGAAAGGCCCAGGAAGGTTCATGACATTGTTTGTGAGCCTGTAGCACTTTGGGTTTGATTGGAAAAGACGGTGCAATTACAGCACTGGTTCCATGGGATCAGCCTCCACCAGTGGAATCACAGCCTGGAGCTCTGCTGGCTGAGGTAGGACATCCACTCTTTGATGGGGGGGTTCCCCACAGCTGCCAGCTTTTTCAGAAAGGCATTGGGCCGTAGCCCAGGGACATCAGGATGGGCCTCAGAGTACTTGTGCAGCTTGGCCAGCACGCGAGGGAGCCCCACGGTGGAGGCATAGAACATGGGGCCACCCTTGTGCTTTGGCCACCCGTAGCCATTGATGTAAATCACATCCAGGTGCTCTGGGCCCGACGCTATTCCCTCAGCCAGGATGGCAAAGCCTTCGTTGATGAGGGAAAACAGACACCGCTCCAGGATTTCCTCCTGGTCTATGAAGCGGGGCTCGATGCCGTGGGTGTCCCTGTACTGGGCCAGGAGGTTGTGGAGCCACGGGTCTGGCGTGGCTGTCCTGCCCCCGGCCCTCTCGTACTGGTACCAGCCCTTGCCGGTTTTCTGGCCGAAGCGGCCGCTCTCGCACAGCAGGTCTGGCAGGGGGCTGTACCGCTGGCCCTGCCGCTGCCGCGCCGGCGTCCCCGCGGGCACCGAGGGCCCCGTGAGGCCCTGGCCCTGCCGCGACCTCCAGCCCACATCCAGCCCAGCCAGGTCGGACATGCGGAACGGTCCTATCTTAAACCCGAAATCTTCAAGGACCCGATCCACCGCTTCCGGTCTGCTTCCTTCTTCCAAAAGGAAAACTGCCTGTTGTACGTACGGGAACATCATTCGATTCCCAACAAACCCAAAGCAATTCCCTACCACCACTCCAACCTTTTTGAGTGCTTTGGCCAGCTGCACAGCAGTGGCGATGGCCGTGGGGGACGTGTGGCGGCCGTAGATTATTTCCAGCAGCCTCATCACGTGGGCAGGGGAGAAGAAGTGGGTGCCAATGACCTGCTGTGGGCGGCTGGTGGCAGAAGCTATTTCGTCGATGTTCAGGGCTGATGTGTTTGTGCACAGCAAGGCCCCTGGCTTGCAGATCCTCGAGAGCTTGTGGAATATTTCCTTCTTCAGTGCCATGTTCTCAAACACAGCCTCAATGACGAGATCCACGTCACGCAATGAATCAAAGTCCACAGTGAACTGGAGACGTGCAGGGTTATGGAAATCCAGGGTCTGGGCACCCAGCTCCATTTTCGTCGCCTCACGTTCCAAAAGGAGCATCACAGCTTTTCTTCCCGTGTTCAGATACTCCAGATCCTGCTCCAGGGCTACCACAGGTATGTTGGCCTTAACCAGAGAAGTCACAATGCCTCTGCCCATTGTTCCCAGCCCTAGGGATAAAAGTGAGATAGAATCAAAGACTATGAATGGAAAATTAATCACTTGACAGTATAATTTCCTTTGTATCTCCAGGATAAAAAGTGATAGCCTCTGCAAAACAAGTGGTGCACACACAGAAAAAAGAATTGAAGACTGGAAAACAGAAGGGGAATTCTCTCTTTCAGCGAGCCCTAATGTTTGAAAAGCAGTAGCACAAAGGCAAGTTAGTGTCCTTACAAGCTCACAAAAGTCCAGTGGGATTCACCCAGTGGGCACAGACCATTTGATTCGTGTCTTCTCCCTGCCAAGTTTTATACCTATGGAAACCAGCATCACTTGAATGAGAACCTGGAGATCAAAGAGAGAAAATCTGAGTTACAGCTGCAACCCTGCTACCATCTTCTGCAGGCAGGTTCAAAGCGAGCTTCCCCCTGAGGCTGTCAGTGCCCCACTGCTCCTGGGAGATGGTCTGTTTTGGGCAGCATGCAAATACTTTGCTAGTAAGATTTTGAGACCAGCAAAGCTCAGACAGTTGGGTTCTCCCTCCTTCTCCCTACTTTCCCCTTTGTCTCCCTCCTCTTCTCCCACCACACTTCATCATGTAATCTTTGGAGCAAGGAAAATTCAGCTGCTCTTTCTGTAAAGACTCTTGGACTCTGACCTGCTCTAAACTCTGTCTCTAATGTCTTGTGTGTCTCTTGTTGCCAGGACAAACGGGATGGAAGTGACACAGCATTCCCAATCCAGAATTCAACACCTTCTCTCTCCTTTTAAAGCACTCTGGCACATCAGTAGCCTTTTGCCTGCTGTTCACACTTCATATCAGGCATCTCTACCCATTCTCCAAGTCCTCCAACACAGGTCATTCCTAACATCTGGAGATTCCTAAAGTCACAGACTTCCTTGTCCAACCACACAGTTAAAGAATTCCTGTTAAAGAATTTATGCTGTGCTTTTTTCTCTCTCCAAGACCATAAACGTGCCACCACCATCAGGAATACCAGTGTGGAGATTACTGGCTTGATCCCTTCCACCAGCTCTGCCCTCCGTGACATCAAATGAAGCTGCACACTGACCCTTTCCTGTGACACACAACCCACACCACCGAGCCTGCTCTCCCACGATGGAGGCTTTTCCAGCTAAGTTAATGCAAACTAAGAGAAGGTCAGCCCATTTTACCAGCTTTAGAAGTGTGAAGCATCTGAATGGAAGGATTATTAATATCCTAAGTAAAGCACCAACCAGACAAAGCAGAGGTTTGTTATAATTCTGTTAAAATGATTTTTTTTAATCCCAGGTTTACAAATGAAAGTCAGCTAAACAAATATACAGAAAAAAGGGGATTAAAAAATTTGCCTAAAGCAGCTTTGTAAAGAAGAGCTGAAATGATGTCATCCTTCAAAGAAGTTCCAATAACCAAGGTCAAGCAAGGTAGGACGTTTTTCCTGCGTGCTACACACCCTTGGTATAGTTCTGCCCAGCCTCAGCTTGTGTGCACACAAGACATTTCAAACACTCCCTACTTAGCCACCAGAAGATAGTTTTTACTGACATCACTAGCTGGCAGCCTGCTTATAAACCATCATTACCACTTCTAAGCAAGTGCTGAAGTTCCTTTCTAGGAAATTAGATTTGCTACTTAATAATCAAGCCCTACTGAAAACTAATTTGAAAATAAAACTAGAATAACATGAATCAGCTCTTAGCACTTCAGTGTCCACGGTTTGCTGACTGAAAAAACCCAAATACAAGTAGCTCCTTCCATAGTGCACAGTCCCCAGAGCCTTGGATGTGGGAGCAGGTACAGTTAAGGACAGTTTTTCCCTGTCTTTGGTGAGCTACAGGAACTGCTCTCTCCTTGGGCAGTACAGGAGGGTAACTCATTCCCCAGGCCCAGCCCTGTCTATAAGGTGTCTTTAGACATCAGGCTTAAGTGTTTGCAGTTCCACACGGCTCCCTCTTCAGTCTCTTCATTTCCAGGATGGAGTCCTGGGGTTTTCCCTAGAATTTCCAAGCTCTTCACACATCCTGGGTCTTACTGACTCCTGTTCCTCTCAGGTTCAGCCTCGTGACTGAAATCTTAGCAGTTCTCTTGCCATCTGAGCACACTGTTTGTTCTTCCTGAATCCAAACCTCTTCCATGAGCAGACGTTCCCCAGCCTTCTTTTGCAGGGAAGCTCTGCAGTGGTGCGAGGTGATTCCCCTCTTTGCTTTCATCATGAGTGCTCCCACGTGGGTTTTAGCCATCCCATGATGGACAGGCACACTTGCTTGTAGTACTACACTTTCTAGGCCACAGGCACAGACTTACGGATAAGATATGAGCTTGCCAAGCTTGTTTCTGACCTAGAAAAGCTGTCTCTCAACTTCCTCCAGAACTCTGCAGTGGCCTGTATGAAATGATGTTTAATGAAGCTGGCAGAGAGAGTAATGAAAGCCCCAAGGGGTTTGTTACATTAGAGCTTGCACAGCATGATTCCCCTGGAGGTATTTTCTAAAATTGGGCTATAAAACTAAGGAGAGCTCTGGCTATCCAGCAGGGAAAGAGCATTTCTGAGGACTCCCCTTTTCCGTTTCATAAAGCCAAGTGATCTTGGGGAAGAATATATTAGAGCAGAAAATAATGGTAGGGAATCTTTGGGTCTTACATGTGAGAAGGCTGTAGAAGGAGGAGGAAGGGAGACGTCTCATGCTCAGCTCAGACCACACGGACCAAAACACCGTGAAGAACTACTCCAGAATTTCTACTGCATGTTCCATTTTCTTACTCAATAGTGCTCTCACTTCCCCCAAACCATGAAAAACACTATATTCTCATCTTGCAGGCAGGGGACTGTTTTCATGTCCAAGGCACATCTTCCCAAAAAAGACTGAAATCTGCCTCAGGAACGAGAACAGTGCCCAGCCATCCCGCTCCTGGTCTTTTGTTGTGAAATGAAGCTTTGACATATAAATAAAACTACACTTGAACACATGTAATTTCAGGCCAGATATGGGTATGACAAATCCATTTGCTGGGCAAGCTGAGTGAATAATGATGGTTAATTATCGATCTGTCACGAGGTACTCAGAATACGAAAAATCATACAGAATTAATTGAAGGACTTTAAAAACAAATTTCAAAACAAAAGAACTTGAAATATGTACGAGGCAACTTGTGTAGTCACACGCACTACAGAAATACAGATCAGTGGAAAACATTCTGAACTCTAATGAATATTTGGACTTTAAAATGCCTGGCAATGGAAAAAATCCTTTATAGATCGGTAAAAATATGCAAAGACTGTTCCAGTTTTCCTGTTAAAAACAACAATGAGCAATTGGTGGTGGCGGGCTGCTGCAGACTGGAGCTGCTGCTTTCTCTGTTTCAGGGTACTAATTTCAAGCAGAAGTAATGTGACACTCCAGGCAGGCAGGGAGCTATGGGGAGATGCAGTTGGAAGGGACAGAGGGAGAAGAGCTCTTTTTCTGGGTGATGGGGAGCCAGAGACAGCGAAAAGAGGTGGGAGCCAAGAGTTCAGAACAAGCAAATGAAACAAAAAGTCAACGTGAGAAACTCAACGTGATCTTCTCACTTGCTTCACATTGTGCAGCAATAAAAGATGGAAGCAGCAGCACAGTGCAACAGGGGTGTAGTGTGTGAAAAAGCACAGCACAGTTGCAAAACGAGGTTTGCTTGATTTCTGACAGCCTAAAGGGATGCAATATCTTTCTCTGACTGTCCTCCTCCCTGCAGTGAAAATAGAGAGACCCTGGGTCACCTCGGTAGACTCAATGCTTGCATGGATGAGCAGCACTGTTTTAAAAGCTGCCAGTCTCTCAAAAACCATCCCTAAAATTCTGATTTCTGGTGCTGCAAGGATGTACTTAAGATCAAAAATGTGAAGTTACAAAACGCTGTAGAGCATTGTACTGGCTGGAGAATGACTTTGTTACAGCAGCCTGAAAGAAAAATTACAGTTGTGTTGGCATGTTCTCCACCTGTCTTTAACAGACTTGCCATTTCACTGATATCAAAAGGCAAAATAGGAGGAAAACCTTCTAGAGGAAGGAGAAGAAACACAACAAATGGCAGAAAGAAGTGGTGGAAACCAGTGACACTTTGGTGTGGGATTGAGGGTTTAAAAAAGGCGATCAAGAACCTCCGAAACAGGAGATGTCACATCAAATAAAATTTGACATCAACAAGAGCATAAACAGAGCAAGTTATACTGGTGGGCTATGGGGGCTGAGTGATAGGAGCAGTGACTCAGCAAAAGCATCGGGGTCTGGGTGAGTGTCATGGCCCTGAGTGCACTGATGAGCTTTAATGTCCCTGAGCAGCCACACCTGGAGCCTCCCCCGCCCCTATGGGCCTCTGAGCCCCATTTAAGCTCAGACCTGAGCCTGCAGTCCTTTCCTAAGCCAAGCTGGAGGAGTTCTGGTGGGTTACTGTGGCTGTGCCAGGCTATGGATGCTGTTGATCCAGACCTCAGCCTGAAGAGTGGCTTCCCACCTTTGTCTTGTACCTGCATCATCCCAGGAACTTTGCTTGATCACCTGTACTTCCAGTGGGTCCTGGCTGTGATCTCTGGGCCTGCCCTGCTTGCCCTGCTCAGGTACTGTAAATATTGATGCAGCAGTGGGTTGTGCTGCCATCCAGGGGGAGAAATGGGTGGGTAGGAGCTTCGGGAAGCTCAGCACGGGGAATTGCTAAAGGCCAGCACGCAAGGAGGAGCAGTCTTGTGCACCAGCACATGCTGGGGGCTGGAAAGCAGCTCCCCAGGAAAGGGTCTGGGGGTGCTGGTGGGCACCAGGTTGAGTCTGAGCAGTGATATGACCTTGTGGCAAAGAAGGTTAATGGTATGTGGAGCTGTGTTAGGAGGGGTCTTGCTGGCAGCTTGAAGGAGATGATCCTGCCCCTCTACTCAGCACTGATGAGACCATCCCTGGAGTGCTGGGTCCAGCTCTGGGCTCCCCAGCATGAGAGTGATGTGGAGTGAGTTCAGTGAAGGGCCAGTAGGGTAATTAAGGGACTGCAGTGTGTCCATGAGGAAGGGCTGAGGGAGCTGTGGCTCCAGCTTGGAGGGATGTCACCAATATAAGGAGTGAGAGAAAGGTGTAAAGAAGATGGAGTCAGACTTGTGGCCACTGGTGATAGGCACAAACTGAAACATGGGAGTTCCATCTGAACATAAGAGAACAACTTGTTTACTGTGGAGTTGACTGAGCACTGGCACAGGTTGCCCACGGAGGTTGTGGAACCTTTATCATTGGAGATGTTCAAAAGATGTCTGGGCATGGTCTTGGGCAAGTGGCTCCAGGTGACGCCATTTGAGGACAAGATTACATTCAGAGATCCCTTCCTGCCTCGCAGATTCTGTGGTTCTGCTCTCCAGGAGGTGTTATTGCCACTGGCTCCCCATCCCCGGGGTGCAGCTGCTCCCTGCCAGCAGGTAATTAACTGGATGTGTTGAATGTGGCCAGTATGAAAGTTGGCTCTTACCCTGAGCATACTAAGTAGGAGCAAGGAAGAAACCTCTTGGTACCCGGTATTGGTGTAATTACTCCTGGAATGCTGTTCCCACTTTGGCTACGCATGTTTTAGGAAGTGTTGTAACATTAGGGGAAGTTCAAGGTCATAACAATGACCAGAGTGTGACAGGCTGTGCTCTGCAGCAGAAGTATGAAAGCACTTAGTTTGTTTATTCTGCAGAAATATGGTTAACTTGAGCTTTGTTTGTAATCATCTATGAAAACACTGAAACTTGGGCATGAGGTTGGGGTAATTTCAGACCAGAATTCAGAAATCTGTCTGGAGATGAGGCAAATACTTAATCCAATGGATGGGAGAGATGCAGCCCAGCCAGTTCAGTTTGGAAATGAAATACAGGTTACGTTTCTCCTGGAAGCTTTCAAATAGAGGTTGCAATTTGTCCTCAGAATTCTCTGTAGCTCAGTTACAGCACCAAAATAGGCAGATCAGATCTAACAGCCCTTCTGGCTAAACTGTCACAGCGATTAGGTCTTTGCAAGTGTGTTGTTCTGGCTGGTTTATCAGTACATAGCAAAGAATGTCCGTTCCAGTCACCCAGGCATTCCTACAAACTCCAACAAGAGCCCCTCCTGGCAGAGCACACATTTCAGGATGGGACCTGCCTGTGTCCAAAGTTCTGTGCTCTTCAAGCCACAGAATACACTTGGCAATAATTAATGCCTCTTTACCTGAATGCTTTAACAGCCACAGATCCTCCACCCAGGGTTCATGGACCAGTGTTTAAAAATTATTCTTATTAAAAAATGGCATGGCAGCCGATGAAGAGAAGGGAACTTCCAAAAAACCCCAGTGTTATGGCTGAAATGAACTGTCAGACAGCTCAATAGTCCTGAGAAACACCCAGAAAAGAGTAGTGTTGATCTGGTGAGATTTTCTTGAAGCAGAGTGGATGTTTTCCAAGGGCTCCATTACTTGTCTAACCATTTTTTAGTGCTACTATCAACAGGCAGAGCTGAAAGATTTTTTTTTTTAATCTCAGCAGTGCATCAAAGGTTTTATTTAAATTGCTCTTATAAAAAATTAATGAAGGCATTATCTTGCTGGGCTACAAAATGGCAGGAGTGGATCCCAGTGAGATGAAATCTTCTTAAAATACAGCTGTCAAAACATTTTTTGTATTAATATATCCCTGAGTGACTCTGCACATGCACTTGCAGTGCAGAACTAGACCAGGAGGAGGAGAATTTCATACAAACGTGCTTCTAACACGACACAAAGCCAGGACACAGAGTGTTTAAAAGGGAGCAGACTCCTTGTGGTCCACACACACGAAGCTGTTTTTGAAGTGAGAGGAAGTTATTCGTCCAAAGAAAGATGTGGCAGCAGCTAATAATGTAGTGGGATATGAGATGCCATGTGAATTTCTGAGCTTGCCAATGCAGTGACAACTTCCCTCTTTGGATGGAGTATCTGTGCTTGTGATGGGTGTGACTCCGGGAATCCCACTCCTGCCTTCTGTGATCCCCCTCAGCTGTGCTGTTCCCTGTGCTCAGCCCCACAGATCACAGTGATCCCCCTCAGCTCTGCTGTCCCTAGTGCCCCACAGATCAGTGATCCCCCTCAGCTCTGCTGTTCCCTGTGCTCAGCCCCACAGATCAGTGATCCCCCTCAGCTCTGCTGTTCTCTCTGCTCAGCCCCACAGATCAGTGATCCCCCTCAGCCCTGCTGTTCTCTCTGCTCAGCCCCACAGATCAGTGATCCCCCTCAGCTCTGCTGTTCTCTCTGCTCAGCCCCACAGATCAGTGATCCCCCTCAGCCGTGCTGTTCTCTGCTCGGCCCCACAGATCAGTGATCCCCCTCAGCTCTGCTGTTCTCTCTGCTCAGCCC
>NW_016690305.1:2066397-2082118 GCF_001604755.1 Lepidothrix coronata
CTCTGCTCAGCCCCATAGATTAGTGATCCCCCTCAGCTCTGCTGTTCCCTGGTGCCCCACAGATCAGTGATCCCCCTCAGCTCTGCTGTTCCCTGGTGCCCCACACCCGCTGTTCTGTGCCAGCCCCACATCCCTGTCCCTCGCTTACCGATCACGGCCGCAGAGCGGACGGGCTGTGGGGTCGCGCTGCTCCAGGAGGCCCCGCCGGGAGTTGTCCATTTCTGCGCGGCTCTCTCGGCAAGGAACGCGTATTGCAGGGCCCGGGCCTGGCCCGAGCTCAGCAGGACCATGAACAGCTCTCGCTCCCTGCGCACCCCGTCGGCGAAGGGCATCTGGGTGGCGGCCCTGACGGCCTGGAAGCACAGCTCCGGAGCCAGGCACCCCTGCGCCTGCTTCTTCACCCTCACACGGGCTTCGCTGAGAAAGGCTTCCATGTCGGGCAGCTTGGGGACCGGCTTCAGGCTGAGCCTGCGGGGTCCCAGGGGCTGGCCTGGGGGGAGAGAAACAGGGTTGCAGGACAAAGCGTCCACATCTTTTCAGACATAGTCTTTCCACCCCATTCCACAGGATGGGAAGGCAGTTTACCTATTTTTCCCTCTGCATCTCACTGCATTAGGGCTTGCATGGCACAGTGAGGTGGGTCTAGAACTACAACATCTGACATTTTTTCTTACCTCTGCTTGATCTGACATTTGCAATTTTTCAAGTCCCTTCTCAGACTTCAAAAAAATAAGATTTCAGTTTCAAAGAAGTAATTCTCTCCTTTTTCTCAGCTCCCAGAGTGCCCTGACTTCTCCAGTTCTCCTCCTCCACAGTCCCAGCTGCCACATTCATATGGCTCTTCCTCATAAGCCTTGGTACTCAAGTTTTCCTCCAGTATTGTTTAGTACCCAGTGCCCAAATGACTTTGCTAGCCAGAGGCATTCCAGCCAGGGTGCTGATCCAGGCATGGATAAGAGACTGGGAAATACACCCTGATTTCAGCTGTTCCCTGACTGCAGGAGCCCCTCAATTCACTTGGGGGCCAACCACCAGGAAAGCTCACCCAGCATGAGCTGGGGAGCAAATGAATAACAAGGGAGAGTTCATGTATCTGTGTCAGCAAGGGGTGAATCAAGCAGCCACACAAATATGTGAAGCTCATTACAGACAGAGGTTGCTATGGTGATACCTAGAAAGGATTTTAATTGAGAGAAGTTAGTTATATTTCAGATGCCAAAATCCTATGTCTTCTTCAGAAGCACAAACTCGGAGCCTGCTGAGAGAGCTCTGACCTGGCTTTACTCAGGGGTTCCTGTGCTCTTAATGGCAGCTTGCTCAGTGAAGACTGTGGAAGAACAAGATCAGAAATCCAGGATGTATCCCCTTAATCCTGCAACATTTTCACAAAGACCCTGTTGTCATCACAGCCACATCCAGATCATTAACTGCAGCATGTCACTGCATGGATTGCTGCAGTGCTGTTCCCAGAAGCAGCTGGGACTGTCACCAAAGCAAGGTGGTGGGTTGGGAACCTTCTGCTGAGAAGCTCCCTGGCTACAGTCTCATTGCCCTTGCCACACTTCCTTCCAAGGCAGCATATTGCATCCAGCTCCCTGTTTTTTCCTGTTGCCTGAGTTAGGGAAATGCCAGTGCACCAGCAGAAGACTCAGGAAGTCATCCAGAGGATGCTGAAGAGCACGAATAATGGCAGTACTGCAGGAATGGGTGCCCAAAGAACTTGTCCTGACTCAAGCTCTTCCTGCAAGACTGAGTAATGCTTAAGAGAAACAGAAATGTGAGTTTCCAGAATGAGTTGTTATGCTGTTTTCCTGAAATAATGGTCTTCAGAGCTCAGGCTTTTTAATTAAGCCTTGTAGAGAACATAAAAAGATGAACACTTGCTGTGTAAGTAGCTTCCCTTGTAATCAGAGTTCATAAAAATGTTTTTATATTGACAGTGGATGTAATTTTTATCTTCCAGTATTGCAGGATTTAGTCATGTTCCTTTATTTTTGAACCCTTTGTTTCTCCCCTAAATCTGTGGTTTTAACCCTGACATGCTCTTTATTTAGGGCTTAAATAGTGGGTTTCATTCCATCACAAGAAGAAAGCTCAGGTTTGTCCCAGAAAGCTGATCTGGTGGCTGGAAGGCCACCTAAGACTGGGCAGATCAAGGGACTTCATATAACATCTCTGTGGAAAGGACTGGTAAAAGAGGAAGGCCACTGGGAGCCTTTAAGCTTGTTCTTCAGACAGCAAAGTACTGATTGGGGACAGGAGACAGTTCTTCAGAGTAAGAAAGAAAAGCAACTCTCCTCAGGGTCCTGTAATAAAACTCTTATTTAGCTGCAAGCTAAATAGGTTTTGCTAAATATTTCTACAGCATCTCCATGCAATATTTTTGCTTCTGTGATGCCAATAAGAATAAAGGACATATCTGTGAACAGGAAAGAATGATCAGAATCCAAACCTGGGAAGAAGAGATCAGTGTGGGACACCCATGGCTTGATTTCTGAAATCAAAGCAGCAGGAAGATGATGAACAGTGTCAGACATCAGTGCTGCAGGGAAAAGCACCATCCACACACAGAAGCCAGCACAGATCCCTGCTTTGTTTGCCCAGGGTTTGTGGGCCAGGTGGCACGAAGGATAGATCCAGTCTATAAAATTTCCATTGGCAAAAGCACCACATATACATGCAGTGTCAAATATTGTGCTATTTAAAGAAAAGAATACCATGTAAAATCTTGGCATACTGCAGGATGGCCTTGCAAGAGGCAGGGCCAGCCTAACAGTCTTCCTGGTGCAGTGAGCTGCTTGTGAATTTGTGAGGAACAAAGCTGAGCCTGGCCCCTGCCCCTCAGGCCTGCAGTGGTCTCAGCCCTGCCAGAGACAAGTCCAGTCCGTGTCAGAACTTTCACAAACTCTCTTTGTGTCACAGGGGCACTTTCCTGGGCCTTCTGTCTAAAGAGCCTGGGGAGAGATTAAAATGTCTTTATATCGTGCATCCTGGCAGAGATGACGCAGCAAGGCCCTCACAGCTGTGATGGAAAGGCTTTCTCCCCCAGTCTCCATTTCCAGCATCCAATTACCTCCAGCAGGATCTGTTACGCCTCTGGGGTTTATGAGCCTCGAGAGAAACAACTGCTTCCTCCACAGTCACTCCCAGTGGCTTTACAGTCAGAAACTCATCATCCTTCCACACAGTTTAATACCTGTGGGGCCTCAGCTAGTCCAAATTGCACTGATTTTTCCTTGGCTCTGTGGTGCAAGCCATGGATACTGGTGTGCTCTGAGGAGATGCTAAAGGTCAGTCAGCTGACACGGTCAGAAAGCAAGGTGTGATTGTATACGAAGAGTTTCAAAGTCTGCTGTGCAAAGGACCAGCAGCCCTTTTCTCCTCCAGCTGAGGAAGACTAGGGCAGGCCAGCAAGCTGTGGGCAGGATGAGCTGCAAGCTGCTGCCTGCCACCAGCAGTTCCAGCAATTTGTCAATTTTGTGATGCCATCAGCTGGGAAAAGCCTGAAATGCAGCTTTGGATTACTGCAGTGATCACCAAGCACATTTAATGAAAGGACATTCTCCTTGTCTCTGAGGATTTGGCTCTTGTCTATTCCTTTTTTTAAAAAGTGCCTTCAGAAGTGAAGATGTTTTCTCTTGCCTGCAGGGGCCAGGAACTTATCCTTGCTTCCCATCTGCAATATATAATTACTGGTTTTCAATGAAAGATCTAACTCAGAATCAGTAATTGCCTCTGTGTATTCCTACACCCACTTGCTGTTTTGAAGGTGTTCTTCATTAGGTACAATCCATAAAAATGTATGGATGAAGATGCTTTCCCAACATCCCTCTGTCAACTGTGTATCACAACAATAATCAAGGACCCTGGCTACAGCAGGGCCAGTCATTTGAGACTGATCTCTTGCCATGGGATACTGCAGCTCCAGCACTGAGAAAGCTTTAGAAGAAAATGATTTCTGAATTGATTCTCTGAGACTTATCTTGCAGTACAGCCTTCCCAGGAATAGAAATTCCAGCAGTGACAAAACTAGTTATTTAGCCAGACTGCTCTGGAAGAAGTCAGCAGTTGTTAGCTTCATGTTTAAAAAAAATCTCATCTGAAACAAAATGCTGCATGCCACACAAAGCCAGTGGACTTCTGGCATGGCTTTTTTTGTACACTCTTAGGTTTTATTAAGATTATCTGAAAAATATTCGCTGAAAACAAAACTCTGTGAACAAATGCCATGCAAGACTGTCATCTCTTCTGCAGCCTGTTAGTGCCTGATGGAGAGAAATAAAAGTGCTGGTTTGCCTTGGTATGGCAGGAAAATTATTAATTTCAGGCAAAGGCCAAAGCCAGGAACGACTCAAAAGGAACAAACAGCTCTGGGTACACCATTCTTTCAAATTATCAGGTAACCTGGGGGGTAAATGGTGCATCAAAACTTGTCATGGTCTTCTGCAGGGTCTAATGAGGAATTTTTCAAGCAGAAAAGAAATAGATTGTCTGGCTTGCCAGTGCTTTCACTGTAAAACCACATACTAAAAATGCCAGTAAAGCTGTTGGAAAGAGTTTGAAAGCATTTTTGAAGTCCTGTGGGAGTTGATATCTAGTGTGATGTGAAACACCGTCAGTGACATTACTCATTTTTACTGGGGTAACTCAAACCAGCAATAAACGGATTGAAAGTCTATTAATGAGTAAAACTGGGACAGGTTACCTGCTGAACATCCAGCCAGGGTCCTTCTCTGCTTACATAACTCTCCAAAAAAAAAAAAAAAAATTGGTAGTGACAATCTCCAGAGAAGATGAAGCTACAGAAGAAGAATTTGCCAGTAGTGGTAGTGGACATAAGCTCCAGAAAACGAGTTACCCTGAGGAATAGAGTGCTCACTGATTCCTTCCTGAGCTTCTCCCCTAAGGTCAAGCTGGTTTTCACAACTGTCAACCACTGCACAATATCTGCCACAGAAGAAAGAAGCATGAAGATATCTAAATTTCAGCCGATTTCACGTAGCATTTGTTGAAATCCAGAATGTTTGTTGGCTTGCCAGTTCCGGCAATGTATCCATTACTCATTTCATGATGCACTGCTGCTGCCATCAATACTGGAACAGATCTTGTGCAGGGCATCATTCAGAGCCCAGAGGGTACATCAGAGGGAACACTGTTGGGTTAATTTGCATGGAAGAGTGATAATATTTCACTGCTCTCCCAACAGATGGAGGAGCAGAATTCTCATTCAAAACGGACAAACTCAGTGAACCAAAGTATCTTTGTTTTTCTTAGAAGCAGTAGTGAAATACATCACCATCACCCACGTCTTGCTAAAGAATTATGTTTAGTCTGCTGACATGCAGGGAAAGAGAAAAGAGGACTGCTTATGTCATTGATTCTGCACTAGAAAATGAAGCCCTAAAATAACACAGGATGAATAGAGTGAGAAGGAAGGGCATCTGCCACAGAAAACCTGGCTGAAGAATACCTGTAGCACCTGTCTGGTACATCTCAAGGTGTAGGGAAGGATGCAAGACACTGATATTTAAGAGCAGCCCATTCTTTCAAGTACTTTGTGCCCTAGGACAAGGCTTAGGCTGCCTCAGCTTCCAGCACGGGTGAGGAAAGGGCCTTGTCTGTGGTGGAGAGAACTGGAGGAGCAAAAGCAGCACCCCATCTTGGGACAACACTGACCATGTGATCAAAGCAGGAAGGGTTTTGGTTCCCTGCATTCAATTCACTGTGACAGAGCTCCTGATGGAACTCCATGGTCTGCTTCCAAAGGTACAAGGAGGTTTGTAGTGGAAAAATATCCTGTTTTCTCTCAAGGCAATGCTCCTCATGCTGCACAAGAGATGTTCCTCTTCCTGAGTTAACTCCAGTGAATTCCATTCTGTTATTTCTAGGGTGGGGAAAAAAAAATCTCTCCACATCCCTCCCATCTCCACAGGCCATTTTTTTTACATGGCACCCAAAGGATTAGGGGCAGAGTCACTCACAGACCACGGATTATTAAATTGGTCTGAGGATGTGCCAGCCCCTCCACGAAAGGGAGAAAGTCATTTTTGCTCAGCCATTATTGATGGTGCAACCAGAATGCATTCAGTGCCAGCTGTATCCAGAACTATGGATGGAAAGAGCATTTACTCCCCAAAACCAGCGTGGTGCAGCCCAGGGGAGCATGTGAGTTTGGATATATAATTAAAAAGCAGGAGGATTTGGTATGTACCAGTTCTCTGAATCTCACTTGAATTTCTGCAGCTTTTCAGAATGTGATTTTTTTTTTTTTTTCACTTCAGACAACAGAAAACAAATTCTGCAATTAATTCCATCTTATGTGGATGCCAAAACTCAAGAATGGAGCATATAAATTGGAACAAACTGGTGGGCTTTGTTCTGACTCTCTTCAGCCCTGAAACATCACCAATTATTTCCTGGCATTGCAACAACTCTTTCCTCACCAATCACTTTGTTTGCCAGGCGAATTGCTGCCTCAACTGTGTTTTCTTCCACCACTTCATCAACCAAGCCCAGCTTTAGTGCTTCAGTTGCTGGAATGTGTTTTCCTGTGATAAAAAAGAGAAATAAGGTGACTACAGTGGAGCCTGAGGGGCAATTTCATTCTTTTCCACCTGACCAAACCACTGGTGTGTAGCTGGTAATTAGCCCCTCATGAGTGGCAGCAAGTTGAATGACAACCCAAGCAGGTACACAGGTAAAAAAATTCCTGTTTTTTAGACCAAGCTGGTGGTATAACTCCACGTCATGTTCTTATATTGAGAGCAAGGCCAAGACACAGCACTTACCTGTGGTGATCATATCCAGAGCAGCTGGGACCCCAATCAGTCTGGGCAGTCGCTGAGTGCCTTCAGCACCTGGAAGTAGCCCAAGGGTGACCTCTGGCAAACCCATCCGAGCCTAAAATGAAGCAAAATTCAACCAGAAAACTGATTAGAATGAGTGGTAATTACAAACTGAGCAGAACAGGGGGACACCAGTCTGATATGTCACACGTTTCTCCTCTAAGAAGCCTCAAAATATCTTCACAGAAACCTCATCCTTGCTTTTTGCCAAATAAGACATTTAAGACGAGAGCCCAATCGACCATTCTGTACAACAGAAGGAAAACATGACCTTTCTGTGGATGTCTGTGTGCCAGCACAGCACTGGGGGAGAGCTGTGGGGCCCACAGCATCCCCCAGACTGACATGTGTCAACTAAGGCTTTCAAGCAGTTGTTACCAAATGCTGGAGAGCACTCTGGCTTCACTGTTACCTCCCTACTCTAGTTCCTGGAAGTTTAGTCAAGAATCACAGAATCACAGAATGGTTTGGGTTGGGAGGGGCCTTAAAGACAACCTCATTCCAAACCCTGCTGTGGGCAGGGATGCTTTCCACCAGATCAGGTTACTCAGAGCCCTGTCCAACCTGGCCTTGAACACTCTGAACTCTTCCCTAATCTCCCTTCGAATGTCGCTTGGTGCACTTGACATCCAGTAGAGTTATGGCAGGGAAGCCAGGGGCAGCAGGAAGTGGGGTCTTGCCTTCTCTTAAAAATCTATCTAGATTTTGTTTCCTCTAAAAAAAAAAATAGTTTGCAATTTTCTGTTGAGCTTTTAAGAGATTTGGAGCTGCTTTAAGACCACTACTTGTAGTGCCAGTAGACTTGGCACTTTGTGATAAGGTTTAGTGGGCACGGTGGTACTTGGTCAAAGGTTGGACTTGGTCTTGGAGGTCTTTTCCAGCCATAATGTTTCTGTGGCACCCACCTTAGGTGGCACACAGGGTGATGTAGAATAGCTCTTTATGCTGTTACAGCAACCCACACTGTCATGGAGAATCAGTGATTCACACTGGAAAAGTGAGGGAATGGCCCTGCCAGGGAAGAGCCTCCATAAGGAGATCAGGTACTGCTCAAAGGAGGGGATTCAAGAAAAAAGAGCCAGATCAATTCCTAAGACTCTTAAAGCTGTCTTTTGGTCAGAGAGCTCCTTGGGGACCCAGAGCTCATGGGGATTTGACCCTAAATGCTCCATACTAGCTGAGTTTCAACTACCTATTGAAACTAGGCTATGAGCAGAAAAAGAATGCAATATTCACAGGGCTGGAGAAAAAAATAAATAAGAGAAAGTCACGCTGCATGAGTCAGTAAGATACAGCTGTCTGCATCAGAACATAGATAATGACTGCCGAGACCTAGGGCAAATTAACATGCGGGAACTGAGGCTCCTGTGCAGCCATCTTATCCCACTAGGTACAAATCAATTTTATATTTAGAAACGATTGAAGTGAGTTACGTAGTAGGACTTAAGAAAGCCCCTCAAGGGTGGTGGTGTAGGTGAGAAATGCCTGAGCGTGCAGACTTGTCTCCCGTAGCTGTAAAGCCGCTCTCCTCTGGGCAGAGGGGCCCAGGAAAGGCAGGCTGTCCCACTGCTCTGCAGGCTCCCACCCTGCCTGCAGCCATCTGCCCGTGGCTCCTGAGGCCTCCACCAGCCTCTCTGGCTCTCGGTGTGTGTTACCTTCACGTGTGCCACCCGGTAGTGACAGCCCAGTGCCACCTCCAGGCCTCCTCCCAAGGCGACGCCTTCGATGGCCGCCACCACCGGCTTCTTGCTGCTTTCTATGAGGGACACGAGGGCGGCCAAGGACTTGACTGGTCTGTTTGGAGAGGAGAACCCTCGGATGTCAGCTCCTGGGGTGGCACAGAGACATCGGCAGGAATTAGTGGGCAAGGCGGTGACTGGAGCAATCCTTCCCTCTGAGCCACTGAACACAGCTGCTCACATCCACCCACTCCCTTGAGGAGCAGGGGAGTGGGTAACAGGAACCAACCCTTTTTGGGACCACCTTCAAGGAACCCTGATCCTTGATCCTTTTTCAGAGAGCTCAGGGGAAGGCTGAGTACAAAAATGCAGAGTACCTGCAAAGATCATGCAGTCACTGCAGAAATTTGCTAACATCTTTGGTGTAATTAAAAATATGTCGAGTCTGGAACAGTCAAGTGCAAGTTACTACTGACAAGCAGAAATTCCCTAGCTTCCTGGCCTTCTACAACTGGAAAAGGTCTGTTATTCACCACTGCCCCACCCCAGGTACATTTGTACACCAGACTAGTTGATGGTCCAGATATTTTATGCAGACAAAGCTGTGGAGAGTAAGGAGGCACCAGTACATCATGGACATGAGCAGCTGTCCCTCCTTTCACCATGAACAGACCAGCTTGTTTCTGGCCTGGACAGTCCAGCTTGTCATGTGCTCCATGTCAACTGTGGCACAGCAGAATAGACAAAGCCCACTGTCTTGTGGCCATTTCCAGCCAAATCAGGACTTTTATCAGCATTACGAGGCAGAGACTCTTCAGACATGGTGGGTGGAGAGTGTTTCCTCTTTTGCTCAGGCTGTGTTTGACGTCTTACCTGCACTGAATTTCCCATTTTCACCACAAATCATAACAGCTTTCACTGAGGGATCTGCATCTGCTTTCTCCAGTCCATCCTCTAAAGCCTGGAGAACTGCAAAACTGAAACAAAATAGAGATGCAGTGAGTAACAGTCAACTACATTCCCCTTCCAAGAGGTTACAAACACCAAGCACCCCAGTGAAAATGAGCAGGTCTGTCCCTTAGTCTGCCACAGCCTCTCCAGGTAAATCCTTTCCTTAGTCTCCCTCCTAACTCAAGGACAAGAGCCAGAATCCAAGGAGCCAACTGCAGACCTGTCAGTCACTGCCTGGGGAGTCCTCTCCAGGCTATGACACTGCTGCTTCCACAGCCAGCAGCACAGGGAAACCTTCTTTTGGAGATGTCTTTATGAATTAAACATTCACATTTTCAGGAAAACAGTTTGGCATAATTTAAAAGTAATTAATGCTAAACCACTGATAATCTAAGAACTTTTTAAGAGGGAAAGGAGCTCCAGGGATAAAAAAAAAAAATCTATCTTAAAAAAAAAAATCTATCTTTTAAACACCTGACACAGGCTAGGGCTGTGCTGATTTTAATGCTTGTGAAGATCCCTACGTAGGTCCAGACTTAAGCTGGTGTGGGATCCTGTCGAAGGGGATTTGGGCATGAAATTTTGGGCATAAAATGTCTTTTGACTCATGTGAACAGATATTTTCAGACACCAGCAGTAAATCTGGCCAGCAAAGAATTAATGAAGAATTTCAAAATGGACCTGTAAAAGCATAAATAGTATTTTTTCAAATCAGATACTTAAAAGATCTGACCTGATTGTATATCCACTTTACATTTGATTCTTAAAAGATAACTTATAGATACATGTGTGCGTATGGATTGACATGGAGAGCACAGTCTGTTTTAGAAGGTGGTAACAATAGAGATGGTAGGTAAAAATAGGAGCATTAACACTTGTTAATAATATTAATAATACAAATTGTGTGTATATATAATTTAGATACTAAAATATACTGATATGCACACAGTTTTAAGTATACAGTTTGTGAGAGACTGCCCTGTGTACATGTGGGTACTCATACACCATGTGTAGAGATGCCTCTGATTCAGAAAATCTGGGCCATAAGCAGCTGGAGGCTGGAGGAATATCCAAGTATCACATGCTTGCCCAGTCCTTTATAAACACAGCTTTCCTTCCCAGAGCTGCTCCAAAGCCTGAGCCCAGCTTTACACAAAGCTGGGTGGTGATGAAAAGGGAGCAGAGCTCTGCTGATGCCCAGTGGAGAGGACTGTTATTTACACAGAACTAGTAGAAAGGCCCGAGGCATTCTCAGTTTGGGCATGTTTTTCTATGTACTTGAGGACATTTCATCAAAAAAGGAAGCTTGTCATAAAGTAGGTGAAAAACACATCACTGCACTCGTGTGTACATGTATTTATACAAGGCAACAGCTTGCAGAATGGTGGGAAGCCATAGTCTGAAAAGGAAAACCCAGGGAGCCCAAGGAGTCTCCTGTAAGCTGGTTGTGTGAAGGACTGCCAGCCAACCTCTGCATATTTCTCCTTCAAAACCCAAAGTTATGACAAGCCATCAGCAAAGGCTGTTAATCAGGGCTGTTGGCTGAGGGGGACTGTCTGGGAGGGTCTCTGGGACTGCCTGCCTGGATAAGGTCGTGCTACGCAGAAGGATCAGTGGGGGTCCTGAGACCTGACAACCAGAGACTGGGAGAAGGGTTATTTTTGGAGAGAGAACAGCCAGTTATGTACAAATTGCCTCATCCAGACATCAAAGACAACTGAAGTCTGATGCTAGTAATGGTTCTGAGAGCTGAAACCTAAAATGAGAATAATTTGGCCATGGCAAAGAAAGACTGTGAGGTGAGTTGGTAAAGGTCCTTCCACTGTATACACTTCCATGTAGCAGAATATGAAAGCCTTTCCAAATTTAATATATTAAATATGTTTTAATATGTTAAAAAATTGTCTTTCATCTCCCTCCCCTTGGCATATCAAGTGCTGTGGCTGCTGCTATTTGAGGAGCACCCACAGGCTGCACCCAGTGCTCTGGGAGTTCTGTTAGTGCCTCAGTGGAGAGCCAGGCCACAGCAACAGTGGCCTCACCCAGGGTCTGGGAGAATTACAGGGAAAACCATTAGGAAACGTCATTCCACTCTACAAACCATGGTGCAAATAGGTGGAAAAACACATGTACCAGGACCCAAAACAATGTTAAGTTACTGATTTGCAAATATTGTACAGACAAATGGCACAGTTCTGTCAGGAACAGACAAGAAGCAATCAAAGCATTTCTGTGTCTGTTCCAGGCACGTGATCAGCAGATGCCAAATGGCCATCTAAAAGTCTGCAATAAATGGAAGGGGTCAGGATTTTATGCAGGAAATCAGTTACAAGCCCTTAGCACTTACAACAACATGCTCCTACCAGAATAAAAACCAATCATCAAGGCTACCAGAAATTAACAGTTCAATACCTACATGGCTTTTATTAACCCAGCAGAACAATTTATGCCAGAGAATAACTTGACTCAGCACTTGCACAAATATTTCTTCTCTCTCCATAAGGCATTTTCCCAGGGGGATTTTTTGTAGGACAAGAAGGAACAAAAATGAGACTTTCTGCCGTTGCTTGCTCTCCTAAGATGGAGTGATGTGTTTGCCTTGGATTTGTCACAGTCCAACACACAGGCTGCCTTCCTTTGTCACTCACACATTGTAACTGGTACTAAAAGATGCAATTTTCGATGAAAGCATCATAGTAAAATGTATGACAGTAAAACTGTAAAAGCACTCGGGAGTACCCCAACTTCAAACAGCGAGAGCATTAAAGAAACAAAAAGTCACTATCATTTGCATAAGTACTTCATGACTGTGACAGTGTCATTCATTTAGCAGTAACAATGCAAAAATTCCCTCCATGCATTCCCATCAAGGCTGCATCCCATGTAGTCAGCTCCACCATGGAAACTATTCTGACTGCAGGAAAAGTGATTCTGCTGAGATGATTCAGTGTTCCAGGTTTCAGAAACACAAAGCAGGTGCTGTTAAGGAACAGGTGTGCACTGGGGTAAGAGAATATTCTTGGAGGTGACCACACCAGGTTGGTTTTATTTTGTGTAACTCATTGCAGTAGCAATGTGCTGGATTTGTAACAAGGTTTTATTATTTACCTTAATTATTTTAGATTTTAGCTGCGGTTTATGAACGTGAATTTCTTTAATGCAAAAAAAAAAAAAAGAAAGCTATTGAAGGGAATCTGAAAATTGTCTTAGTCACATTGAAAGAAGTGAGATTTGAATCCAAGGGTGAGGATCCCTTCCTGAGCTGTCACTGCCAATTTTGAGCTTGACATCCTGTAAGCTTGTCCTGGGTTATATTTTTTTATTAGATGAACTTTTTGCTATTGTTTTTTAGAATGCCTTCATTCTTTCTGTTTTTTCACTCTTAATTTCCAGTTTGCATCTCCCCTGTCATGTTTTACAGATTTTCTTGTCCTCCTCATTTGAGTAACCTTTCCACTTCTCAAGAAAAATCAAACTTTTCCCTTAGTGTTCTTTGCTTTCTCATCAAGTCATGCAGGGCTTTTACCACATCACTTGCTGAACAGTTTACCTGGGCTTCTAATAAAATTAAAAAACCCCCAAATCCAAACCTGCACAACAATCCAGGCTCTCCCCTTGTCACAGGCTTCTTGTCCTTTGCACAGCTTCCTCCAGTGTTTTTCTTTGAAATAACTGCTGGGTATTTACCTAATTCCCTTCCTGAAATTGAATCTCCATGTGCTGGATTTACCTGCTCTGCTGTCTCTTGCCTCAGTGTCAGATCCAGCTGTGTAGTAGCTGCTGTCACACGTTGCTCTGTGACAAGTTGCTAATACAGCCCAAATAGTCATGCACATAAATTAAGGCCAAAGCCAGAATGGCATCCTTTTGGTGGGATTTTAGAGGACTTGTTTTAGGAAGCAGATGCTTATTCATCCCAGAATTTTCTCTCTGCCTCTCATCCTGATGAGGTGCTGATCCAGCCCAAAATGGGTAATCACATTCTCCCATCACTGCTACCTGTCCAAAATTGCAGCTTCTCTAATCTCCTTCACATTTTCGGATCATTATGGTGACTGGGGTCAGAAGGACAATCCTGGCAGCCAGGGAGAGCTTCTCCACCCATACCTGTTATGCTGTTATACATCATAGAATCCCACACATAAGCTGCCCTACACCACGTCCTTCTCTATTCTCCCCAGAGCTTTTCTGCCCTTGTCAGCTCACATGTTGAAATACTCCTTCACATCCTTCTAATTCCCAGTGCCAGCAGCCTGTCTCTGCTAATAAGGGGTGGTCAGTCCTTTCTCTTGTGAGTCTTGTCCCCAAAACTCCCAGTTCTTTGCATATGTAAATCCTTTCTCTCGATGTCACGGTCTCATAAATGTGGATCTCTGAACACTAACCTTCTGCAAACCAGGAAAAAACACTCCAAGCAAACCAAATTTGGCACGTCTCTGTGGGAGCCAAATTTGCTGCCAGACTCACAAGTCAGCACGCATTCATTCCTCAGGAAAGCACTGCCTGGCAGGGACTTGTGCAGCAGTGGATGGTGCCAGACAGGAGAAAGCAAATTCCTGCCCACCAGTGGCTTCCAAAGTGCTAAAGGCCAGTGTGATGGCCTGGGAGCTGGGAATGGGCACTGAGTGCCACCGATAATGGGGAGAGACGGGGGAGGCTGGAGCAGAGCAGCAAAAACTCACCAGTCTTTTAAAAAGCATCTGTACCTGGTGTGAAATGAGATTTCCAGGATTGCAGGACACGGCTCCTGTCCGTAACTCACTGCCTGCTGTCACCTGTGCAGCCAAACACTTCCAGCTGCAGGCACAGACCTGCTCCCGTGTGCCCGGAACATAAATCTGCAGGAGCACACAAGGATCAGAGTGTGCTCTGCCTTTCCTACCTACAGCCAGAGAGAATGATGGATCCCTTCTAAAACAGGTGTGCCCTGACAT
This sequence comes from Lepidothrix coronata, assembly GCF_001604755.1. Lineage (NCBI taxonomy): Eukaryota > Metazoa > Chordata > Aves > Passeriformes > Pipridae > Lepidothrix > Lepidothrix coronata. Next base: position 2,080,807 of record NW_016690305.1, read on the forward strand.
GCCATCAAAGACCACAGGCGTGTCTGAAGTTATAGTTTAATGGATCTAAAGTCTGCCAGGGTCTCCCTTCTCCCTCCTGGGACTCGGGACAGGACCACAAGCACACCTTGTGTCACCCTCGGAGTGCCAGAACTGCATCCTGCTGGGAGGGCACTGCGGGGCCAAGAGGAAGAGGCAGTAAAAGCAGAGTCTGTCCTGGAGAAGCTGTGTGCAGTTGCTGTTTGAAGGCAATTTTGGATTTTCTCCAGGACTTCTCAAAAGAGGAGAGTTAAGGTTCCTTAAGCACATATCTGTTTCTGTTAACACTTAGAGTTGGTATCTTAAAGGTCTTTTCTAACCTTGGTGATTCCAAGATTCTTTAGGCTCTGTATTTTGTATTTTTCATGGTAAGGATGAAATATTTACTGTGAGCACAGCCTGGAAATTTTCTTAGGCTGGTCTTGGGCACAGGAAGTCCAAAGGATGTCTTGCACCCTGCAGGTCTGGGAGTCTTACATGTCTACTTCATCTAAACTCATCAAGTCACTCCCAGTTTCTCATGATAATTACCTGAGCACGTGAAGATGATCTTACTGCACTTCTAAATGTGTTGCAGCAAAAGAGTGAGCATTGCCAGCTGCAATGTAGATGTAACAGAAGAGCAGCAGCTTTCATTCCCTCTTCATGCTCTTACTTGCCTCTTTCGGCTTCTTTTTAACAAACTTTCTCATTTATAAGTCAAGCACAACTGCAGTGGGTTTTTGCTGGCTTGTGAACAGACACTGAATAGACACCATGGTCCCTGTTACCCAACAGCTCTTTAACTGCAGATGTTTAGAAAGGGTCTATGTAAAGCCAAAAGCACCTAAGGCTTTTCAAAACTCATGGAAAATGAATATTTCGTGGGCTCCTACAGACGGGTGTTTGACTTTAGTTTTCACTGGCTCGTGTTTGAGATCGCTCGGACCTTTCTCCTCCAAGACCAGTATTTAGAGGTCAATTCCTTAATTGTTTTTAAAAGGCAAATGAACTGCTTTAATTCTGCCAGCCGTGGTTTAACTTTAGTGCCGGCTCTGGTTGTTGAGCCATGCCTGCTTCCCACAGAGCCCTTTGCCCTCACCTCTGTGCACACTTGGATGGCACAGGGACTGTGCAGTGCGTGGGCAGGCCAGGAAACCAGGAAACCTGAGGGAAAGCTGTTTTGCACCAAAGAGCACCGGGGGAACTGCAGGGAGAGCCGCTGCACTGCTAACGCCGCTGTGCTGTGTCCTGCTGGGAGCAGCCCCTTGGCGTTTAGAGACTGGAAGGTGATGAGAAATAGGCGAAGGGGAGA
>NW_016690305.1:2082259-2089298 GCF_001604755.1 Lepidothrix coronata
AAAAGTAGCTAAAATGTAGGAGGGGGGGGAAAGTAGATTCTAGTGTTACAAAATATATCCTTCACACTAAAGGTCATTTCAGAGAGAGAGAGAAGGTTGTTCAGAGGGAAAATTCCGGGATGTTGAGGAACTGATGGCTTTTTGCATGGTTCTGTTGCTGCCTGGTTGTCCATCCCTGGTGCTTCTCCCAGACACAGGTGTGTAATAAGGGCTGGCTTTTCCCATGGGTTGTAGGGTGTTGGTTTCAACTACGTGTGTTTTACTCTGATCAGCTTGTTGTGGAATGTTAACTTGAAATGTTTTGATACATCTATCTATATATATTTTTATCTATAGTCTCTCCTTTATGTCTTTTGGCTTTTAAAAGCCAGCCCCTGGGCAGAATGGCTACAGCTCCTTCTCTGGTCTGGAACAGGTGTAGATAATTTTAGAACTTGATTTATGTGTACTGAAAGGTCCTACACTCAAAGCAACCTTTATGGGTTACTTTTATATATCTCTTGCTTTTATATAAACTTTATTGCAATAGGTGTTGTAGTGGATCAGTACAGCTCTTCTGTCATTTATTGTGTAATGTTAAAAAAACAACCCAAACCAGGGATAATACTCTGCCACCTGTTTGTAGAACAGAGTGTTTGGGGAGTTTATAGAAATGGTGCAAACTATGCCTTGAAGGGCTACCTGGCCTGTTGTGTTTTTATTAACCAGGATGAAACCAAAGATCGTTCTGAGTTGTACTTTGTGTTTAAAATTTACAAGCCTGGTTTACTTGTCCTTTAATAACACAGCTGCTGTAGTTGTGATGAACCAGGCCCCTTCTGAGCCAGGAAAAGAATGCTCATAGAGAAAAAAAAAAGAGAAGAAAGTTCTACAGCGCCATGGAAAGGATCCAGTAAATGTTTAAGGCATATTGTTGTAAACCTTATGTTTGCCTTTTTTTTTTTTCCTCTTTTTCCTTCAAGATAAATGGAGTTTGGTAGCGAGAAGAAGAAATGCATTTCAGTGTGTACAGCAGAGAAATTTAAAGTCTTTGGAGTTTTACAAGGACCAAGTGCTTAAATCCAGCTCCCAAAAGAGTGGAGGAAGATGAGTGCGTGGCACAGGCCTGCTTTTCCTTCTCCCAGCAAGTTTTCATGGCAGTGAGACCCAAGGTTGTGCAGCTCTGCTCCATCAGGGCTGGTCCTGAGCATGGGGAGGGGTGCAGGTTGCAGAGCCTGGGGGTGCACTCAGCCTTGGTAAGGTGTAATCAGGATGGGCCAGGTTGTTCCTGGAAACTTTTGTGTTTCCCCAAGAGCTCGTGGAGGTCCCTCTCAGCCTTTCTGTCCTAAAGCTGTTCAGTGACTGCCTGGCAGTTTGTGCTTTGCTGGAAGGCAGCTGTGGGCTGTGACACCACGGGACAGGGGGGCAGCTCCTCCAGCCCCAGGCCTGCCAGAAAAGAGGAGATCCCACTATTCCAGATCCCTCTGATTACTGCTCTGTTGACTACACTGTAGAGGTGGTGCTCAGAAAATACACATGGCACCCGCTCCAGCTTGGAAAAAGGCTTCTCAAACAATTTCCACGTCAAATCCCTAAAAATTCCATTACTAGAAGTGGAAATGAGGACAGATTTCCTCACCAAAGGACAGATTTCAATGGATGTGAATGTGGTGTTTTGTCTTTTGAACCCATCAGAATGTGCTGTGGTAAAAGAGGAATATTCCTGCTTCTTCCTGAGCAGGAGCAACATGAATGTGTCAAGTCTCCCACAACCTCCTGGGATCATCAGCCTGTTCAGGAAGTGTTGAATGTTACAATCAAGTGCTTTATTTATAGGAGGCTCGGCTTAATTTTTATTCCTGTGTTTCATTGCTGCAAGGTACTCAGGAAGATGCAGCTTGATTTGCTATAGCCTTATTCACACAGAACAAAACCCCCTGGGAAATGCTTCTCTGACTCTTTGTGCAAACTCTGCCTGCTTCTGACCCCAGAGGCATTGGGAAAGGAGGCCCTACACTGATGTCCCAGCTGGAGGAGTAGAGTATTTCTGCTGAAACAACCTCTGAGGAATATGGGAGGTCTAATGAGCTGTACTGTGCAATCTGAGCAGAGATTTGTGGTAAAACCCACGGTCACAGTGCTGACAGGGACAGGAACTCTGAAAACTTGCCTGTTCTTGACAGCAGCAGGTCTAAACATCAGGCCTGAATTACACCCTGGTGTTTAAACAATGGCTTGGAGGGCCAGCTAAATGCACCACCAACTGTTTTCTGCTTTTTTTTTTTATAGCTATGGCTTGTAAAATTTTTCTTTTGGCTTTAAAAAAAATTATTTCCTGTAAAAAGAGCTACTGATCTCCTCATCTTTATAATCTTCTGTCCAGTACTCTGTTCTCTGCCCCCTCATCTGTGGTGAAAACCAATACTAGTAAACAGCTGGTCATAAAACAGTTTCCAAAGGCTTCTTTGGTTATCCCACCCTGAGGAGTCCTCCTCTGCTAACTCTAAGGCCTTTTTCCAAACTGCCTCCAAAAACCAGCCTTCCAAGGCCTCAGTGAGCTGGAGTTCAGCACCTCAGGGCTGGTTCATGGAGCTCTTTGAAAGGCACAGCTGGAGCAAGTGTGGCAATGACATCCACACAGCAAGGCACGTTGTGGGCTGTGGAATATCATCCTATTCCAGACTTGAAATTTCTGCTGAAGAGCCTCAGCTTCTTTTAGCCACGGAGGTGGTTTCAGCTTGATGTGACAAAGATGTGTTTAAGAACTTTTCCTCCTTGCTGGGTATCCTTTGAGGAGTTTTTTCCTTTAGTGAAAAAAGAGGTTTTAAATGTCTTGGAGACTTTGCCTCCTGTTCCATTTTGTAAAAGAAGGCTGGGCATAATTAAGTACATAATTAACTTTGACACTGTTGATATGTAGTTAAAACTTAACATGTAGGTGAACAGTTGTATATCCAACTCTGCACTCCCCCTTAGAAACAAAGGGCTCATCTGCCTTTAAAATGTGGGTGTGCAGGAGTGGAGAGCAGTGACCCAGCTCTGTGAGCAGGGCAGCTGTTTGCATGGAATCACAGGATGGTTTGGGCTGGAAAGGACCTTAAAGCTCATCTTGTGACATGGGCAGGGACACCTCCCACTAGAACAGGTTGCTCCAACCTGGCCTTGAAGAAGTTTTGCCTTATTGAGTCTTCACTCTGCTCCTTGGCTTCTTGAAACCCAGAGTCACCCCTCTAAAATTCCCCACTGCATCAGGCCTGGTCTGCATTTCTACATATTTTGACATCCAGACCTGCAAACACAAAGCCATGCACACATAGAGCTGGTCTAACCTATTTGTTAGCAGTGTTCAAACCCACAGTGTTTCCTAGTGAGAGGGTCACCTGTTCAGCATTTATCTCCCTCTGTACTACTCTGTGCATTTCAGATTTAAATTGTCGTAAGCAAAAATTGCCGTTTACGAGGTAGGGCTTTGATTTCTCCCTGCCAGAAAAAAGTATCTGTCAGTTATTATCAGTAGTCTGTGGGTATTTCATGATTGTTAAGCTCGGATATTTGCGTGGCTTCAAAGCAACACCTCCTGGCAAGCCGTGGTATTGCTTGTGCAGGGAGAGACCTTCCTGTTGGGATGGTACAAGACAAAACAAGTCTGCGGAGGGGTAGAATCATGGAATGGTTTGGGTTGGAAGGGACCTTAGAGCCCATCCAGTGCCACCCCCTGCCAGGGGGCAGGGACACCTTCCACTATCCCAGGTTGCTCCAAGCCCCGTCCAACCTGGCCTGGGACACTTCCAGGGATGGGGCAGCCACAGCTTCTCTGGGAAAGCTGTTCCCAGACTACCAGTGACCTGCAGCAAACCTCCCTTGTGTTTTAGTGTGCAAATCACAGTGTGATGGACGTGGCTGTCACAGCTCCCACTGGGGGAGAAATGAAAGTGGGGAGTGTGATCCAGGATTCTTTAAAATAGTGCTGCCATACAGGTGTTGCTGCCTTTTTTATTTCCGTGTGTGTGTGTGTGTTGTTCATACCACAGGTGCTGCTTTACAGTGGATGATATCACCAAAAGCAATGCAGCACTTTATCCAAAAAAGGCCCAAGCCAGCAAAGGATGTTTGCTGTCATCCCTATAAACGGTAACATGGAAGTCAGTGTTCATCTTTGCCCTTTTAATTTACTCCGTTTTCCCTATCCCACCGTCAAACTGACTGGCAGGAAACAGGGAAATGCAGAGCAATTTCAGAAAGCTTTCCTAGCGCTCCAAGTATCCCATTCCCAAACAGCGTGGGTGTCCCTAGGAGCAAGGCGAAACACTACAAGAGGCATGGAAACACCCCAGGACAAAGACCACGGGGACAGTCCCTCACTCACAGCGTTCACGCGTGGCTCAAGGTGCTGTTGTGCTGCTCTGGCATTGCCACGGGGCTATCCAACCCTCTGGAATAACGCGAGGAGTCAGGAACGAAGAACACAAGCCGAGGGATACAGAAGACTGAGGTGCAACATAAATGTTCATACAAGGAATGAAAGCGACACAAGTCACTGTAGAGGGACGTTTCTTGGAGGAGATGGTAACAGTGTCAATGAGGGCGATAAAAAGATACATGTAATCAATAAATCTTTCTGCTCTCCGTTCCAGAGTCGTCGATGTAGCACTGAAAAAACTCTTCTGTGTCCGGCGGTAAAGTACAATGTTAAAAGCATCTGTCAAAGCTTCGCGTCCTAATATTCAGTTTGGCCCGGGAGGCGGTGTTTTAACTCATCCCCAGCGTCCTGGCCGGCAATCTCAGACTGTCGGGGCTGCTGTCACTGAGCCCTTGGAAAGGGGGGGACCCGACCGGGACCGGCCCCTCACGAGTTCCCGCCCAAACACCGCCCGCGCGCGCTCCCACAGGCCCCGCCCACCGCCCCTCAGTCCACAACCCCGCCTCCCTCAGACCCCGCCTATCGCCCATCAGGCCACGCCCAAAGCAGCGCCCATCAGACCACGCCCACTCCACAGTAGATCCCGCCCACTCACCATCTCAGACCTCGCCCACGCCCCTCCTCAGACCCCGCCCCCTCAGGCTCCGCCCTCCCTCTCCCTTCAGACCTCGCGCACTGTGCTTCAGACCGTGTCCGCGTCCCCTCAGACCCCCCCACGTCCCCTCAGACCTCTCCCGCGTCCCCTCAGACCTCTCCCGCGCTCTCTCAGAGCCCGCCCACGCCCCGTCAGACCCCGCCCACGTATCTCAGACGACGCCCACGCCCCCTCAGACTCCGCCCGCGCTCTCAATTCAGACCTCGCCCATGGCGACTCAGACCCCGCCCACTCTCAGACCTCGCCCTTATCCCTTCAAACCCCGCCCACTCCCACTTAGACCCCGCCCACACACTATCAGACCCCGCCCATGCCCCCTTAGACCACGCCCACACCCCATTCAACCCCGCCCACTCTAGTTCAGACCACGCCCACAACCCATTCAGCCCCGCCCGCGCTGGTTCAGACCACGCCCAGGCTCCTCACTCAGGCCCCGCCCACCGCCTTTAAAGGCCGCCCGCAGTCGGCGCGGTGCCGGAGGTGACGTGTGCGGGAGCGCGCGGGGCGGAGCGGCCGCGCCGGCGGGGACGCGGCTAACGGGGGTGAGCGGGGAACGGGGTGCCGGGGGGGCTCAGGGAAGGGGGTGCCGGAGTGGCTTAGGGTACGTGGTATCGGAGGGGCTTAGGGTACGGGGTGCTCGGTTAACGCGGCGCTCCGGGTATTGCGGTGCTCAGGACTGTCGGCGTGCCTGGGTTACGGGGTGCTCGGTTAATGTGATGCTCAGGTATTGAAGTGCCCGGGTATTGGGATGCTCAGAGTTATCGGGGTGCTCGGGGTATCGGGGTGCTCGGTTACCGCGGCGCTCAGGGCGCTGTGCTCGCCCCGGTGCTCCCCGGTGCCTCCTCTCCATTGCCCTGGCTGAGCCGGGCATTGCCCGCTCCTGTTTTCAGGCGCGGGGCTCCCGCGCTTGTGTGTTAGGTACGTAAAAAAAAAGGGACTTTTTCCTCATTTTAAAGAGCAGCCGGAGTTGCTCCCGTGGCACCGCCGAGGTGCGGGCGATGCCTCTTTCGAGGCGGGTGAACAGTCACGTTATCTCCGCTGTCCGGGCAGGAGGAAGCGTCGGAGTCAATCTCCAGGCGGAACCTGGAGCAGATCCCGGCGGAGATAAACCTGTGCTGTCTGTCCTAATCCCGTTTGAGCAAAACGGCCCGGGGGCCGTTGGCAACAACAAAAATCAGTGCGGGCTTCTATGGCTTTGTACCCTGCTCGGTAAAATAATAATAAGTGTAGGAATTTTGATGCTACTCTCACCTGGCAGCAGTTTGGGAGGGTGGAAGGGATGGATTTAGCGGATGTTTCACTTGGAGTATCTGGTTTAGCCCAGAGAAGTGCAGCACTTGAATTGGTGAGGAAAGGCAGGGGCTGGAGTAACAGGAAAGGGGGAATGGCTTCAAACTGACAGAGAGAAGATTTAGATTGGATTTTAGGGAGAAATCCTTCCCTGGGAGGGTGGGGAGGCCCTGGCACAGGTTGCCCAGAGAAGCTGTGGCTGCGTCTGGATCCCTGGCCAGGCCAGGTTGGACGGGGCTTGGAGCACCCTGGGCTAGTGGAAGGTGTCCCTGCCCATGGCAGGGGGTGGGACTGGATGATCTTTAAGGTCTATTCCAACACAAACAATTCCATGATTCTGTGGCAACCTTCTTGTAGGGAAGGGCACTTCTCAGGGCAGAATCTCATACCTCTACCTTATTTTTGCTAAGTGGATGGAGGTGGCTGTAAGTAACACTTTCAGGCTTAGTGCAAAGAAAATAAGACCTTCTGAGAAAACAGATAAAAACCTGCCACCTTTCTTATTTGAGCTTTGTGGGAGTTTTGCTGCTGGAAACTGCTGAGGCCTCGCTTGCAGTTGTTGTTCTTTTATCCTGCAGTTTTACTAGTTCAGAGATAGAATGATCTTAACATACTGATCTCATTCTCAAAGCAGAGCAAAAAAATCAAGGTAAATACTTTCTGCATTCAGTCCGGGGTGGATTTGAGTCCTGATT
>NW_016690305.1:2090991-2203633 GCF_001604755.1 Lepidothrix coronata
GCCCTCTGCTTGTCTATTTTCCTTAGTTCTCATGGACAGGAGTAAGTGGTTGTGTGGTGGGCTGGATTCACCTCCCAATTAGCACCACATGGAAATGGAATCCGTGGAGCTGTGTCTGTTCCTGGGCTGGTGCATCCAGCACGTCTGCCCATCAGGCAGTTCAGGGATCAAAATCACTTAAGCTGCTCCTGAAAGTGTTCCCTGAGGCTGCACTTCCCTGGACAGGCCTGGTGTTTGTGGTTTGGCTCTTTGGTGATGTTACTTTGTTGTTTTATTTCGGAGTTTTTTGGATGAGAGCTGTGCACTGCTGTCTATCTCCCTATTTCCTGAAGTGGCCCATACCCTCAGCCCCCTCCCTCCACTTTTTCACTGTAGAAATACTTCTCTTTTGTTTCCTGAAAAAAAATCACCTTTGGGTGGTGACCAAACTGGTACCTTTGAAGCGTTAGAAATGTAGAACTGGAGAATTTTTATCATTTTACCTGTGGTGGTGATCACCAATAACTCTACTGGAATCACTGCTAAAACAGATGCTCGTGTTTAGAGAACAAAAACAGTATTTGAGAGATGTAGAGATGTGAGCGGTAACAATAAATAAAGAAATCACATTTAGACACAGAGAACAGGTGGATGAAGAATTGAAACAGATGTAGGAAACAAGAAATTACTCTCAGTTGCTCGGTTTTGGTCTGAACTGTATTTTAACAGCTGTTTCTCACATCAGAAAGATCTCTGTCCAAAAGGATGATAAAAGATGGGACTACTGGCAAAAATTACATCAGATGCATGCAGAGAATGTTTGTTGAATATAAACAATTTGGCCACCTTCACCAAGGCTAAGAACAATTAACTGAAAAAAAATCACTGTTTATTGTGTTATTTTAAAGTCTGTGTTGGTACAGCAGCTCACAGATTTTACTCAGGTATTTTGTGGAGAATAAATGCTTCTCCTGGTAGTGTTCAAGGGTTTTATATAAGCCTTTGTGACATAGTTTGATGACTTAATTGCAGTGTTAAAATACTGCTTCTGGAGCAAGTGCTGAATTTCCAGACCTTGGTGTGGTTTACTTTTAAATGCTTTTTGCAGTGGGGCTCCTGACCCTGCCTTGAATCTGCTCTGCAGTTTACAAGTGCCATTGTTTAGGCTCATTTCATGGAAATATTTTCTTTTAGGTCCCTTATTAGAATTATTAAAGCTGAATCTAACTGCTGTCTCCATAGAATTTACCTTCATAACTTGTGATGGAGAAGATAACTTGCTTTTATAATTTTTTTTGGTAGAAATGACAGTGTAAGCTTTAATAAGCTCCTGTATCCAATATTCCAGGTGGGTCTCAGCAGTGCAGCGCTCCAGTTAAATATTGACTTGCTGTGTAGGACTTTGGTCTTGGGTAATCCTTGCTGAAATTGCAGCCAGGAGAAAGGTATTGTGGCAAATATAAACACTTAACATCACCCTCTACCGAACTAGAGCCAGTCTGGATGTGGGGAATGGTCCCAGAAGAGGCTCCCAGGGTTGGGAGTCTCTGCTGGATGATGTGAATGGATAACCACGTTTGTACCTGGCCATGGGGACAGTCCTTGTCTGTCTCTCTGTAGTGAAATAACTAGAATTTGGGGTCTCATTGTCGGTGCCAAGCCTGGTGGTCCTTTCTAATCTTGCCCTTATTCATGCTGGTGCCTCTGGCTGGCAGGAGTGGTGTGTGCCAGGAGCCCAGCTGGCAGGAGGTCTCGGCTCTGGGACTGTGCCTCCCACCACAGAAGGCTCTTTGTGCCTTATGGACACGTGATCCCCTGAAAAAATAAACATTTCTCGTTCTTGCAGAGATTTGCTTTCAGATATGAACTAAGCATAACTGTTTCAGCGTTTCCAGCGTGCTCCATCCCTCTCTCCTTGCTGCTGTAAGCTTTCTTGCAAAGGTCTGAAATCTGCTCACTGAACTTCATTGCAAATAGAATCCCTCTGGAACTGAGAAGATAAATTTTGTTCAGGATGTGGTGTGTAGCATTTTTGACTGCTTTGCTGTGGGGGAGCAACACAGAGCCATATATTCAAAAAAACTTTCTTTTTTCCAGCTAAGAGGCTTTGTGCATGGGAGGCATCTTATAGACTTTATTATTTGCTTGTAGGGAACAGGAATTTCAAACTAATCAGAAGATTGGTAACAAACAAACAAACAAAAAGTAATCTATAGTGCTTTAGGCAAAGGAATTTCTGCATCCTTTAGTAGTAAAAATATTTTGAGCTGTTTTTTATGTGGGGGGATGAGTTATTTTATATCTTGAAGTCGTCTTTTTCCTGTCAGAATCTGGTTCTGGGAAGATTTTTCTCCTGTGTCACTGGAAGAAGGTTGGGTATGTCATGTGTCAACTTTGCTATAAACTGAGGTTTCGATGGAAGAAACCTTTTGTTTTCGATTCAGGATTGGGTTGATGAATCCTGTTTTTAACTTCTTATCTTTGAAACCGTTTCCTTAAGTGTGATGGGTGTGAATTGAAGAACCTGTAGAGGAAAAAGTGGCTCAAGTTTTTAGCATTCCTGTAATTTTTCTGCTTTGTGAGTGCTGTGTTATGGTGTGACTCACTTTCAGGTGTGTGTCACAGATGTGTGGCTGCTTGGTGTGACTGAGGTCAAGATTTAGGCTGAGCTCCAGATGGTGGCCAGAGGATTACTTGAGGGCTAATTACAAGAGTTCTTTGTCTAAGTCTGAATAGTTACATCACAAAGATTCTTCTTTAATGATTCATCAGGCAATTTAGTTGGGATAAACACCACAACTTTTTCACTTTCTGATTAAGTGTTTTTCCTTTTGGCTCGTGTTGAGCTGTACCCCAGCACTTGCAGGCTGTTTTAATGGGCATTCACTTCCTGACTCTGACAATGGGATCTCTGGCATCTTTGAACTCTGGATAACTCTTTTTCTCTACATGTGTGGCCTACATTTCTCCCTGCATCCATCTACAGGGCAAGGGAACTGCTGTGGTGGGAGCTGTGAACAGAGGCCCCTGCCTGTGGTTTATTCAGGCATAGGCTGCCTTGAGTTAGCAAAGCTATTTTTGGGGTTCCCTCGGGGAGAAGGTGGTCAGGGCATTCAGCCTTGCAGCTGAGCAGAGTCAGCTTTGGTGTCACTGTGCTGGGTCAGCTGGTGGTGGTGGTTCTGTCAGAGGGGATCCCAAGGGGGTGTTAGTGAGGTTACCCAACAGCTAACTGCTGAGAAAACCTTCATTTTGCTCTCTTAGTTTGTTATTGTTGCCAGGAAACACCTTGTGCACATTTCAGAGACTTGTAAGTTGTGGCTGCTCCTATCTTAGCTCAACAGATTTGCCCTGTGACTCCTGGATAAAGGTCAACATCCCCAGCATCCACATCTCCGGATCACAGTGCCAGCCTGTCTTGTCAGGATGCACTGTCACTCTCCTGGAGGGTGCCTGGTGCTGTGGCCACTACAGTTGTGGCCTTTGGTCTGTGGCAGGATGGCTCAGTGCTAAAGGGGATGGAATTTCCTCTCCATTTTATCCTTCCCTGTTTCTGCACTGCTCAGGTATCCCTCAAGGAGGAGTTTCCCACTCATGCTGTGTATCCAGTGCTGGTGGATTCTGGGGAAGCCAGACCCCAGCCCAGCCCCTCAGTGCTGGTGGAGGAAACGGTGCTGGGGTCTCTTGCTGGTGGTGTCTGGGCCTCAGGGATGCCTTAGTTTTCATAGAATCATTTGTTTTCTACCTGTTTTTCCTTGTAACAACCTGAAGTTCACCATGTTGCTCAGTGGCATCAGGACACTCCTTTGGGAATGAGCGTGTTTAAATGTTGCCTTAGCAATAGGATTGCTGGAAGGACTCCTCTTTTCCTGGGTGCAGTCAGTGTGTCATACACCTGACACAGAGTACTGTGACCTTCCTGGTTCCCTTAGAAACAGAGCACTCCTTTAATGGGCTATTTATATTCCTCGAGGTGCAATGTCCTGTGGTCTGGATGTACTTTCCTGTCTCTAGGGGGAGGAAATGCTGGTGCTGCTTCACTGATTTGGGGTGTTCTCCTGGCTAGAGCCTCCTCCTGCAGCCTGATGGGCAGAGAAAGGTGCTGGCTGTAAGATACAGGTATTATTTTTGTGTTCAGTCATCCATTACCTGTTCCTGGGGGCAGGAGCTCTCTGGGGAGAGATGATCCAAGCTGTTGATAGGCTCTGTTTAGTGCAGTCAAGTTGAGGAGCTCAGTAGGCTGGCCACTGAGGGCAGACCTGGATAGAAGCCTTCTAGCACTTGGAGCCTTAGGGAATGTTTGCACAGTCACTTTTCCCCCTGTGCCTGGGGCCAGAATATACAGCCTGCAACAGAAAGTCGTCCTGACGTGTCTTAAGAGACGAAAGGATTTGTCTGGGTTTTCCTTTGCTTTGTTAGGGAATAGCTGGCCTGGGGACCAGCACTGTGAGCTGGCTGCTTTCCTGGGGTTCTGAACACCCTGATGCAGCAAAGGTCATTCCCCAGAATCCAGGTGTGAGATTTGGTCAGTGCCATCTTCAGAACCCAGATTGCTGTGAAGTCTCTCTGCCTTCTTTTCCAACAGGAAGTATCGGTTCTCTTACAAAAAGTGTAAATCTGAACCCAGGCATCCTGGTTCGTGGAGTGGGAGGCTGTTGTATGTCTGACCTCAGACTGCAGGCTGCTCAAGGGTTTACCACACGTGACACCTGGTGTTGCATCAGATGATTGACGGGGGATTTTGTTGATTCCCTCCTGGCCAAGGCATCCTTGAACCTTCTATTTTGAGAGATCCATATGGTTGCAGGACTGAAAGAAAATCCTAACTTCAGGCTTGTGTTGTGTCTCGTGGGCTGGTGCTGGGAAGTTCTTGGCAATTACAAGAGCCCTCTCTTCTCCAGTGTGTACCAGGAAAGGTGGTAATAAAGAACCTGCTCAGCCTCGTTGTGCTCAAGGAGCTCGGTGTTTTCTTTGGAGGTGACAGGACTTCATACTCCTTCATTTCCCTTCTTCCCTGCTAAGTCATGCTATTTCCAAGTTGCTCCCTAAGATTTCATTTCAATCTTTTTGCTGAAACCTCACATCTCCAGGACAGAGGTGCTAGACCACACTTGTAGGTTGAGAGAGGACTTTCTCTTCCCCCCCCCATAACTGGAGGATTAAATCATCCAGTCATTCTTTGAAGCTACTACTAAGAGAGCAAGGCTATTGCCAGAGTGACTTGGAGGTACATTAGAGACTCTTAGGAGCTTGTTTATGATCTGTGTGATGAGAGATGTTCCTTGTCCTCCTTTCCCCAGGCTAGCTCAGATTATGCTGATAGCATTAGTGAAGAACACTTCCAAGTCTGATGTCACTCTACTGCAAAAACCTGGAGGTTTGTTGAGACACTCACCAAGCCCAGGGACTTTGCAGAGTCATCCAGGAATGAAACTGCACTTTGTGGGGCAAAATGTACTGAGATTGCTGCTTGCAGGGAGGACTCTGACACTTGTTTGGAGAGAGCTGTGAGAGGGAGCTCCAAGCAGAGCTCTACACACACACTGTGCATGTGTGAAGTTACCTGACAGTTCAAGAGAGGTGCCTTTAAGCACTTTAATGTGTATTGTCTGTTTGACACTCTACTCCTCTTTTTGTAGTTCTTTCAAATTCTAACAGCAAATTGAATGGACTGAGTTTGGGATATATGCAAGACCTCCATGCCTGTGAGCCTGCAAAGGGTTGTAAGACTTGCCCTGTGGATATTCCTGAAGGGGGAAAAGGTTCTTGGGGACACTTTGCATCTCAAGCAGTGAAGTGTGTGAAAGTGGAAATGGACAGTAATTAATAATACCAAGCTGTAATTATTGGGAAGGAGGTGTCTTTTCCTGGCTAGTGAGGACCTTGAGAGTGTGACCTGAGTAATCTGAAGGAGTTGGAGCCTTGAGCAGCTTTGTGACTCTTTCACAGAGGCTTCCAAAAGGACGCAGCATTGATAACGGGAACTGCGGGATGTGCTGGGTTGAAATTTTATCTGCCCGAGTAGCTGCTAGTCCAATTCCATTAATGTTTGCATATTTAATAAACTTTTAATGCTGGATTTTAATGAGTTGGCAGTTATCTCTGAACACCCAGCAGCAGCAGTCACAGAGTCTAGGTGGCTCTCAAATGCAGATTTCCCTCGCTTAGAAGACATGTGGCTTTTCCTTGGGCAGTCAGCACTTGACAGGCTATGGAATGCTTTGATTTGGTTTGTATTGATGTACATCAACAGTGAATTCTTAATTTGGATGGAGCCCTAGGGTTAAGTTTTCTGGGGAGGAATCTTTTTAAAAAGCCAGATGTAAGAGAACATGACCTTGGTTAATCTCGTAACGCACCACTGATCTACTTGGGATGTTTCTTGCTAGTGATCTAATTATTTTGGCTGCAAAATGGGACTGCCAGGGAAATTGCTTCTAATCTGGCATTTGCTCTTACACACTCCCAGTGCTTTTGCTTTGCCTTTTTTTTTTTTTCCCAAATTTATATCAAACTCTTCCTAATCCCAGGCAGGCTAAGAAGTGCCCTGGCTGTGCTGCACAGTTGGAACCAATTGTCTCTGAGGTTAAGGAAGGTAATCAATCATCAAGGCAAAATTCAGCAAGAAGTTCATGTTTGGGCTTTTGAGATAAACCTAAGTGTAGTTAATATGTCAGTATGTCAAATGTAGCAGGCAAGGTGAAAAGGGACTTCTGATAGCACAGTGTAATTCTCAGTTCTGGCACCAGTATGACTTTTATTAAGTCCCCTGCCCATTCCCAACCTTTAGGATGAATTCTCAATATGCTGCTGTAATATAGATGGCAGATGTATAAGCTGTGAGGGTAGCAGGAAATAATTCCTTACAGCCTTCTCTGAGATAAGACAACAGTAATTCAGTGGCTGGACCCATCAGATGGGTTTCAGGTGACCTTTCAGTGGGCCTGGTAAAAAGCAGGAAAAATCTAATGTTTATCTGAGCCATAGTTTAAATTGATGTTCTTTTTATATCTCCAGAGCACCAGTTGGGGAGGAAGAGCAAAGAGACTTAAGGACAAAAACTGATGGACCATTACATCTTCCAAAATGAGCCTACTCACACTTTTCTCCAGGAAAATAACACGTCTTGAAGGTGAGTAGGTTTTCTGTGTGACAGATGAGCTGTGTGATGTCTTGGACCTTGACCATCAGTATTCCAAAGACAGATCCATCCTCATTTCAGCTTAGCCTGACACTGCCTCTCTGGGCTGGCACAGCCCATGGAAATGTGCTTGTGAAAAGATGTATTTTATTACTGGGAGAAGTATGGAGGAAGTAGGGAATATTTTCCACCATAGCAGTGAATTATTATTACTGTTAATTTGGAAACCCTTGAGAAAGCTGGAGTGCTTAGTGAAAGAGGTGAGCCATTGGGAACATGGGTATTTTTTTGGTGAGTGGAGAAAATGCAGGTGCTTTATTTGCTGGATGAGAAAGTTAAGTTTGTAAGGCAAACTCTAGTTTAGTTTGGTGAATGTATTAAATTACACAAGGCATTTTCAAGTGCCGTTCCAGTTGTACCTCAGATGATGTTTTCAGTGTTCAGAAGAGCTGAAGAAGAGTGCTTGTTATCAAAGATGATAAAGTAATTTCCCCAAAGTAAGGAACATAATGCTTGGATGAAATTAAATCAAAATTGTATTTTGTAGAGGTTGTGGTATCTTTTATGTTATTTTTGTACTCAGCCCCTTAGGGCTGTAGGCAGTGACCGTGCAGTTTTGTTTTAAAATCCTTTAATAACAGAAATCAAAATGGGAAATGTTACGTAAGTCCTCTGCTCAACATTGAAATAAAACCAGGGTTTCTGAGACAGTTAAGGTTTAAAATATCTTGGTTTAGACTTTACTCTCACTTTAATAAATAATGTATAAAAGGAAGCCGTGTAAGCCTAAGTTTGCCTGCTTAGCAGTTTTAATTCTGATGTTGTAATTAGGCTAATAAATTTGCTTTTCTGTTGGTTACTTTATTGATAGCTATTTTTTCTGTGTTTTGGTATGAACCAAGTAGTAGCTGTAGACTCAGAGATAATAGTGGAGAGTAAGTGGTGAAATGTGGGTGGCTGTCAGTTGTCATTCTGTCTGCACAGGAATTGCCCTAAAATGTTCAGCATTGGTGTCACAGGCCTTTTGTGCATAAATGCTTTTCTGGGTGAGGAAAAAGGCCTGGCAGAAATTCAGCCTGAACTTTTTTCCCGTGGTTTTGCAGATTTGCAGCTGTGTCTCACTAGTTATGTGAGTTTCTTAAATATCTGTATATTTGGTAGCACTGAGAGCCTCTCAGGAGTGTAGGACTTGACAGAGGGGTGAGGAGATGCAGTGTTAGAGGACTTTACTACATGAGAAAGAAACAGCTTGTGGCTGGAGAGGGAAATACTGTTCACAATCACTGGTGCTCTTTGGTTTCTGGTATAATCTGCACAGCTCGGCATAAAAGGATGGAAAACCGAAAGCCCCAAAGTAAAAGGTGTTAGCAAGTTCTAAAATGCTCTCTTATATTGACTGTTGTTTTCCAAGTGTCCTCTTCAGATGTTATCAGTGAACCTCTGGCCTAAAGAATCTGGAAAACTAGGGAATCTCACCTGGAAATATTTATTCTGGTAGAGTTTGTGTTTTTCTGTTGTGTGGATGAACAGAAATATCTCCTCTTCCTTTTGCTCTCTTCCTCTTTCTTCTGCTTTCCCAGCCTGTGAAAGGTGCCACTTTAATCTGTGGAGAAAGATTGGGCAGCAGGGTGGAGAGAGAGAGAGAGAAGGGAAGAGTGAAAAGAGGATATTTTTTGCTGCTATAAGGCTTCTTTGTTCTCCGAGGTCAGGAGGAGCTGAGCTCCCAGTGACTTCATAGGCTCTTCTGTTACCTGTTCTCATAAGCCTGAAGGGGTGGATCCTCCTCTCTGTGAGTCACTAAGTAAATATCAGGCAGTGCTGGTATTCCTGATACTGCTCCGAGTGCTTGTGCCTGTTTCTTGTGTGTTGTTTACTCGCTGTTTTCGTAGCTGCTATCACAGCCCAGCAGATTTTGTCAGCACAGGGGCTTCTCACGGTGTGCAGCTGGAGAGAGGCACCTGCCTCGGAGCCAGGAGCTGTTCCAGCCTTGTTCCAGCGTGGATTTTCAGTGGGAGCTGGCAAATATTTGGAGATATTTCCAGTAAAACAGTTGATTCTGATTCTTGGCTCGTGATCAGAGGCAGCATTGTGGTTTGCCAGATGGCCCTGCGAGCTGGGTCTGGTGCCTGCTCCGGCTGCATCCCCCCTGCAGGGCAGGGCAGGGCAGGGCAGGAGGTGCCTGCCCGGGTCCCGAGGGAGCTCCGGAGCACAAACTGCCCAGGGCTGGCAGGAGCTGCTGCTCTCAGCAGTTCCTTCCTGCTGGGCTGGCTGTCAGCACAGCTGGGTGCTGCAGGCAGGGCTCAGAGCCCTGTGCCCCGGCAGCTGCTGCAGCTGGGGGTGGCTCAGGAATGATCATAGTTTGGATTGGAAGGGACCTTAAAGCTCATCCAGTTCCAACCCCCTGCCATGAGCAGGGATGCCACTCATTAGACCAGGTTGCTCCCAGCCCCATCCAGCCTGGCTTTGAACACTTCCAGGGATGGGGCAGCCACAGCCTCTCTGGGCAACACATGATGGTATGGTGGTGTCTCCTTGAGCAGATCTGAAGCTTCCATGAGGGGACAGGGAGCTTCAAGAGTTTGTGCTCACTGGGAAGCTCTGCTAGGGAGGGAATAAGGCACGTTATCCACTGACCCACCCACATACCATAGGACTGGCTTCCAGTGTGCATGCATTCCAGTTTTGGATAACCACTTGGTTTTGCCCACAGTCTGCATTTGTGTCCATTTTTTATGTGGATTAGACTGAATCAGTCTTCTGTCCTGTATGGAAGACCCTGGATAGGTGTAGATGTCCCTGGTGGCTTCTTTCCCTTGCTTGTCTGCCCCTGATATGTTGTCACTTGTGGCCTTATGGGATTTGAAAATGTCTCAGTGTTTCTGGATAAAATTCTCATCTCATTAGGTGAAAAATGTGCCATCAATTTAACCTGAATCTGGACCAAATATGGACAGTTTGAACCTTGGGCAAAGACTCACAAACTGAATGGTGCTGCCCACCCAGAATCGGTTGCCATCCTTATTTTCTCTGGGACAGGGAACACTTCAAGTGCTGGGTTTCTGGGACCATTTTGGGGGAGCTGACCAGGCCACTGGAGACTAGAGCTGTGGGGCAGAACTGCACCAACTTTTAATTACACCTTTGCTTTTACTGGTACTGTCTTCAGGGCTTTGCTTATCCCTTTCTGCCAAGGGAAACTCTCCCAGCCACCTCTAGAGACACTTGAAGTCCAGGTAATCCTGAGGTTCTCTCTTTCCTGGAGTTACTGAGGGTTCCATGGTATGAACTGAAAGCCCAGTAGATGCAACTCAGCTGTGGTACAGGCAGTGTGAGCAGCCTGAGGCCCAAATTCCTGGGGGAAGATCCATCAGATTCATCCCCACATTGAATTTATATCCAGTGTTCCAGCAGTGGATTTGACAGCTTGGCTGCTGGATATATGTGGGCATTTTGGGATGTTTCAGTTGCTGTGTTGGGAACCATTTGTTTTGCTTCATCTGGATGTGACATATTACCACTGTGGCCTGATAGGATCCACTTAATGGCACAGTGTACAATCAGCATCAGCCTGAGGTGAGCTCTTCACCCACTGCACTGTAATTAACTTGTGATGAACAAAACTTCAGGAATTCCTTCTCTGGGACCTTACTGTGCCAGGAGGAACCTGCAGTCCAGTTTTGTTAGAGAGTAAGTGTCCAGACTAAAAGCCACTGCATGTTTTTCTTGTATTAAGATCTGCTATTAAGAAAATAATTTTTGCTAAGCAGAGCTGACATTTAGTTAAGGGAATAAATTGTAAAATCCACACTGGGGGGAAAAGGAGGTATCGCTTCAGATTCCTGTGGTGGTTTTTCCAGCTGGCAGAGTAAACCAGTTATATTTTCACATGGTGTATTTTTTCCTACATTTAAATATTGTGTTTGATTAAGTTCTGATCATGTATAACTTTTAGATACTGATTGGTATGATATGGGTGCAGCAATCAGTTAACTGTAGCTTTGCCAGGTGGCATTGCCTCTCTACATGTTGCCTTATCAATTAAGATATTGTTTCTCAAGCACATTGCACTTGCCATCTTGAAACAGACTTACATCTCTATTAAAATAACATTTACTCAGTGCTCCCAAGTAAAGGAGAAGTTTAATTTTACTGATAAAGGATCACAGTCAACTTATACTTAATTCATTTACCACTTGACTTGGTCTCCTTTCTCTGGTGCCTGAGCCTGTTATTTCGAATAGCTGTGTTTGGAAAGCTGCTCAGTTCTGTGTTCTGATGTCTGTTGACACAATTTATTTTTCCTTGAAATCTAACCACTCTGAGTTGATGCATCTTTTTTAATCTCAAGTTTAATCTCTGGTTTTCTCTTTTTAATTTACACAACCTTGATAAAAGCAGCCAGGTTATGCTGGGGTCAATTCGATGATAATAAATTCCTTCTCTCCTTCCTTAAGCCAGAGTGTAAATGAAATAAGCTAAATTTACTGCCTGTTCTTCATGCCTTTTTGTCCAGTGCAGAAGAAAATTAAGCTGTTTTGACCTTTCTCTGACACTTGTAGTCAGTGAAGATGGGGGCAGAGAGAGGCTTTGTAAAAATAAATGAAGTCGATATTGGTCTTTCTAAAATCGTTATTAATGCACTCCAGTGAAAGTCCCAGCCTGTGAAGGCAAGTGCAGGCAATCTCAGCTGCTATTTCATCCACCTCCAAGTTTTTGTTCCACCTTTAGAGCACTTTGTCACAGAGGTTTTGGGGTGGTGGCTCCGAGTGGGTGCCATGCCTTGGGTGAGCTGTGTCCTGCCCTTCCCTTGGCACCGCCAGAACATCAACTGGGCTGGATCTGAGCAGGGCTGGCTGAAATCAGGGGCACTGGGGGCTTGGGCACACCCCTGGCAGTGATATATATCCATTAAAAAAAAGGCTTACAATAACCTGGAGGGTTTCATAGAGTCACAGAATGGTTTGGGTTGGAAGGGACCTTAAAGCCCATCTCATTCCACCCCCTGCCATGGGCAGGGACACCTTCCACTAGCCCAGGTTGCTCCAAGCCCCGTCCAACCTGACCTTGGACACTTCCAGGGATGGGGCAGCCACAGCTTCTCCGGGCAACCTCTGCCAAGGCCTTACCACCCTCATAAGGAAGGATTCCTTCCCAGTATTTACTCTAAATCTTTCCTCCTCTAGTTTAACACTGTTCTGCCTTGTCCTATCATTCCTTATTCTTGCATTGTCCATTGCAGCTGTCACTTAAGAAGGAAAAACTGAGTTTACTCCCAGTTTACTCATAGTTTACCACCCAAACCCTAACAGTGTGTGTGCTGCTACTTTGTATTTTTCCTGTTATATTTGAAGAGCTGAGCTGTGTGCTCTTGAATGGATTGTGTTCTCTCCCCAGAGGGCAGGTAAGAAGGTGAAAACCGAATGTTTGCATGACCAAATGTTGCAGCAATAGCAGAGGGTACTGTATCTCAGCCCAGGTAATGCCAGGTCTGACAAAACCCCTACTTGGTGCATTCCTGCTTCTCTGCTTCTATTTCCTAGACAGCTGTGCTTGCACTGGCTGACTTATCTTCAAGGTGATTACACTGGTGTCTTTATTTGCTCTGCCCTGTGCTGATACCAGCCCTCAGCCAACTCTGTGTTTCCAGAGTCAGGATGGGCAAAGAGGAGGCTGCAAAATGAGCTGGTGTTTCACTCCTTGCTCGTGGATGGGGGAGTATTTTACACTGAGAACCTGGGCAGCATAACTTGGTGGTGAACTTGAATAGTGGTTGGTTGTTTCAGGCATAGACTCCAGGAAATCGAAACCAGCCCTGATTTTTGGCTGATAGAAGAGTTTCAAAACGGGTGTTGTGACACAAAGCAAAGGCTTTTCTGGATGTGCTTCTCCTCTACAAATTCCTAGTACATTCATGTAGCGTGCTGTCTCTTGCAGTTAAAATGATGACCAATCTCTGGGAAGTGCCCCCTGAAAAATGCGAGGGATTTGCTTTCTCACAGTACAGAAACACTTTGCATCCCTTAAAAAATTTAATGGTGCAGTGGTATTTATATTGGACATCAGATAATACAAAGGCAAGGTCAGAGTTTGAGATGAGTGTAAAAATTCGTCCCCTTTGGTTTTGGTGGCTGGGTGTGATAGTTTAGGTTAAAACAGGCTGAGGGAGTGTTTGTGTAGCCAGCTTTTGAAAGCCAGGCTTTTCATCTCCATGCCTAAACTTGTGGAGACAATTCTGCATTTTATTAGTGTGTGATATTTACTAAGGGTTCTCTTCTTGAGTATCATAAATGTTTCTGCATATTTCTTAGAAGAATGAGGGGAAGAAAACTATCTTGCCTAAGAAATAAGTCTGTTTTAGGGTTAGACAGAAATGTAGCTTATTTGGATTTCTTGGAACAAATACTGTTAAATGAGCTTTTCTGAATTTTATTTTCACTGAAGGATTTTCATACAAAAAGTTCACATATATATATATATATGGCTATAGACATGTCCAGTAAAAATGGGCAATTTGATTAAAGCATGAATTAAGGAAGCGTTAGGATGGTTGCCTGGGGCTTCAGTATGATTTTGCAGTGCTCTGGATGGTTAATACAGAATAGACTAACTGCTAGGACAGAGAAGCCCAGAATAATTTTCCTTGTCCCAGTTAAGTCAAGAACTATTAGAGCAGTGGAAATAAGGTTTCAACGAGAGGAAGAAGGGGTGAGGGACGTGTCAGCTCTGTCTTGCTGGTGAGAGGGGAGAGGACCAGAAGTTGGAAAAGAAGAAGGGTGAGTAGCAGTAACCAGTGCAAACAGACTGATGTTGCATGTAAGTGGATTAGGAATGATTTTTCATTTTAAAAAAGGAGGGGAGGGGGCAAACTGTGAATATTTGATGTGCAGGTCAAAGGAATATGGGATTGTCCTTGACCTGCATGTTTGTCAGGAGAGGCTTCTTTGCTCTCAAGGGTAACACTTGAGCCATCAGGAGCCGTTTCTCCCCAGCCCAGTACCACCAAACTGTGCTGCACTGGCTGCACAGGAGGCCTGCCCTCACCCCATGGCTTTGCTTCCCCTGTGCTGGAGCACAGACAGCACAGCAGCTCTGGTAAACCCCTTCCACTGTCTGGCTGAAGTTTGGAGGAGTGACATCAACTACTTGGTTAGTGTACCTTTTCCACCTTCTTTCTCAAGGATATTATGTTTTCCTCTTGTCCTGTCTTGAGATATCTAATTGTGACACTGCAGTAGGAGTAACACTTCTGAGCAGCATATTCAGGGACCAGGAGGTTGCAAGGAGGGCTTGTGTGAAAGGGATCTTTAACTTTCCCACTGCAACACCCTGTGGTGGTTTACTGGGAATTACCAGTAAGCAGAATTTCTGGTCTCTTTTTGAAGTGCAACAAGACAACTGGGAGGAGTGGAAGGGTGTTGTGGTATTACACAACAGTCCCATGTGCAGCTGCATGTGTGAAGGCTGTTTGCCCAGTAGCACGACCAGTTACCATTATATTTTTGGCTGTTAGCCTTCTAGTCCAAGGCAACAATCAATAAACTACCTGTTAGAAGAAATGAGTTCTTTGCTAAAGGGAAGAGATTCTGCTCTTCTCTTCTTTGCAAGGAGCAAACTCAGCATTGTGCTGGAGGATTGATCTGCAGGAGTAATTTCTGATAGTGCTGTACCTTTATTCTTTTATCAGCAGCCTGGCTTCAGAAACCACCATACCTCATTCCATTGTTCCCTTTGCCAAGTGCGTTTTGAATGCAGTAGTCCTGAGCAGCTCCCTGTCCTACCCTTCAACCATCTTTGGGATGACCAGTCATGCTCTCAGCAGCACAAGAAGATGGACCAATGTGTTTAGGCTTGCAGAAAGTATTCCAAGTCCTGGGGAACAGACTTTTACTGTCTGTTCCCTCATTCTGAACTGATGATCTGTCTGGAGCAAGAGAACTGTTCTCACACTTGGGTAAAAATACGATCCCTTCTCTTGCTCTCCCTGGTCTGTATTTTTCAGCATCAGAGTTAGTTTTGATGGTTGTCAGATAAAAGTACAGATGTCCCTGTGTAGCTGGGATGCATTATCTGTTCAACACATTTGCTTTTGAACTATTGAGAGCAATGAGCCTGTGCCTGATGCCTCCCCACGGAGCACATGGGAAGGAAGAAGTGTGATCAACCTGTTTGTGACACAGAGGAGGATACAAGGCAAACCCAAAGGGGAGGCAAAGGGAGCATTAAGTGTACTTTTCTTCTCAGCGAGCTCTTATATGCCAAAGGAAATTGTCCTTTATGTTGTCTCAGATGATTATATTCACAAAATCCAACCTAGAAAAATCCTACCTGTGTTAGACACTGATCATCTACAGTCAGACTCTTATTTTGTGCCTTTCTCTTGATTACCTTTGTTACCTTGGGCTCTTGGCAGAAGCAAAAAGCCACATCATTCTGATTGCTTCATGTTCCCAAGATGTTTTTTGAGAGAAAATGTTTCCTGAGCTTTGTTCAACCTCTGAAGTACAATTTGGTCTTTCTGGGAATCGTGTGAAATCAAGTGACTGCCTGGAGCAAGAGAATATGTACTGAAGCTGCAATAGCAAAGACCTTGATGTCAATGGCCACCTGCTACTTCTCTCCATCCCTTTAGCCTTAAGTTTACCAGGTTATAAATTCATTTTAGCTTCCTACAGAATGGCTGGCAGGTCCTGAGCAGATGAACTGGGCAGTTTCTCAGGGATTAGTTCATATTTATATCCCAGTCAGAACTTTCCTCCTGCAGAAACCTGGTATAGTCTTCACAAAACGTACCAAGTTGTCTTTCTGCCTCCTTTCTGGATGCTCCTTTTACTATTTTCTTGGTCTTCCTGGTGTCAGTCAACAAAGGCATGTCAGCACATAGCTTTGACCTTCAGGTTTGCAGCCCAGCTTGCACAGACACCTGGTAGGAGTAGAAAATATTGTACCACAGTAGAACTTCAATAATTGTCTTTTTTTACCCCCAGGCCCTAGTTTATTGATCAGCCTCTGTAAAGAATTTCTTATGAAAAACTTAATTGAATTCCTGGACACTTTCTGGTTGAAGAAAATGGGGAAAGATATCTGACAGTCTGTATTGATGTGGCTGAACTTCACACACACAGAGAACATTGATTAACCTATGTTTTCTGTTCATGGTGCATGTTTTATTTACTGTGCTCAGTCAGAAATGCATTTCTAGTGAGCTGGGATTGTATTTATGGAGTGAACTATATTGGTGTCGTAAAACTGATGGAAAAATCTTGGACCACTGTGCCCATGCAGGTCTGCAGGCCTGTGATCCTCTTCTGGTGTTCTGGTCACGTACTCTTGGGTGGCATTTCCTCACCCTTCAATGTGCAGCATAAAGGACAGAGCACCTCCTCAGTCATTTTGCTTTTAAGCAGCTTTAATAGTTAAGTTTAGTAGAGCTGTTGTAAATTTTTTTTTCATTTTCAGCCTATTTTCTTCAGCCTAAACACATATGCTGTGGCCCCACTGATGCCCTGTGGGATCAGGTGTTGCTGTATGTGCAAGGTGCCATCATTTTTTTGTTTGGTTTGTTTTGTCTGCTGTTTGGCACAAGAGAGACTCCCCTGGCCCCCAACTGCTGCCAGCAATTACAGACAGGTGCCTGTCCCCAGTGGGAATAAATGTTTCCAGCCAATATTTACAGCTGGTTCTGTCCTGAAAGAACAGAATTTTGGCTCTCCAGTGAGAAGGTGTAAAATACAGCTCTAGAGGTGGCTGGAAGCTTCACTGGTTGCCCTTGTAATGCTGCAGAAGGTTTTGCATGGCAATGACTGAAGCTACTGAATGTGTCTGTGCTTTCTTCTGAGGCAGAGGGTCCTGGTCTGGGGGGTGACCATATCACTGTGGCCCTGGTAAGGAGAGACCCCCCTGGCACAAAGCATTGCTATGGCTGAGTCTTCTGGAGGTGTTTTGTGAGTCTGTCCATGAGCTGCTTCCTCGGAGATTTCTCCCTTCTGCAGCCTTGGGATGAGTATGAGGTCACCAGCCAGTGTTTGATAAGAGATGGGGCCGTTTCACTTATTCACTGCCATCTATCTTGTATATTCAGAGTAAGAGAGAGGTTTTTCATCAGGAAAAATAGCATGGTTGTGTCACAGGAGATTGCAGTTACAGTAGAATCATATCATAATGTGTCAGTGTAAATATTTAATGTTTTCTGTCATTTGAGTAGCAGGGCACACCAGCATTTTTGTTGTAATCTGTATCTTTTTAATGCTGGATTTGGCTTCTTTCTCCAGAGGCCTGCAAAGGTCACTGCTCTGCAAGGAGAAATGCCAGGACATCAGCTTTTGGGAAGCTGAAAATTCAGAGCAGCCAGCAGGGAGAATTGAGGTCCTGCTTTATGAGAGGTGATGCCTTCACGTGTCAGGTGTACGTGGAAGAGCCCAAGGTGCTGTCCTGGCTTTGCAAGTTTGTTCCCAGCAGCAAATTGCAGTGAAAAAGAGGCTTCTGCTGTGTCTGTACTTGCAACATGTAGTTGTGTCCTTGTAGGTTAATTGAGGCTTTGCTGTGGGTTTCTGTTTCTTCTTAATTTTTTTTTTGTTTTTTACTACTCAGAGAAGAAAACTACTTGTTGGAATTGCATCTCATGGTCACAGTCACAAATGCACTCCCAGCCTTGAGGAGAGTGCAAAACATGAGAATACTGGTGTATGTGTTCTTAAATCTGTTAATGCTTTTAAAAAAGAAAACCTATACTCATGGATGACCTACATTTGTTGTGTGGAGGTTTTCCAGAGGCTGGACAAGATTTCAGGAGCTCTGTAGCACTTGTCATGTGCTATTTCCTATTTACCAGGGTGTTCAGCTGGATGAGGTTCTGCTGGGAGTGAGGAAGGCTAGGCCAGGGGCTTTCCTGCTCTTATTCCATGCTTGTCCATTCAGTACTCAGGGAGAGCTGGCTTTGGGATAAGTGACATAATTCCAATAAAACAGTTGTGCTGCTGGGGTAGAATCTGTGTCTAATTGAACCTTTGTGCTTGATTTTAGGGAAGCCACACTTTAGGATTGCAGGC
The DNA here is from genome assembly GCF_001604755.1 of Lepidothrix coronata. Taxonomy (NCBI): domain Eukaryota; kingdom Metazoa; phylum Chordata; class Aves; order Passeriformes; family Pipridae; genus Lepidothrix; species Lepidothrix coronata. The sequence continues at coordinate 2,109,154 of NW_016690305.1, forward strand.
TGGGAAGAAGACTAGATATGCTGGTGGAGACAACAGAGGAGTTGTATGAGTTTCAGCAAGTGGATATGGAAGCAGGAAAGAGAGTGAAGTGTGTATTTATATATTTATATATATAAAGAAAGGAAATAGGCTCCTCTCTGAAGGTGGAGGGGAAAGAAGCAGATGATGGGGATCAGGTGGCAGTTTGAGGGATGTAAAGAGCAGGAAAGGGAAGAAAAATGGAGATGGAAATCTCATAAAGGTCATGGAATGCATTAATTTCTCTTTCACTCTTCTTCCATTTTAGGCAGGAAGAAACACTAATTATCAACTTTTCTTCCCTCACAGATTCATTTAACCCCTCTGAGCTTACTCTTTACAGTGGGATGGGAATAACTGAAGGAAACGATGGGGAAAGAGTGATCCTTACTGATGGGTTTTATTTGCAAGGGGAACAGCACAGAGAGAAAATCAGCCCTTCTTTTAGGGGCAATGTTGCAAGAGGAACAGTTCCAGGCAGGTCCTTTTTCTGCTCCCAGGGCTCTGGGGATCCATTTCTCCAGTGTTTCCACGTGCATCTTCGTTCTGTGGTTCTCCAGTTTCACAGTTTCCTTAGCAGGCAGCATCAGAGATCTGCAGCCCTTGCTGTTCCCTCACGTGGGGTGCAGTAGCTCTGTTATCCCCAGTGCTGTGCTGGACTGTCAAAGCTGTGAAATCAAGGTCTGGGAATGCTCCATAGTCTGCTCACCCTCGTGCTGCTGCTCTGTGCAGGAGTGGAGGGAGGGATGGGCAGGTTGCTGGCTCGTGCACGTTGCATCTGTAATGCCAGGTATAAAAACCTCCCTGCTCTTTTTCCCCTATTTTATATTTATACTTACGTTTTCACTCTGTGTCATTTAGAAATCAAAGCAGGAGTGTGCAGTTCAGCAGCAGCAGTAGAACTGTGCTTACTACTAATCTGCTGCTTTGCTCAAATTAAACATTTATGGGGCCAGAGACTCCTCACTGCTCCATCTTTCAGCCTCCTACACTGTGATGATTTTTTTTTGCTTTGTGTTTGACACAGCTCCTGCTAGAAATACAGTGAAATTAAATTATCCTCCATTGGCTTCTCTCCCTTCCAGCCCATCTTTGTTTGTCCAGTTTGTTTTTATCTTGACTGTAGCATATGGGGAGCAGCTGTTGGTGTAAGTAATGCTTTATATTCCCTATGAGTTGGAAGGTTTCACCCCAGTCAGGTGGGCAGAGACCTGCCCTCAGTTATTGGTACCGTTTCTGTTCTCCGGGGTCTATTCCAAGGTGGTGTGACTGGGTAGGAGCTCCTCACTCCTCAAACCAGGTATCCCAGTGCTGCAGCACGTGTCCTACTGATGCTTTGGGCTGTGTTGGCTGACTTGGTCTCCACTGAGAGCAGTTGGATACCTTCCAAGACCTGGATCTTATCTGCTCCTCTGTGGCCTGAGGCCTAGAGTAAAACCTGGGCAAGAGTTCTGCTTCTTGGGCACACTGGAGTGAAGATAATTTCTGCAGAAAACAGTTGTTTCTGAGCCTATTCAGAGACTTTAATGGGGCCTAATGCTCAGTCTTCTCTGCCAGAGCATGGTCTACTTCTTTGATGTAACTTTTCTAGCTTAAAGCAGTGCTACATGGATGCTGAAAGCCCACGCTCCTAAAATAGATCGAGTAGAACAAGCACTTCAGTGCTGACTCCTCTTCAGGAGGAGAGGAGAGAGAAGGTAACAAAGAGCAGATGGCAGGTATTAGTCATATCACCTAATTTATCTGAACACCTCAGACACCATCACACAAAGGTGGTGCAGGAACCCAGAGGGAAGGGATCCTCCTAACAGACCAGACTGGATGTTGCACAGGATACACAGGCAGAGGGGGCCTGAGGAAAGGAGGGGGTTTGCAGCCAAATGCTAAACCAAGAAGAGTATGTTCACACAGAGCTGTGGCCAGAGCTACTTTTACTTGCCCAGTTTTCCAAGCCATTCCCTCATGATTGACAAGCCCTCGGAGCATCACTCCTTGGAGCTCCCTTGCTCGTAGTGCAGTTCCCTCTGCAAAATGAGTAGAACAAAGGTCCAGCACTCCAGAAATAACTGAATTCCTCCAATTTCAATCAGCTGGAATGGCCTTATTCTAACTCTTACTGTAATAAATGCAGCACAGAAGCTGCTTGCTGTTTTCACACAGTATCTAAGTGGCCAGTGTGCACCTTGCAGTCGAGTTGGGCTGGCTCAGCATCCCCTCCCTGCTCCAGGTCTCTGGCCCTGGCCCAGCTGGCAGTGGGCTCTTGGGGGGCCCCTGAGATGCTCCTGCCTGCTGGTGTGCTGGGAACACAGTGTGTAAATGCAACATAAAATCTGTTCAGTCCTTTTTACATCAGTGGCTTCCAGCAAACTTGACACCACGGAGCAAGTAGGGCACTGAAGGACCTGCAGAGGTGGCTGGGGAAGTGCTCGAGTTGCATTGTTTGTGTAATTACTTGCTTCAGACCCAGCCTGGCCAAAGGGCAGCTGTGGGCACGTTGGAGGGTGGGAAGGTACAAATGTGGGCCCTTGACTTCCCTGTGCAGAGACTGGGCCCTCAGGAATCACAGCATTGGTGTGATCTCCCTGCAGAATGGCTCTGTCTTGATTTTTATTTTTTTCCCCGTTTGTTTTGGGGTTTTGTTGGTTTTGCTGTTCTAAATTTTCAGCAGCAGAGGCTGAATGTGTGGCCTCCTCCTTTTTCTCCTCTTTTGTTTCAACTTTTTGGCAATAATTTCTAAAGAGCTGCTCTGCTGGAGTTACTCCCATCATTTTTCACACTTCTGCTCAGCCCCCTGCAGAAGCCAAGCACCCCACGGGCCTCTGAATTACAAATACCACTTTGGTGGCACCCTGGATCTTTGGGCTTCAGCTTTTGCCAAACACCTAATGAACGTCTGAAGCGAGTAAAACACCTCTTCTGTGAGCTCTGCTGATACATAAGGGGTTAAACTAAGCTCTGTTTGTTAATGTTGATGCTTTAAATTGTGCCAGAACGTTTGAAAACGCTGAGCGGACAGGGCAGTAAACACCGTTAAACGACAATACTGTTCAATATTTGCTGTTAATTGAGAGAGGCAGCAGCTGCTGGTATGCAGCTCCAGCCAGGATGAATTAGTAATGAGTCTGTAACTCTGGGGTTTTTTTCCTGGTTTAAGGTTGCATCAGCCCTTTACAGTTCAGTGACATGCTTGGGATAGAAATAAAAATCATAGCAAGCCCTAAATGAAGATTTTGTTTTGTTTTTGTTTTCCAGTGAGTTGTCATGGAGCTGTGGTGTCAGTGATAAATTTGGCAGCAGTGATAAAACTGCCTTGTGTTTAAGGACCAAACTTAAAGATTTTGGGTTAGCTTTTCCATCCTGTGTGGCAGCCAGTGGGAATGCAGCAGGCAAAGCAAGCTCCTCCTTTGCAAGAAAGCACTTTTGTTGGATTCTCACTGGCTTCCAGAGACATTTTCAGTTAAACCAGGAGTTCTGGTTAAAGTTTCCTTGCTGGCACTGCTGCAGGTCGTGGTGTGAGAGAGTTCTGCCCCTCACTGAAGGGTGGCAGCAGGAAACACTAATCCAACGTTTCCCTTGTCCTTTCCATGCACTCTTGCCATGCACGTGTGTTGAGTTTAACCTTTGAAAACTTGCTGATAAACTGTTAATCAGCCACCAGATAAAATAACAAACCCTCCCACCTTGCTGGGTTGGGGTAGGGACTTCCCAAGGCTTCAGGAACATCATTAATCCGGAGCAGGCAGGCTGGGGGCAAAGTTTCCTCTCAGAAGAAACCAGCCACAGCCCCTTTCATGCTGTTTGTGCAACCCTCCCTGTGAGTCTTTATTTTGCACAAAACATTGTATTTTGAGCTCTGGATGTGATTGTGAGAGTGCAAGCCCCTGTTCTGGTGGTTATTAGCAGATCTGAAGTGGGGCACAGGAAATGAAATTCCAGCTCCGTGGAAAACAATGCCAACAGCCCTATTGATTTCAGCACAGCTCGGCTTTCGCCGCAAGTAGAAGAATTTTGAGGCAAATAATGTTTTGTTTGTTCAGTTCTTTAGACAAAAATCCATCTGCAGGGGTTAGTGCTTGAATCCAAATACTCACAGTTCTGCTGGTATTTGGGTAGGACGAGAAACAGGCGATTGAAAGAATTCCTTGGGTCCAGGTTGATTATGTTAAAGAGGAAAAGAAATCCCAGCAGCCAGTGGTGTTTGTAACCCCGTTCCCAGCGGTGTGACTTCTGTGTCACACACCTGTGGGGGTTGTGTTTGTTCTCAGTAGCACTTTTTACCCAGTAAGTGTTTTTGTGCATTCTTAGGAGCTGGAAGCTGCCACACACCCTGCTGGCTCCTGGATTGGATTATGGGTGCAGGGAATCTTCCAGGCTGGATGTGGGAAGCAAGTGTTAAAAGCCAAGAGAATGCTGTAGAAGGTGGTGGTAAATGGAAGTGCAGCAAGAGCTGAACTCATCTGCTGATAAAAGTCCTTCAGCCCCAGAAGTCCCTTCCTGTTTAGGGCACTGACCATTCCCACCTTGGCTGCCAGTTATCAACTGATGCTTTAAAATCTGTCCTTAAAAGCTCTATTTTTTTCTTGTGAAATTCAGTAATATATTCCAGTGGCATTCAGCCAACTTTGGGCATCTGGTGTCTCATGTTTTATGTGCTGTTGTCTATATATATATATGAACTGTGTTTAAAGGAATAATATAATCAAATACATTTTTTCCTTTTTTTTTTTTTATTTTTTCCAAGTCTGTTTCATCTGTAGTATTGCTTACAATGCTTACATTGCTCACAATATTTGTTTTATTTAAGCAAGAAGATAAACCTTGTGTTTACAGGCACTGTTCCTGTCATAAAATAGTGGTAAAAATTGTAATCACTGGCTTTTGGGGCTTTTTAAAATTGATTTAGTAGAACTATGTAATTTTCATGTAAACAAAGGCAGATATTTACATTTTTATTATATAAAAAAAATAAACTCTAAAGTTAGGCTAATAAAGCTCTTAAAATACGTCTGTGTTTGCTCTGGGTTTTATTTGGAAATTATTCTGTAATTAAAATGGTTAATACAAGGCTGGTACAGGGCAAATTGGTTCTTTCCTGTGGAATAATATTGCTACATCCTCATCCTCCTGCTGCCCAAATAGAGCCTCTGCATGTAGCCTAACCTGGACCTCACAGACTTTTACCTCTTGGGAATGTGGAACTACCTGTCCTGTTTTCATGGCAAACTAGAAGAGGATAAGGAGAGCCTTAATACAGCGCTAAAAGGAAGTGGCAGTGGTGACAAGATGAGTGTTTTTCTCAAATACAAATGGCTCTTGCTCCTACTTCTCCAAAGAATTAGAATAACTAAGCTTCTAAAATGTGGGGAATGGCCTCGAGAGCAGCTCAGCTGTGGTGCAGAACATGAGGCAGGTGGTGCCTGTTTCTGCAAGGCCACGTGGATTTTGTTGTCTAAAGTCTCTTAATTCTGGCAAGACACTGGTGCTGGTATTTCTGAATCCCTTCCTCAGTGCTGCAGTAACCTGGTTGTGTCTGATGATGGATACAAGGAAAACAACGTGTGTGGGTAGGGATAATCTCTTTTAAGACCAGTGAGTTTAGTGTTTGCAATAAAGTTCTGTAATTTCAAGGTGTTGATTAATTTTATGAGGAGCTGGGCTAAGTCTTGCAGCCTGTTAGATTTGTGTGGGGTGGGAAGAAGATGCAGTAGGGTCAGGATTGGAAATCTCAGTATTTGTTGCCTCTCTCCTTGCCTGTTTCTGGTAGTACCAGGAATAATGGTGTTCTGAGTTGTATATATGTAGGAGGGCTGTAAAAAGTTATGCTTTTCCTAAAATTTGCTTAAAATTAGTAAAACAAATAACTTGGAGTTTAGGTATGAAATTAAGTGTAAAATATCATTAATAGATTACCTCAAAGTATGTTATTTTAAAGGCTAATCCCATCCTGATGTAATTTTGTAATGTGGAAAGCTCTGAGCTCTTTTACTGGAGCTGCTTGCTTAATTTAGATTAAAATTGTACCATAAAAGGATTATAGAGTGTGGGCCTGTGCTAAGAAAGGATGTACTAAATATGTCGAGGTATCTTTCTACTCCCAGCTTCTTTTTGAGAGTGCATACTAAAATTTGGATGTGTTCTGCTGCCTTGCAACGTGCCACGTAACATCACGATGTGCTGAGGGGATGTTTTGGGTCGGTCTTGGGAGCATTCTTTAAATACGTTCCAGCAGGATTCTGAGCTTTCTTGTTCTTTCTAGAGAGAAGAATTCAGTGCTGGACTGCCCTGAACACTCCCCACGGTGCAGCTTCAGGGAACAGCTTGGTTTATCTGACGTGAAGAGGAGGCACATGTGCAGTGAGCCGGGAGGACATGGGCTTTCAGTGCACCTGCAGCAATGATCAGGTACTGGCAGTTGTTATTTAACCCCAGTAACTGGTCAGGAACTCAAGGGCGTGAAACAATGACGTGCTCACTCCTGCAGTTGTCTGAAATCTTAAATGTGCTTTGCTTTTAGGAGCGAGGCGAGTTCACCTCCTGGTTTTGTGTTGTGTCCAGAGCCCTTTCCCTGCTGGGTTTGCTCACCTGCAGGCACCTCGTGGAATCCAGCTCCCATGGGAGGGAATAGGAAAGGACAAGTGCCAGAGGGGGGTTTGCATAGGCTGAGGTGAAGGTAATCTTAGTGTTTAAACTTTTCAAGTGTGACTTGGACTCTGATAGCGTTTGAATCTCTTTGGGTGTATTGAGGGGATAAAGTTTAGGTATTTTTCGTTGTTGGAAGTACTTTTTCGTGGTGTTTCCTTGGTGATTGGCTGGAGAATGCGGATTTTTCAGAGGAATCCAGGCTGTTGTAGCTGGAGTAGAGACACCAGTGAAGTTCCAGAAAATGCAGAGATTTGTGGTCTGCTTTGAGATCTGAGCAGGTTATAGATTTAATAATGGGAGAAGGATTAGGGTTGGGGTCTTTAAGATGGCTTTCGGTCTATAAGTGTCCTGTTCTTCCCTTCTGTCCTCAAAGTGAGTCTTTATGGTCTGTTGCCACTTTTGAAATGTGATGTAAATGGCAGGAGGTTTCTTTTTGTCTCGTGTTCTCTTATCTTCTAATGCATCTGTGTGAACCTGAGATAATTTTGTAATATACATTGCCTTTGATGTTAGCATGATGCTTACTGTGGTTTGGATATTGCTGTTTCCAAGAATATTTCATCTGTTGATTGTGTCGTATACAAAATTTTTTTTAGCTTATCTATTTTATGTATTAAAAATTAAATGGTAAAACTTGTGTGCTAGCAAACTGCATATAGCAATGTGAAGAACTGAAAAGGAGCAAATTCTGTAAAAATTCTCTAATCCTTCTAACTAAGGTTAGGAGAATAAAAAATAGTTTCTTGTTTTCTTTGTAGATGCGAGCTGGAAAATCATTTATTCTTGTCTGTAACTAAAATGATCTGCAGTTTTCTTCAGTTAGGGAGTGGATATGTGTAATGCAAGGAAACAGTTGTTTCACTCGGGGAGACTGAAAATGGTTTTATTCTACACATTCTCTTTACGTTTGTGTGATTTGTGTGATCTTTGTCGTACGGAGAAGCTTCGTGCAGAGAAAGCTGCAGAGATGTAATTTTAGGATGTGCCTGAGCCACCTCTGAGTGGGATTGCAGGAAGATGTGAGATGGAGCTACATTTTGGGATTCATTTCTTAATATAAAAGCTGTCAATTTTTACCCATTCTATGAGGAGTGGTGGGTGCTGGAGAGGCAGAGCATCCATATATTTAGACTCTGGCTGTCTCTCGTTGCGAGTTATAATTAAGGTGAAGTATTTTGCTGAAGAAGTAAATTCTCCCTTGATTTGAACCTGGTTTCATCTCGGTGAAAGCAATTAGTCGCCTGAACCACCCTGTCCTTGCTTCATCAATGACAATTCATCAGTTGCTTCATCAACATTGCTGCTTCTAATTTATCTGATGCTTGTGGTTAATAGACAAGGCACTCTATATGGGAGTGCTCTGTGCATGGGAGGAGTGGATAGAGGAGGCTTGAAGATAGAAGGGCTGGCCCTAAGGGGGACTGTGACATTTATAGAGGACTGGGGGTTATAAAACACTGCTGTGAAGCCCCGGAAGGGTCCCAGGGTAAGGTTTCAGCTGATGTGGTTGTGAACGTGGCTCTCATTCGTTCTGTCTCAGCCACGACTTGAATTCACTGATGTGGTGCTGATTTTCCCCTGGATGGGCAAATCCTGTGCAACCCAAAGCTGGTGGTTGGAGCTGTAGTATCAGGACATTGGCTGAGTTTTATGTGCCCTTTTGGTTGTCCCTTAAGGTCGGCTCTGTGACTTAAATCAGAGAGTATTTGGTGTGGTGGGGGCTTTGTGGTGCCTTCTCCATCATATGCTGCATTGCCCAGCACTGTGCTTGAAAACAAGGATCAAACCCCACTGCTGACGAGTTTAGTGTTCTCAACCCCAATATTCTGCTAATCATGACTGTTACTGTTTCAAGTGCTGTCATAACTCCTCATGAGGTGAGTGATTCTGCATCGTGATACCTCAGACAGACCAAGAGGGCTCCTCCACGGTCTGCAGGGGAGCAGAGGGGGAGCAGGAGTCTCTTGGGAGAGAGGGGAGAAAAAGCAGTGAGCTCTGAAGCCAAACCTACTGGAGGCTTCATGAATGATGTGAGTCTGGGAGGGAGATGCTGAGCAGGTTTTGTTTGCCTTGAGAATATTTACATAGGGTTGATCCACTGTTCCTGAAGGAGCTCTATCACAGTGCTACAGAGAAAACTTAGTGCTTAATATAGAGCCTTAGTCTGGTAGTCTCTTGACCTATAAATGCTTGAATTTTGCTGTCTTAATGGGCTTTCAGCAGTTTTTGGAGTTTTTTGGTACAAATCCGAATAATATTCCTTGGAGAGGTTGTGTAACGGTAACAGGGATGGAAAGATTTAATTTGGTGAGACCTTGTACTGCAAAAGATCAGAAGAATTTTTTAGCTTCTGCTCTTGCTACAAAGACTTCAGTGCTTGGATATCTTCACAGAAGAGGCCTGAGAGGTTCCAAAAGTTCATCTTGACCTTTTGCATCAAGGCATCATCAGTATTGCTGGACAGTTTTTGAGATGATTTTTTGCCCTTTACCTCCTAATAGAGGAGGCAGCTCGAGTTCTTTAGGCTGGTGCTTCACTATTTACCACTTAGAAAAGTTCTTCTTGTGGCCTAAGGAAATTTTTCTTGTTGCAGTTTGAGTCCATTACTTTTCTTACTCACTGTCGACGTGGAGAATAAGTTCCCTCTTTCTTTGCAGAAACCATTTCTATATTTAATGGAAATATATCATATCTCTTCTCTTTTTGCTCTGTTCAGACTGAGCCACCTCAGTGAGTTACCTCACTCATCCCTCATAGCTCACCCAACTACTTGTCTGTCCTTTTTTTTCAGTTCTGGTGTGGTTTCTCTCTTTCCTGACAAGCCTGACCCAAAAATGGACTTCACCAGAGGCTTCATCAAATCTGAGAGGATCAGGAATTTGTGCTCCTGTCAATGGACAGAAGTTGCCTTGTTTGTGACAACTGGATATTTATAATTTGTTCTCAAACTGTGATCCTCTCCATCCCCAGCCCTTATCTACTGCACAGCTGCTCCAAGTTGTTTCTATATTTATGCAGGTGATTTCTTTTTTTTTTTTTTTTTCCTCTGAACAACACTTGACCTTGGGGAATTGAGCTGCATTTTTTAATCACTTCTTCAGTTTCATTAATTCCTCTCTGCAAAGGCTCCCCATTTGTGTGCCTTTTTATGGGAATAACATAAATTATAGGACTTCTCTTTCCACATGCTGCTGAGGTTTTGTTGTCAGGTCTCACTGCTTTTGCAGGCTCCCCACCTGGAAGTGGAATGGTGACGTTGGCTCAGTTGGCTTTACAAGTGTCCCTTATAGCTGCTATTTATATATACTTATTTTTAAAGTTTTTTTTTCAGTGTTTCTCACTGCTGGCAACTCTATTAGAGTTAATTATTGTTATGGAAGGCTTGATTTCAGCATGTTCTCTGAGAGGAATATTATTTTTGTGCCTGTGTCCCTGAACAAATAGATCTGCTTTTCTCACATGGCCTCTGCTCAACTGGGCCACAGCCACTGGAAATCTGGGGAGGCTGTTGTTCACTTGCTGCATTAACTGCCCTTTCAGCAGCTTTAATGTCTCTTATGTAGCACTCTTTCCTTCCTGGTAGAGTTCCAGGACTTCTCCTTATGTCTCAGGAGCTGGGCAGTCTTCCTTTCAGAAGGTAAAAGTCTGCAAAGGTAGTTTTTTGAACTTGTCCAACCTCATGAGTGCATGTTAACACTTCAGTGATTTGTCTCTTCCCAGACTTACTGTGGTGAGGAGCCTGTGAGGCACAGCTCACCTGGAAAAATATGGGAAACCACCCAGAAACTCCTCAAAAAAAGAATCTACACCAACTTCGTGCTTAAACAACAGACCACATAATGCATTTTGTCTTGTTATTGCCTTTTAGTGTCTTTTATTTTGTTTTTAGTTCCTGGAGTGTCAGTAAAGGCAAGAGAAGGTTAAAGGAGGTTGTAGTACAGTGTTATGTGCTCCTACCCATCGTGGCTTGCAGAGCACACTCGGTCAAACACAACTGACAACAGCATGGAAGGTGGTTTTACTGTAGAGAAACCTCACTTTTGGGTAAGAGGAGTTGGTAGCACTTTGATTTGAAGAGTGTGCAGTGGTGGTACAAGTGTCAGTGAGTTTGTTTGAATTGCTTTTAAGGGAGACCCTTTTGACAAAGGGGGACTTTCCCTCAGGGTGCTGTGTGTCTGTGAGTCTGTGTCCATCTCCAGCTCTCTGCTTTCGTTTCTAGCAGACCCAGATGTCTTGCACATGCCCCACTTTGGGCTTTTTCTCCTTTCCTTTGGTCCCAGTTGATGGCTCTTGGCACTGGGCCTGCGGAATTGCAGTCCCATTCACCTGCCTTGGCAGGGAGGACTGTCCAGAGTCTCAGATTTGGGGACATTCTGAATAAAATCTTGATCTGATTCTATGATTCTGATTTTTTTTTTCCTTCTTTCCTGTCACCCACCCCACTGCTGAAGGTTAGGACACTCAGAAGAGAGGTGTTTGCCTACAGGGTTGGAAGGGTGGATCCGAGATTTCACAGATGTTGAGAACTTGACAATGAAATGCTCCTCTCACCACCTTATCTATGCCAATATTTACCCAGACTTTTGCCTGTTGGAGAATCATTTGCTGTCTCACTTCACCTGTTTGCTCATCCAGGTAGAAGTTTTTCACGGTGCTGTCCCTCTTGTTACCCCTAAGTGTGTGCAGAGTAGATTTATGAACAGCCCTGGTGCTGTGTAATTATGAAATTAACCTTTGAGTCACTGCCATCTCTCTTCTAATTTTCTGCTGTAGTCAGTGGAATGTGCCACAAGGAGTGTTAAGGATTTGCTTTGCTTCTGTGCTTCCCTGTGCCCGTTCCTGGCCAGCCCTGGAGGCAGGACACTGGGATTACTGCGCCTTTGGTCCCTCCTTCCCTGTCAAAGGTTGGTTTAGGAGTTTTACCCAAGATCACCATCAAGTTCCCAGGGCCTATAAATAACAAATGTTTGCTATTTTTGAGTATTGGCATAATACTGGTATCCTCAGTCTTGGGCAATTTTAGTCACTCGCCAGTTTATTAAAATTGAAGGTCACAGGATTGGAGAACTTGTTAAATGATTATTTTAGGACTGGGCTCAAATCAACATGATGTGCCAGCTAGAAACGTTATGCCTAGCAGATGCTGGATAACATTCCTATTAGTTATTAATTGGCTTGGAAATACTTAATTATCCTGTCTTTTTCAAATATAGAGAACAGATATTTTTTTTTAATACTTCTAGCACCCATTTCCACCAGTTTGGCCTGTTATTTATACTAGTGGTCTAGTTACTTGGTTGCCCTTTCAGAAATCCTGTTGCCTCTCAGCTTTTCACTGGCAGTTGTGTGGTCCCTTATGAACTTTGGATTTTTAGTGTGTTCTACCTTTATTGTATTTGGTACTTTTTTTTTTTTTCTATTTTCACATTAATACTGAACTAAATTTATGCATAAAATCGTATTCAGGCATCTTCCCAGAGTTCCCTGCTTTTGCCAGTGTTTTTGTCTCAGAAGGAGGAAAATTATTTTTCTTTCTAATATTGATCAACTTACTTACTAGTGGTGCATCAAAAGAGCTGTGCAATGTGTACTATGAAAATACCCTACTCGTTGCAACCCAACATAATTTTGGGGACATTTTAGGTTGCTTTTTCTATTTCACAATGAGATAAGGTAGTTATCTCACTTAAATTCAGGACCTTTGTGCTTGAAAATTTTAGTCTGAGCTCTTGAGACATAGATGAAATTGAGTGTTGGGGTGCTGAACCAAACCACCACAGAGAATAAAATCTGAAATTTTATGTGCAAGCTGCTTTCTTCCCCTGGAGTCTTCCTGGGGTTTTGTTCCCACTTATTTTCCCTGCTGTTTTTTTTTTTTTTTTAATGTCACTGCAATTAACCCTTGGAAACCTCTGAAAATTATTTTCCTTTCTATTTTTATTCTGACTTTTCTCATTCTGTAGTGGTATTTCTCTTCCTTTTCTTCCACTTCTTGCATGTGCTACTGTGCTCCCCTTTCCAGTTCCTGAATTTATCCCTTTTTGCTTTAGGGCACAGGAGTAAAATAACGTTTTTGGGGCTGTTTTGAAAATGCCAGGGAAGCTGTTTTTGTCCCATGGTGGTGGTGTTGGCTGAGGGCTGGGCTCCGGAGGGGGAGGGAAGGCAAGGCAGGGAGTCAAAGCAGGTGCAACTGGGATTTGAAATGGTGGCACAGAGTGATCCCTTTGGAGAAGGGACATCTCTCTCCACACCTCCCCTCCTGCTTCCCCTGGGGCACAGCAGTGCAGCTGTTGTGCTGTCTGGGTAGAAATCTGGTGCTTTGGTGACTTTTAAATCTTAGAGAGGAGATATTTCTTCGGCGAAAGTTACCTGGGGCTTTCTTTGATCTTGGAAGTAGCTAACAAGAAATTTGCATTCCTTTTAATTTTCTCTGGCCAACTCAACTCAGAAACCACAGTCCAGAATCCAAGCCCTTCTCCCTCCACAGGAGCTGGTGTCGGTGGTGCTGGTTCACACGAGATCAAGTAGAACAAAATCCCTGATTTCTCAACCCAGATCTGTTGTTGTTACATCCAGTCCTGGTTTATTTTGGGATGTTACCCACTTCCTATAAGGAAAGGTGGGATTCTCTCAGGCTTTCTTTTAAGATGTGCACCAGCAGAGTAAATTTTGGGACAACCCGTTATAGCATAATTGCTTCCTCCTTGCCAGGAGAAGGTGTGGTGAAAATATGGAAATCATGTGTCTTAATAATTTGGAGGCTGCAGATAGTTCAGAAGGAGTTTTAAAGTCCAAAAGGATGGATTCTGGTCAACCCTGAGACAGTGTTATTGCAGAGCTTACAGCCCAGGTTATCCTTCAAACCTTGACCTTCATTCCTGGTCGTGCTCATCCCTCCACTCCATCCCTTGTATTTCAAGGATACGAAACCAAAGCATGACTTGTGCTCTTCCCCTGTCCGGGTCTAAGTTAATCACAGCTGCTCTTGTGAAAGTTCACCAGGACTTTGCCATCAATTTGGGTGCCCTTGCACGTGGTTTGCACAACTGAGTGTATTCCATTGGCTTGGAATTGAAGCTGGAATGGGAACGGCTGGTGGGCTGGGATCCGTGGGTGCTGTGCCCACCATTCCTTATGTAGCCCCGGGTGTGAAACTCTGCCTGCTCCAATCTTTGTTTCTGAGTGTTCCCGAGTGTTGTGAGCTCGTCTGCCCGCTGCTGGGAATGTTTGACTGGAGCTGAATGCAGGATTTTGTCAGTGCTCCTATTTTTATTTTGCTGGTGCTTTTGCATCGCTAATCAAACACAAGCCCCCTATTGTTCTCCCTGCTGCCTCCTTCCAGTACGTGCTTATATTTAGTTATTTTAATAATAATACCCCGGGTTTGTAATCCTGCAAGAAGCCGGGGAGATGATAAACTCCTTTTCTGATTACCAAATCCATTTGATTCGTGCACCAGATGGCTGTTATTTGACACGCTGCTGTTCCCCAGGAGCGGCACAGACTCGGGGCTATCGGAGGATGTCCTCGCTGGTCCTCCCCCCGGGGTGGCAGCACTGATGCCATTTTCCGGGGGGCTCAGGCAGTCGGGTGCCTGGGTTTGGCTGGGATTGGCTGCCCCCCTCTCCCCTCTGCCGGTGCCCAGCCCCAGCCGGAGCCGCCGAATCTCCAACCATCCCGATTTCCATCCATTCATGAATCCGTGACGTCAGCACGCTCTGTGCTTCTTTGCAGCAGGCTGCAGGATTGTGTGGGTGGAATTTCCTTTTATTTTGCAACACTTCCTTTTTTTTTTTTATTTTTTTTTTTAAATTTTTTTTTCCCCCCCCTTCCATCTTTTTAAAACGAGAAAATGGAGCATCACGTAGGAAATCTTCATCCCTGTGAGTATCTGGAGGAAAATGTGGTTTTTGTGAGGTGTGTGGGTCTGTGTGTGTGTGTGTGTGTGTTCCATGGTCAGCGCTCCCCTTTCGCCATTTATTTCGGAAGGACAGATGGATGTTGCATTTGTGATGTGAAAGGGCTGAAAAAATGATGCTGAGAGAGGGAAGAGGAGATGTGAAACCTTAATTTATCCATCACTGCATATCAATCTGAGAGCTGGCCTGGCCTTTGCCTGTCGGTGTGATAGACATTTTTCACTTGCAATTTTGCACGTTATCTTCCTGTGCCCCCCTTTTAAAGGGGAAGGGAATGGCAGTGGAGAATGGATATAAATGGAATATGCAGGCAATGACATAAGAATTACAAGAGATAGTATGAAGAGGCAGAATTGTATTTTTTGCCTTTTAGGCAAAACTGTAATTTTTATTCCTTGTGGGCTAATAAAACAATTCTTCTGTTGTGCTACGGTGATTAATAATTTAATTTTATTTCTGAGATGAAGGAGATGTGTTTTCTTTCAATCAGCCGGGCAGGAATTTGTTCTTGTATTATTGCAAATAGCAGCCTGAGCTGTCTCTGGTGTGCTGAACACATGATTTTCACCCCTCATTTTCCTAATAAATGAGGGAGCTGGGAGTACCTTTGCAGTTAACGATACTGTTCACTGGGGCAAGATTTGTCATATTCCTGCTCACCTGAATGGGGCATGATGTCATGTTTTCTCCCAATGAAAAGAGGAGCTGCTCTTTATTTTTGTTTTGGGGGGGGTGGTTTAAGTACTGCAATAGCTTAATCATGTCAAACCACATGTCTCCCTTAAGTAAATGAAAAAAAAGGGGGTATTTTAAGTAGATCTGGAGAAAGATGACATCAGGCCCATGTGTTTGGATATACTGATTTTAGCAATAGGCAGTCTGTTCGGTAGAAGCAGCTGAGGGAATGTATTTTGATAAATAATTTTGAGGGAGAAGACATGAAAATATTTGAAATGAGGGAGGTTCAGTCGGTCTGACAGGGACATATGGGCACTTTTCCCAGTGCCTGCTCTGTGTGTAGCCACTGACACCTCGGGATACCCTAAAATGTGGAGGGTAGAGTTGTCATGGGTTGAAAAGTTTTTGTCACTGTCCTTTTTGTTGTGTCCCCAAATGTGTGCGGGTTTTGTTTCTAGAGAGAGGCAGCCCTTTGAACCTCTGGCTGTGACAGCCTTCCGCTGAGAAATACAAATAAATCCGGATTTTGATGTAGTGGGGGTTTTGTTTGTTTGTTTTGCTTTAACACCAGTTTTGTTTCCTGTCTTTGGGGCCTCCAGTGTGAGTCTTTGATCCAGAATGGTCCTGTCATTCAGATTTGTCTTTGTCCCCTGCTGCCTGATAGTTAAATTTATAGCTGGCATTCATTTTGACCCCTGTGCCTGGAATTAGCAAGTAACTTCTAGCACAGAATATATGGTGGGGACTCTCACTGCTCCTCAGCTATTTGTGAATTTGTGTTTGACCATGTTTGGGGGGTTTTTTTTGGTTGCATTTTTAACCTCCCTCTTTTGTCTGCTGTTGTAAAGATTTGGCAAGTGGCTTATCTCCAGTGGATCAGAAAATTGAGTAATGATTTGTTTGAAAATCTCTTCCTAGGTAAACCCTTTCACAATTAGTAGTTATTTAAACATGGGTCTGCTCTAAGCAGTGGCAGGATAAGAAAGATTTTACAGTATTTCCTGTTTTCTTAGGACTTTTTTTTTTTTTACAGCAAATATGGAGTGGTGAGTGATGAGACTGGAGTTGTTCCCACCTGGTACCTGTTCCAGACTGTCTGCAGTCAAGATGTGGGGAGGGGATTTAGAGTAGGGCTTCTTAAAATGGCACAGTTTTAAAGTGAAGCTTTTTTTGTATAAAATTAGGAGATCTGACGTGGCTTGTGTGAACACTTTGCTCTTCAGTTCTGGTCCCTGGGGCCAGGGCAGGCAGGGGAGGGGGCATTGAGCCTTTTAGCCAAGCTGTCACCTGAGATCCTGTATTTGGAGGAAAACAGCAGCAGGTTTACTGCTTGTGCAACTTCCAGTGAGTTCTCAGCCATAACTGACTCAAAACGAGTCAGCTGAGGGAAATGTTACCTCTGAAGCTCTCGGAGTCTGGCACTTTACCAAGCCCTGTCCAGCTTATGGGACTTTGGTTTTTATCCATTCGTGCAGGGGCTTAGGCTTTTGTAGTCTCCTGTTGTGCGACATTGCAGCAGATCATTCTCATTTCCTGGGGAGGGGGGAGTAAATATTTCACCCAAAACACAGAGTACTCAGGGTGGAATGGCAGGGTGGCAGCTGCAGCTGAAGTGCTGTGGTGGGCTGGGAGCAGCAGCTCTGTGTGTGCTTACTCCCACCCCTATAAATACTCAGTGTGTGTTTTGACCTCTGTCCTCTTTCCCTGCTTACAACTTCAGCTGAGAATTTGGTGACTGGAGGGGGTTCAAAGGCTTTAGCAACAGTTGGGTGTAGGCCAGGGGGAAGAGTAGATGTGTCTGTGTCAAGTATATGGTTGATAACCCCCTGGTGAAGCTGTGGTTGTTGGTGCTGGTTCCCCTGGAGCAGTTGGAGGGGTGCTGTGAGGGAAGGAAGGAGAAAGTCCTGGTGTGGGTGAGAGGCTGGACCTTTTCCAGCATAGTGGGCTGGAGGAATGGAGTTGTCTGTGTGGACACTGGATTCGTGCCTGGCACACTTGTCCTTTCCTGTCCCCAGCCCCATACTCTGTTACCTTCTAGAGGACACCACAGTCAGTAATGCAGCTGCACAGCTGTGACTTTTCTGCTGACACACAGAAAATTCAGCACAGATCCCCCAATGTTGGGTTATCCACTGTAGCCCATCCAGTGGGGATGCACCAGGGGCTGGGTGCCACGAGTCCTGCCAGGCCTCTGGGGCTCCTGTGTGGCTCTCTGCTCTGGGGCTGTGCTGCCTGTGTGCCCTGATGGTGTTCCCAGCCCGTGGTGGCCTCGGAGCAGGCTCACACCTTACTCTGTGTCACTAATACAGGCTTACTCCAGGCTCCTGAGCAGGGCATTGTGCCTCGGCTCTGTTGAGCAATAATCCTCTTTGCTGTGTATGGTGCTTGCTAAATACATCTGAGTACTACTGTCATTCCTCATCTGAGATCTGCCAGCTGGATTTCCAGTGTCCTTCCCCTTCCCATCAGGTCCTGGGACCTGGGACAGAGTCCGGAGCGCTGCACGTGCCCCGGGAATTTTGGTACTTCCATGGGTAGTTGTTCAGTTATTTAACACTGGGCATGAAGCACATAAGCTGTTAGTGCTGAGAAGTTCCTGTGAGTAGCTTTTACATGTCAAATGTGCTTCGCAAATATTGAATAATTCATGTCTACTATAAAAATAAAAACAAACGTGGGAGTGAGCGAATTTACCTGAGACCAGTCTGACGCCTCACGTGAGTTAAAGTGAGACTTTGATTCATTCACTGGATTCCTGAGAACAGCACTGTGATATTGATCTTCATCCTCAAAGATCTTTCAGACATGAATTAATTTTAACGCTAGTCCTTGGAGGAAAATATGATGTTTCAGTGCTGTAAGTGGGGAAAATTCCGAGGTATTGTTTGTTGGTAGGACTGGGACATTTAATGGCTTCACGTAGCAAGGTCAGCGAGGCTGTAAGGCCTCTGTGAACTCAACTTGGAGATTTTCCTGGGCTTCGTTGTTGTAAAATATTTGAATTTGAGTCCTTAAATCTGTTGTTATTTAGTCACTGTCCTTTAATGACTTTACTTTGGTTATTTAGTAATGTAATGTGGATCTTCAATGAGGTAAAAGTGCAGAATTGGGAAGGATGAACAGAAAAGGAGCAGAGCGGAGCCTGGAACCTGTGACTGGATCCTGCCATGAAAACAGCTGGAAAGACAAAAGAGAAGAGTGTAACTTAAGGTCATTTCTAAATTTTGATCTGAGACAGATTCCAGCAGTAATTCAGCCGTATAAAAGGCTAATCAGCATTTAGTCTGTCTTTGTAGCAGCTGAATGTTTGGCAATATATTGATGGGCTTGTGGTGGAGGGTATCAATGATCAGTGAGGTGTCAGAACACTGTGAAACTGCTGGTGTTCCATGTGTGCATGTAGGTCATGACATGTGGCAGCCAGAGGGAGGGGAAACAAATAGCAAATGGGTGATTAAAAGTTAAACTGATTTTTTTTGGAAGTAAGTGTGGTCCTTGGTTTGTTCCCCCTGCTCCCCAGAGGCCGGTGGCTGATAAGTTCTCCTCTCCTCCAAAGCCAAGGACCTCTGCCCAGAGCTGCCTTCCCACAGAGAAGTGCATTCCCCAAATCCTGCAGCGAATACGAGAGTCATTATGCAACATCACTTATTTCCTATGGCATCAGATTATGCAATTTCTGAGCAGAAGAATGCAAAGCCCTGGAAGAACACAGTAGCATTTTAACAGATCCAAAAATACCTTCTCCAGGATAGAGGAAGCAGTTCAGTGTGTAGTGCTGGAAATACACTGTTATGTAAGGTGCTTATTCCCCAGCCGTGCTGGGCAGGCCTGGCTGGCAGGTGGAGCAGGACATGCTCTCCCTGCCACTGGAGAGGTCTCCCTGCACACACAGGAGGTGGATGGGCCCTTTGTCTGCCTTCTTCACTAAGATGAATTTTTATTGCTTCGTGTTTTTCATCCCTTTTGCCAAAAAAAAAAAAAAAAGTGGATGCTTGATTTCTCTTTCCACATCAAGCACTGCTTCTCCACCCCCCACAAATTTGTGACTTTCTGTTGAAGAAGTTCCTAGTGAAATATTTGTCTGGTGTTTGGTGGAGACTGAAATTCCTATGCTGAGAGCCAGGGCAGACGCACACATTGCATGTGGGGATAAGATTCACCACAGTTCTTTTAAGGTGAAGTCTGCCTTGGAAATCTATTAAATTTCCTTGTAGGAGTCAAGAGCAAGTCAGAAAAGGGGATCTGGTTGACACAATCTGTTGGGATTTTGGCAGGAATACTTACCAGAGACTTTTAAAGAGACTTAAGCAGCTATAAAATAACAGGGATGCCCATCTCAAGCAAATATTTGATTAAAGTATATGAAATAAGCGTAGGGGATAAATAACACTGTTGAAACATTTTTCTCTGCTTTGGAGATTTCACTACT
Source organism: Lepidothrix coronata (assembly GCF_001604755.1). NCBI lineage: Eukaryota > Metazoa > Chordata > Aves > Passeriformes > Pipridae > Lepidothrix > Lepidothrix coronata. The sequence continues at coordinate 2,128,840 of NW_016690305.1, forward strand.
CAGTCTTTCCACCTGTTCTTCCTATATCCAGATCACTTAGGAATATTCTGAAGCAAGAGCATTTGGACTGTGAGGCTACCCAAGGAAGGTGCTCAGGGTAATAACCACATAGGGCAGCTGGAGGGAATATTGGAAGGCTCCAGTGAACTTGGGTGATAAAATGTCAGTTCAATTTAGTGTTGATTAAACACAATTTAATCTTAACATCTAGTACATAGGAATTAGGCTCTGACCTAGCTTTTACTGCTCAAGAATGAGATCTTAAGGTTTTAAGAAACCCGTGGAAGTTAGCTTAGCATCCTGAGGTGTGCCTAGGCATCAGATAGAATTAGAGGAATAGTTAGGAAAGCAACAAAGAACCAAAATAATCCTTGTGCCTTTGTGCATTTCTGTGGCATTCTGTCCTCACTGGGAATCTTGGCTGTGATCTGACTTTCTCAGTTTACATCCTCAACTGCCCAGAGAAGCTGTGGCTGCCCCATCCCTGGAAGTGTCCAAGGCCAGGTTGGACAGGGCTTGGAGCAACCTGGGCTAGTGGAAGGTGTCCCTGCCCCTGGCAGGGGGTGGCAGTGGATGGGCTTTAAGGTCCCTTCCAACCCAAACCATTCTGGGATTCTATAATTCTAAGGTGGTATAAGAGAAGTGGAACAGAGGTGATCAGAGATGCAGTGAGAGAGAAGGTCGAGTGGGAACTGTTATACTTGAAACAAGATGTTGGAGTGGAGGATGGAGTGTTCATAAAGTCGCAGCTGGAATTAAAGAGATAAATAGGTTCAGGTGTCACTGAAGCAGTGAACACCTGGCTGTTTGAAGAAAGGAATTAGGGAGACATGCAAGGTGCAGAGTAGCTGGTGTTGCCTTCTGCAGCCACAGAGTTAAACCACAGAACTCCCTGCCATGGCACAGTGGTTGCCAAAGTTCTGGTTAAAAAAAAAATTCCTTGATGCATTTGCACAGGAGAAATCCTATGTGGGTTATGGCAGAGGACCCCCCCTGTGTGCTGTGAGCAGGGGGGCTGGTGACACTGCTCTGGTGAGGGTTGGCTGCCTGCAGAGCCTTCCCTTGGCTTTTGGAGGCAGGAAATGGGGTAGATGAACTTGTCCTCCTGGGCTGGGGTGGTTTCTTCCTATGCTGCAGCCTAGGTGCCACTTATTTCTTCTCTGCCAGGCTCAGTTGGGATGTGTGAGGTGCCAAGCAAACCTCCAGCTGGCTCTGTGCACAGAGCCTGAATTCAGCCATTATGGATATTTCTTGGCTGGCACACCGTGCTATTTTTGTCATTGTCAGAAAGGGTTCAGACCACAGAGCTAGACAGGGTTCTCTTTCTTGCTGATACAGCCACAGACAAAAGTATATCACAACTGTAAAATCCCTTTTGCCAAAAAGGGTGCATCCCTGTTTTAGGGTAGCCTTTATTCAATATGTTCAGACTGACTTAAATCAGCATGAGGTCAAGCTTCTGCTGGGAGAACATGGACATAGCTGCCATAACAACACAGTTTTATGGCTGTGGTCTCATCTTCTTAATGCCCATGGCTGGGTTAGAATATTCTGTTAACCTTTTAGGATGGTGATGATGATAGTTGTGAGCCCCACGTTGCTCAGGTGAGGATTGTGGTGACTGCAAAAGGCAGTGGTCTTTTGTTGAGGTGGCATCCAAATAGTTACTGGAGAAAGGAACTAAAGGGTATATTCCAGTCAGGATGTGCAGAAGTAGTGTAGTGTTTATCTGACAGCCTGAAAAAACAGGGTAAAGCACAAAAAAGCCAGTGTTACAAGACCTCATTTTCCCAGATAAAGCTGCTGTTTATTGTAGAGTAAGTTTGGGCACATGCAGAAATGTGTTCGGAGGTGTTGCAGTGACAGAAAACCTCAGGTGGGTCAGATGAAGAATTTTCAACTGTTTTATCATAAACCGATTGTTTTGGCGGTGTCACAATTGTAATATTTAAAAATAAGGCTGGGTTGTGGCTGAGCATTCACGTGGGTGTGAGATGGGAAGAAACCTGTTTCCTTGAAGGAGCAGCATGTCTGGAGAAAGAGATTGATGGCTTAACAACACCCAAGCTTTTGCCTTGGGCTGCTCCATAGTTGGCTTAAAGGTTTGCCCATAGCGTGGCCTGGTCTGCACTGAGTTACTGTGGGCAGGCTTCATAGTGTAATTTTTTGGTTTTTTAACCTCACAAAACAGATAATGTAACTTATAAAATGTAATGTAATAATTAATGTAATAATGTAACTTGAAAAAAACTCCAGCCCCCCTGGAAACAAAGAGGTTGCCTTCTGGTGATGTGTAACTCATTCTCTATTAATAAATCTTTTACTTTTTGTTTTCAAAACAACCGTGCAAAACACAAGCATATATTCCAAGTGATGCAAAAAGTGTGGCAGAAGAGGAGTATCTGATCCACTCATACAGCATTTTCCTCACCAGGAGACTGGTGAGAAAGAGAAAAACTTTGTTGGAATCCTGTGTAATGAAATGACGTGATTCAAACCCCAAAGGTCAGAAGTGACAGGCAAAGCTCTGGGATTTGCCAGCTCAGCAGCTCTGTGTGTTCCTGTGCTGGAGTTGTACAGAGATGGGAGAGGACTGTGCATCAGCCTGTTGTAAAAATTCCCTGTAGAAACTAAGAGAGAGTCACAAGGGGCAGGAGAACCCAGCTGGGAGATGTGTAACAGGATGACTATGATTTATAAACATATTTTTTGTGGATTTTGTTAGATTTTTAGACTTTTTAAGGCATTGTCCCAAGTGGAGGTGATGCATACCTCCAATTCCAGTCATGTTATCAGTGAGGAAACGTGTAGTTACCTTGTACCCACTGTAACCAGAAGGAAATCTCACTGAGTACCAGGAAAAAGCAAGGAACTCCAGGGCCTGGATGTAAATAGTGATATGAACAGGAATCTCTGTCCTTGGTAGTTCCATGGCTCAACCAGCTGGTTTCTGCCAGCTACTCTTTTACAGACTTCAAACTTGGATCAGACAGTTGCTTTTATTCCCTTTGCATATTGAAAGTGCAGGCAGAGAATGTGCTTTGCTGGGTAATACAGAAATAGTGCTGCAGGGAAACTAACTCAGTGTTACTGGAGGTTTGGGCTGTTAGGACACTCTGTACTTACACCACCTTTCCAGCACATAACTTTTTGTCTCTGTGCTGTATCAGGAATGGTGATTTGCCACTCAATTTTTAGCACAGCTCTTTGAAGGAGAAACTTTAAAGGAGAAACTTCAGTTACAGCCCATTCAGGGCATTGGGTTAACTCAGCTGTGTCTTCAAACCTGGCCATTACCTTGACACTTTTATAAATATTGGGCTTGTGTAGGCAGCCACGTGCTTTGGTGGCTCTGGGTGCATCCTAGGACACTTTCTGGATGGCTGTTTCCAGGGGCAGACGCTGTATCAGGCAAGGTGAGAGCAGGCCTTGTGATAGTTGATTAATCCACTCAGTGATTTGGCTAAACTCTCACTTTTCTGATAGTTTTAAACTGTGTTTTGGGCTGCCTGACATGGTGAGGTGCAGCCTCACTCTTCCCAGAAGAGATGCTCTTCCTTCTCCTTTTGTCTGAGCATGGTGGGGTTTGCCTGGAAAAAATACTTTGCCTGGAAATGGAATCATTTACGGGAAGTTGTGATCATAGAAAGTTACACTGACGCTCAAATCTCCTTCCACGTGTAAGATAATTTGTTAGTGTAGAGTGCATGAACTCATCAGAACAGTTCAAATCAGAGGGTCTGCCTTGAAGTCTGTGTGTGCAGCAGCACTTTGTGAAATCAGAGTCTCTTAAATATGCACAGTCCTCCCACACACAGAGCTTCCAGCTTGTGACTGGAAGGCTGCTACAGCAGGAGCATGGCTGAGATGGAAACAGCACAGCCCTTGGCTCTGCCCTTCCCTGGCAAAGTTAAGGAGGCACATGCAGATCATAATCATGGAATCATGGAATGGTTTGGGTTGGAAGGGACCTTAAAGCCCATCCAGTCCCACCCCCTGCCATGGGCAGGGACACCTTCCACTAGCTCAGGTTGCTCCAAGCCCTGTCCAACCTGGCCTTGGACACTTCCAGGGATCCAGGGGCAGCCACAGCTTCTCTGGGCAACCTGTGCCAGGGCCTCCCCACCCTCCCAGGGAACAATTCCTTCCCGGTATCCCATCTCACCCTGGCCTTTGGCAGTGGGAAGCCATTCCCCTTGTCCTGTCACTATGTGCCCTTATGAAAACATGGCAAACAGTCTGGATATAATGAAACTTCAAACTTTCAAGAAAACATTTTTCTTTGCCTTGAATGAAACTTAGATTTCTTTTATTGGGAAGAGTTCAACATGAAAAATCTCAGCCTTTTGGTGCTCTGACTGAAAGAATGGAGGAGGCATGATGATAAACCTTGAAAAATGCTCTTCCTTTCTGTGAAGAGATGGTGAGGCTGAAGACAACCCAATTTATTTGTGTTGAATCAAATTTTGCTAAAGCAAGAGGTTGCACATTGCAGAATTTACTGTAATGGGAGAGAATGAAAAAAATTCATTTCCCCAACAAGTTGGCACTGATGTGTCGTGGCAGAAACTGCCTGCTACCCCCACCAGGGTTTCTGGACCATTTTGCTTCACATTGGCTTGATATGAAGTTGTTTTAAAATAAGTGCTGCTGTCTTATGCTCTCTAAACAATGAGTTTGCTACACCTCTGAAAATCAGGCTGCTTATGTAAGGGCCTAAATAAGGCTGTATCATGCCAATTTGAAAATACTTCTCTGACCTTTGCCTGCCACCTCTCTCCATCCAGGGGCATGTAAGATGGCAGAGCACTGTGCTTAAAGACTTTTTTTTATTTGAAATGTCTCAGGGTTGGAGAAAGCAAATTTTATCTGGGAAAACAGATTTTATGTCCCTCAGTCCAGGGGTTTGTTCTTGGCTGGGCTATTGCAGTCATGTCTAAGCTGTGTTGTGAAAAGCTGTTCTTTCCCCGTTGAACCAAAATTCCAGAGTCAGAAAACTGCGTAGAAAGGTAAAAGCAAAAACTTAAACTTGTACTAGTGTACTCTGAGAGTCAGGTAATAGCAAAATGATTTTATCCTCCAAGTCTGATTTAATCCTTTATGCACTTCCCATGGCTTAGATTTGAGATACTTTGGGGACACTGTTACCTCAAATTCTGCCCTTACTTTCATATTTCTTACAGGAAAACCTGACTGATGTTTTATTTACATTGCTTAGTGTTCTGTGTCACCAAAAGTTACAAACGTTCTCTGTGGGAACACTGGTCACATTTTGCTTTTGTTTAAAGAATCACTTCTTTCTCTCAGAATGTTGGAGGTGAGCAGGAGCAGTGCCCAGAAACACTTAGTTGGGCCTGGCTTGGTGTTTTCCTGAAATTCTGTTCAGGTCTGAAACTTTTTCTCATCAGCAACAAAATCTGTGATGATAGAACCACTACTGCTAGTAGTAATTGTACTACTGAGGTCACACTGCAGCTTCCCATGCCGAGGAGTCAGTCCTTGTAATGCTGGTCAGAGGCAGGTCAGGAATAACCAACTCTCCAGCTTCCAGTACGAGTCTCATTCAGCTCCTGTACTGTCTGGGCCATGCTGCAACATTTGCCTCACCTGCTGTTTTGTTTTCTTTTAAAGACAAAGTCTGCAGCCTAAATAACATCCTTCTAATAAAGCTTTAATGCTTTATTAATCCATGTGATCAGGAAGAAGTAGAGGAATGTAATCCAGGCTCTTGGCTGTTCTCTTTTGCTGCTTCCTCTGCTGGGGAGGGACTGAAGCTCAGGGTGTGAGCTTTTCATCCCACAGGCTGAAGGTCTTATCTCTCCTCTCTGCCATGACCTCATCTTGAGGAGTTACGGGTCTGAGCTGTTCCCTTTCCATTGGCTGTGTCCTACCTGGCCACCTCTTTCTTCTTTTCAGTGGCTGTTTGCAGAGCCCGGGACTTTGCACACAGTGTAACTGATCTTGCTTCTGAACAAAATACTTTGCTAATGCCGTTTATTTTTTTCCACCTCTCAGCTTCTTATGGAATTTAAAACCGGACTTTGTTCTGTGTTATGGGATGAATGAACTTAATTACTTTTGGCACAAAGTTAGAGCTTCTTGTTTCAGAAGTGGGTTCAATCACTGTATGGGCCATTCACTTAGGAGTTGGACTTGATGATCCTTATGGGTCCCTTCCAGCTCAGAATATTCTGTGAAGTGACTCTGTCCCAAAAAAGTGTTTTGGCGGTTGGCAGCTCTGGCAGCCTGACCCCTGGCTGTGGACCTGGTTCTGTGGGAAGGTAACAGAATGGGTTGTAGGAAAAGGGTCCCTCAGTGGAGCTCACACCAAGAGATGAGGGGACTTCTTAAAAGGGATCCCAGCTCTGAATTTATGTGCACCCTACCAGGAGCTCCTGCAGGGAAAAGCAGAGAGCAGTGGGAGGAGATGCTCTTGTGGAAGGAGGGAGATCAGCAAGGAGGGTCTGCTGTGAACTCTGAGTCGTACTTGTTTATGAGGGTGACATGTATGTGATTAGAGAATTGAACAATATCTTTGCCACACTGAACTTGAAAGGATTAAACTAAAGGTCCGGGATGGTCATAAGTAGGTGGGGCTCAGAGGGAGCGGCTACAAACCATCACTGGGTGGGCTCAAGTACCTGTATCACTGGGCTTTGTTTCTCTAATATCTTGTCTCAAGGGCTTGCAGAGGAATCCTGAGCTTGTGGGCTGTGCCAGACCAGAAACAGAGGCTGGATTCAACCCATACCTGAGCTGGGAAACCCCCGGGGCCAGCTTCAGTCAGATAAATGCTATAGTAACTCTTCCGCAAAGAGTCTTTCATGATTTTGACCTTTAGGCTCTTGTTTAAAACTTGTGGTGTTTGTTTACCAGGCAATTCCTGCAGTAGGTTACCGAGAGTACTGCCTGAGTGGAGTTTCTGTTGGAATTATTTGTTTCTTTTAGGGCAGTAATTATTTACCAAGTATCAGCAGTTGTCTGGAAAGTCTAGTTAATTATCAGCTCGCCTCAGTGAAAGCGCACGAAGTGAAAATACTTAAATAAAAATTTGAAAGTTGTTCTTTTTCCTCTCCTTTCAGGTACTGGGTCCACGTGTCGCATCTGAGTTGTGTTGCACAAATTCTCTAAGCCCCAGCTCGGCCCATCTCCTTGATGCACACTCACAGCATCATGGCCAGCACTCAGGAGCGCCTGGGCCTGTCTTCCTCCCCGAACTCCATGGGCAAAGCTTTCTGTGAGGACAAAGACTTGGGTAGGTTCCCCGACGAGCACACCCCCGCCGGGACCCACCCGTCCCCCGAGCTCATCGAGGACGTGCGGGACAAGGGTTTGCTGCCGGCGGAGCTGCTGGAGGGCGTGAGCAGCCCGGTCACGGCGGCCGTGCTCACCAGCATCAGCGAGGACTCCCGGGACCAGTTCGAGAACAGCGTCCTGCAGCTGCGGGAGCAGGACGAGCCCGACACGCCCGTCCCGCAGGGCCCCCGGGGCGCGGGGGACGGGGACAGCCACGGCGCGGGGGACGATGTCAAGGTGCAGTTCAACAGGTCGGGCAGCGGCAGCGGCGGCTTCCTCGAGGGGCTCTTCGGGTGCCTGCGGCCCGTGTGGAACATCATAGGCAAGGCGTACTCCACGGACTACAAACTGCAGCAGCAAGGTGAGCAGGGGACCCGGCCCGCGGCGCTGCGGGGGGAGCGTGTGACGGGCGGGGAAGGCACCCGGGGCTTTTGCCCGGCTTCCCACGGGACCGCTCTTGTGTCGTGCAGCCCCTCTTCTGGGCGTGCAAAGACAAATCCTGCACTGCAGAGCCGGCGGCCGTCATTTGTGGCAAAAGCAGCTCGGGATGGAGTCAAAACCAGCTGCCTGTTCTGGCCCGTGTGTGGTCCGTCGTGACAATGTCTGAATCTGAACCGAGCGTGGGGATCAGAAGGATCTCTGTTGAGGTGGTTGGTACAATCCCTGTGTTAATTTCTGGAGGTTTTTCATGTCAGATGGACAACACTGACATAGGCATTTCCCACTGGGAATCTGTATGTGAAGGCTTTTCCAGCCGACCACCTAAATAGCAGAAGTGTCGCTTTTCTTTTAAAAAGGCTTGTGTGCCTTTTTATTCAGCAGTAATTTTCCTCTTTAAAATACCATTCCATTCAGAACTTATCTTTCCAGAAATAAGGTTTATACCTTTTTTCATTTAAATGTGTAAGTGTAAATGTGTAAGTGTATGTGAGTACGAACATATATATAAAATATGTAGTTTGGAAATAAGTGATGTCCCAGTTGATTTCATATCTATATATGGTATGATATATATATCATATATATAGATATAAGTCTCTTTAGGTGCTGCTGAAAGCTAAAGGGCAGAGTATGTTCTGCTGTTGGTGTCTGATTTCTCCCCTAGAACAGGGGGAGGGAGGTGGCAGATGGGAAAAGAACAAGCTGTCATTAGAATTAAGGAGCTGAAATGGTGGAGGCTTATGGAAAATGGGAACAGCCTGGCCACCATGGTACCATGGGGCAGAAGTGTCCTGTGCTGCTGTGACCATCACTCACTATTAATCAAATGGTTCTCTAGCACTGACAAATTATAAGATACATGGTCAGAAACCTGTCTAAGTGGTTCATATCTAAACCCCAGAGGGATGGGGAACAACTGCTAATATGAGGGAACAGAGATGTTAAACAACATTTCGGTGAATTTGGCTTCATATAAACTTACTCCTTCCCAGAGTCAGTCATTCCCAGCTCATAACGGAGTAGGAAATGCACCTCTGCATTCCAGGATGGCAGGTGGCTCCTGAGCAGCACCTGTGTGCTCAGCAAGGGTTTGCTTGGCTTGAAATCCTTTGGCACAGTCGGTTCTAAGTTTTGTTTGCATGTTGTTTATTCAGTGTGTCACATGTGGTTCAGACTATAAATATAAAAAGTGACTGGAAGGTCCTTGGGGGATTAACACTGTTGGGGGGATTGCACAATATGTGCAATGTGGATGTGGACAGTTTTGGAAGGGACTATCAGGCTGGGGAGTCTCCCTTGGGATGGAGGAGGAGGAGATTGTGAGCAGTCAGATGACATCCAGAGGAAGCACTTGGTTTTGTATGGAAGTCACTCGTGTCAAAGATTGAAGCACTAATGAGTGAAAATGAGCAGCTGAGAGGGGGGCTGGGTTGGAGGGTGCTCGCAGATCTTCTGTGCACAGAGGGGTCTTGCTGTTCTCTGTGCCCTGAGCATGTCCAGAGCCATGGAGCCAGGGGCTTCTTGCAGTTTGCTGTTGGCATCAGCCCCTTCTAAAAGGGCAGCTTTGAACTGGCTGCAGATGTGGTAAGGCTGAGGATTAATTGGGATCTGCTATAAACGGCCTGTGTGGTTTAGCTGCCTCTTCAGTGTCTTCACCGTAAGCAGTGGGAATGAAAAGGAGATGTTTCTTGTATTATTATTTTTTCCTCTGAACTGCTCTGATGGCAGAAGCGCACTTCTGTTGCCCAAGGATAAACCTTTCCAAACTGTTGCTGTGCTAAAATTTGAGGATTTTGTCAGAATATTCATGTTCTGTTTTCCAAATGATCTCATTCTTGCTTCTTACCACCAGAAAATCATCTTTGTGTGCATTTCATCAGCTACATACAAGCCAGCACTTCAGTAACTGATGGGATTATTTTTATTTTTGCTGTCTTTTAGCAAGAGCACAGAGGAATTTGTGTTTGTGTTTGTGCAAGTCCTGTGCATTTGGAGAAGAGGCTGAGGAAATGTCTCTGGCTCTTTCAGCAGCAGGGAGAGGCTTGTGGTGACCTTTCCTTCCCCTGGGAGCTTCTTTACAGCTTTGGGCTGGTGCCACAGATCTTGCAGATGATATTTTTTTCCCTTCTTCATGAGACAACTACTTTAAGCCTCATCCAGGAGCAATCCTTTGTGTTGGGCTGAATCAACAGCTGGGGTAGGAGCCCAGTTTGGATCTGCAACCCTGCGGCCTTGCAGTACTTAAAGGGGATTATAAAAAAGAGGGAGAGTGGCTTTTTACAGAGACAGGTAGGGATAGAGCAAGGAGGAATGGTTTTAACTAAAAGAGGAGAGATTTAGATTAGATGTCAGGAAGAAATTCTTCCCTGTGAGGGTGGGGAGGCCCTGGCACAGGTTGCCCAGAGAAGCTGTGGCTGCCCCTGGATCCCTGGAATTGTCCAAGGCCAGGTTGGACGGGGCTTGGAGCAACCTGGTCTGTGATGTCCTGCCCATGGCAGGGGGTGGAACTGGTTGAGCTTTAAGGTCCCTTCCAACCCAAACCATTCTATGTTGCCTGGAGGTGCTTCCTGGTACTTTTTGGTGCTCTCCATGATCCCTGCCTGCCTGCTTTGGATCTCCTGCAGGCCCAGACTCTAGGACGTGGTGGTGGTGTTGTGGTGTGCCTACAACTAGTGAAATACAAATAGGTTCCATGCCCTTGGCAGATGTCTGATCCTTGAGCCCACATTGCCTGTGAAGGTCTGGCTCGTGACTGGGTAAATGAGGGGAAAGATAAGAACAACTTTTACATGATTCCACGTTATTTTCTTGTTGAAAACACTCCTTGAATGTCCTTCCCAATAGCCAGGGTGGTCATCAAGAGGAGTGGGTTTCCATGCTCCCCTTAAGGACCCACTCTGGGAGCTGCTGCAGGCTGGTGGGCTGAGCAGTGCCAGCGCTGCTTGGTGAGGGGCCTTTCCTGCAGGGAGGGTTTGCTTTTGTGCTGTTCAGTGCCAGCTGATTATCTGAGGTTTAAGTATTTGACCCATAAAGACCCATAAAACCCCTCCTGACTGTTTTTCCAGTTGCTTACCCTGATTTCTAAAGGCTGTTGGTGAGTGCTTTCAGGGAGATACAGTCAGTTCTTTCATTTGCATCTACCAGTTACTTAATTGGGATTGTTGGGACTCCAACACTTTAAAGTAAGACTTGTTTGTGTTTCCTACAGACTCATTAGAATTGCAAGCCATTTTCTTTGGATTAAGAATCTGTCTCCAGGAGTTGCTTTCACCTTTCCCTTCACAAGTTACGTGTTTACTGTCGCCGTGAGGGTTTTTGTGTGTACCTGGAGAGCAAGGTGCCCATCCAAGGGTGGTTGTGGTGGTGGGGTTTCTGTAAACCAGAGATGCTTCTTGTCACAGTGCCAAGGCTGGCCAGCAGCCAACGCTGGAAAAAACTTCCTCCAAATAGATTGGCTCAATGGCTCAGGCTGCTCCTGCGTTTCTTCCCCCATGGGAAACAGATTCCCATCATTCTACTCCAGTGGTTCTTAATCACCTCAGAAACGCAAGTTCTTGCGTAATTCCTGCTGCTATTACACTCTAATTTATTTAGGGCAAGTTTCTTTAGGCCCAGAAGAGTCTGACTGTTGCACTGTATGTTACATGTGGATTGGTTCTTTGTTCCTCTTGATATTCCCAAAGCTGTGGCTGCTCCATCCCTGGAAGTGTCCAAGGCCAGGTTGGATGGGGCTTGGAGTAACCTGGGCTAGTGGAAGGTGTCCCTGCCCATGGCAGGGGGTGGCACTGGATGAGCTTTAAGGTCCCTTCCAACCCAAAGCACCCCAGGATTCTGTGAAAGAAACAGCTATTTCAGTACAATGAAATTGTTTCAGTGTTGCCCATATAAAAACACTGTTCATCAACACACACAAAAATCACCTGTATTTGCCACCTCCTTTCAGGAGCAGTGAATTTGTGAATTAAATAGAAATACAGATCTTCTCAATTTATTTATGACTGCTCTCATTTTATTTGTTTTCTTTATTTAAAGTCTTTTTAGTATCTAGATGTCTGACGACTTAAATACCAATTACAGTTCTGGGCTGTGAGCGGATCCATCAGTGGGGAAAACAGCCTTGTGTCTGAGGGGGAACGTGTGCCCAGGGTTGAACTTTGCCCTGCCAAGGCGGGGGGAATTTCTGCTGTAGATGAACACTGTTGTTGTTTCCAGTTCAGTGAGCAGAAGGAGTGCTGGGGTCTGGCTCCAGAGGGGAGCTGGGAGCCATTCGGCAGGAGACAGCCAGCCAGTGTCTGACTGACACAGGGATGAAAGAGGGAAAGGTTCCCATCGGGATCAGCCCACAGACAGTTTGGGGATATGTCTCCCTTCAGTGACAGGATCAAAAATGTGCACTTTGGCATAACCCCAGCTGGAGCCCTGGGAATACCCCGGTGGCTCAGGAAAGGGATGAGACAAAAAGACACACCTTTGCAGTCTCCAGCAGGGCTCTGTGCAGGTGTGACTGCCTTTTATTTCAGAAATCAGTGGGTTACTGGTTGTTTTTTCTGCTAAATAATTTACTCTCTAAACTTACACGATAAATAAATAATTGTCTGCCTTTTGTCTTGCTGTTTGTGAGATTTAAGGTAATTTCAGGGTGACTCACAGAGAGCAAGGGTTTCTGTTCTGATGGGTACAGCTCTCCTGAAGCAGTTTATACTGTGCCACTGGACCACTCCAGGACTGCCCCTACAAATGTGTGTAGGTCCCAAAGAGGAGGGGTTGCTTAAGCTTGTTTTGCCTGTTTGACATTGATACACACAACGTTGGTGTGGGAAAGACCCGTTTCTGCCACTGCTGGTGGTGGTTTATGTGCTTTGTGTATTTGGGTGACTTGGTGGTTGCTGGTCTGTGTTTTACAGCCTGCCACCTCTGCATTTCCCTTTTATTTCCTATTTGTGCCCAATTTGGGTGGAGGGAAACCCTCAATATTTTTTTTATGTCAGTTCTGAATATTAAACGTTTTTTCTCACCTATGCTTTTCTATGGAGTCACGTACTTCATAAGAGATACTGTCCTCCTTCAGTGTTGGGGTAGAGGATCTCCTCCCAAAATTGCCAATCCAGGGTCCCTGGCATGTTCAGTTCCTGCCTGCCAAGTCAAAGTGGCCCACCCAAGTGGTTAGCAGGGTGGTGAGCTCTGAAAAAGCAGCAGGAAGGATGGGAATGAGCAGGCTGGAGGTGACTGGGGTGGATGAAAGGGATGCTGGGGCTGAGCACGTGCTGTGTGTGCCTCCATTGCTTTCTGCCACCTACTACCTCTAGAAAAGTCCACCCTGAGGTGTAGGAGAGGGCAGGTGCTGCCCTGGTGTGATCTCACAGCAGAATATTTTCATGGTCTTTGTCTTGACCGTTATCGCGTTTTTCTGCCTGTGCCAGATACCTGGGAGGTGCCGTTTGAGGAGATCTCGGAGCTGCAGTGGCTGGGCAGCGGAGCACAGGGAGCAGTGTTCCTGGGCAAATTCCGGGCGGAGGAGGTGGCCATCAAGAAAGTGAGGGATCAGAACGAAACGGATATCAAGCACCTGAGGAAGCTCAAACACCCCAACATCATCGCGTTCAAGTAGGTCGTGGGACTTGTTCCAAGTGTTCCTTTGTCCAGGCAAGAGCCTTCCGCTCAGGTTCTCTGGGCAAGCCAGCCTTGCTGTCCAGTTGTGTGTCTGCAGCTCCTCACCGAGTTCTCTTTGGCAGGGGGGTCTGCACTCAAGCCCCGTGCTACTGCATCATCATGGAATACTGTGCCCACGGGCAGCTCTACGAGGTCCTGCGGGCGGGCAGGAAGGTCACCCCTCGGCTGCTGGTGGACTGGTCCACGGGCATTGCCAGTGGCATGAACTACCTGCACCTTCACAAAATCATCCATCGAGACCTCAAGTCACCAAAGTGAGTCTCAGCTGCTTAAACATCCCCGTTTGGGTTCCTCAGGTCACCGGTTTCAGCTGCTTAAATATCCCCCAGTTTGGGTTCCTCAGGTCACCAAAGGGAGTCTCAGCTGCTTAAACATCCCCCAGTTTTGGTGCTGTTTTTTTCTTGAGGGTTAGTTTGAAGTTTGGTCAAAAGGCTCTACTGTTCTTTTTCCACATTGTCTCAAAACTAATGAGAGTGAAACTACTGAAACTCGTTGGCACTCCCCTCCTGTGCTGTGGTTTAACAAGTCTGGAAATGCTACCAGTACCTTGACACATGATAAATAGCAGTCAGGAAATACTTAGTGATTTCATAGCATCCAGTCCTTTTTGAAAGTGGGATATTCTGTTGCTTTCTGCTTTTTATTTTTCCTTCTTAATCTCTTGTTATTTTCCTGATTTTTCTGGAACATGTCTCTCATTTCTCTGTTGCTTTCTGACTAAAACGTTCTGGCTGCTTATATTCTTACTCCCTAGATGTTCATCACTTTTTTAGCCTGTGACAGCGCATTAAGATAATGCTTTTAGATGGTTTACAGCACAGTTTAAGGTACAGAGGTGCCTCTGAATCCTCAGTTACTTGTTAATTTGCAGTTTTATCGGGATTGATTTTTGATTTGTAGCATGCAGAAGTGCATTTGAGGAACAAAACACAGCCCTAAAGCGAGTGAGAGCTTTCATCAGTGAAAATACATAATCTTTTCTCTTGTACTGCAGTTGTGAGCAGCATGGCCTCATCAACTGGTCGTGTTGATTAAGAAGGGATTTATTCCCAGGGGCTGTTGCGCTACATGAAAAGTCATAAAATGCTGATTTCTTTGTTGGTTTGTTTGTTTTTTTTTTTCCCCCTCTAGTGTTTTAGTTACACACACAGATGCAGTAAAAATTTCAGATTTTGGTACATCTAAAGAGCTCAGCGATAAAAGCACCAAGATGTCCTTTGCGGGAACAGTGGCTTGGATGGCCCCGGAGGTGATACGGAACGAGCCCGTCTCCGAGAAGGTGGATATCTGGTGAGTAGAGTTCAGGGTTAAGTATCTTCACCTTCTGATTAGCCACTTGGTTTTCCAGCACTTCCCACATCCTTTCCTCATCCTGCGCCTGGGGATGGTTTGCTCTGGGGTGGACTGTTCCTTTCTCCCTCTGCCTGGCGCCCCGAGCTGTGTTCCTGTAATGGAGAGGGGAATGACACACACGTGTGGGGGTTCCTGATGAGGCCCAGTGCAACCTGTGTCCTGCAGGGAGCAGGTGCAGAGGTTCTGCCCTGTGTCGTTATTCAGCCTAGAGCTTTCTTCCAGTGCTCAGGACCCCCTCAGCAACCTCTGCAACCAGGGTGGTTTTCCATTGCTTTCTGCCCTCTCAGGCCATGCTGGAGCTGTAGGGAGGCCTCTGCCCCACCACCTTGTGCTTTCTGCACACCAGGCTTGGATGTTACGTGAGCAGCCACAGGATTACAATCCAGTGACTCTAACCCTGGATCCAAAAGGGAGGAAACCAGGAGAGGCTCTAAGAGTTTTGAAACCTGTTTCCATCCCATGTGAAATATGCTTTGTGTCCAAAGGAACAGAAGGAAAGGTTCAGTTTCCATGCTGTTAAAAATGCTTGAGAGGGCTCAGCCTTGGAGCTCCTGTGGGAAGCCTCTCCACAGGTTTCAGAGCCCTTAGGGGAACTGCATCTCTGTTTCTGCCTCATTATTTCTGCATATTAAATGTCAGCAGCCAGGACAAATGCCCTTCTCCCTGCTTTACAGCCAGGAGGAATTTTCCTTCTTGTGGTTTTTCAGCTTCAGATGCTGTCACATCCCTGGCCCAGCAGGAAGCTGCAGGACAAAGCTGTGGGTGGCTCTGGGGGTGATGGAGTCAGACAGCAGCCTGCCTGCTGCTCCAATCTGAGCTCAGAGTTGGGCTTGACCTGATGGGCAGGGTTTCCCGTGGTGTGACCTGTGGTGTGCAGCTGCTCTGGTGCCCACGGTGTCCTGCATGTTCATTTAGTGTGGATGTACAGCCCACAGTTCATCAGAACATGCTGTTCTGCCTGCTCAGGTAGTGTGGATATATAGCCCACAGCACGGCCAGCCCTGCTGGGAGAAACTCTGGGCTTGTTTTGGAAAGAAAATACGCTCAGCATTTGTCTTCTGAGCTCCTCCCTTTGAACCACAGGATCGTGAAGAGGAATGGTGCTGGATTTCCACCCTCAGCTTTCTGTCCTTTAGAGTGGTTTAGGTTCAGGAATGTTGTGTGGAGCATCCTGTCTGATACAACCAGCTGAGCACTGTGGGCTCTCCTTTACTCCTTCCCTCAGTCTTGGAGATGCTGCTCTTTGGTACAATGTCCTCTTGAGTCCACAGCAGTGGTGATTGCTCCGACTCCTCCTTGCCATCCGTGCCTCCCCCAAGACGAGTTAAAAACGATGTTCATGGATGCTGGCGACAAATGAGAACAGTTCCTAAGCTGCTTATATGTCTGCTCTCTCTCATCTTTAACAGCATGCTAAAAAATAAATCTATAATCTTATCAGGAGTCTTGAAAATCCTTTGTCAGTTCTTAGTCATAACAAAGCTGAAACCAGATGAGCTTTCCTCGTAGTTTGTCCAAATACCTGGATCCCTGCTTTCCTGCAGCACATGGATAAAAATTTCAAGAGAAAAAACGTTCCAACTTTGCTTTTTTTGATTTTTTTTCCCCACATGATTTGAAGCCAGTGGGCTTTGAAAGTGCAACGTTTTTCTCGTGAAGTTGTTTCCTGGCTGATGGTTGTTCAGACCTGGCAGTTTGTCCCTTAGAAGTTTTTCTGTACTTAATAAAAGCAACTGGATATTGGTACAAGCCAGACACAGAAACACCCTTCTCACTTTTCACCTGGTTGGACCTGCTGGCTTGGCAGGGTCGGTGTCCCACAGGGGGGTGGGGTGTAAGTAAGGTGACACGTCTGGGTTGGAAATGGAGATGGTTGTACCTCACCTGTGTCACAGCCCGGTTGTTGATGTGCAGTTACAGTGGTGTTGGTTCTCAGCAGCATTTTGTTTACCTCTCTATTGACTGGTTTGGTGTTTCATTGGTGTTTTAGTGGGTGAAGATTGTAAATAAATCAAATAACACTTGGCTGTTATAAATAAAGGTTTATGTCCTTCCCCATCATTAAGAAAGAGAAACAAAGTGAGTTTTCTTGCCTGCATCTTTCAGTTCTTGTAGGAGGTTCTTTCCCAGACTGAGTTCTCTTAATTAATTTTTTTTTCTTGCTTTCTTCAACACAAAGGAAATATCAGTGAGACCTCATGTACTTTTGGTACTGACACTTATGCATGTGGCATTTGTTTCCTAATTTCTGTGTTTGCAGTAGTTGCAGTGCCGAGTTTCAAACCTATGAAACTCTTACCTGGGCATACAGGTAACAGTAGAGGGAGCTTTTGACTAGGGAAAAATATGTCAGTTATAATAAGAAAAGCCAATAAACCTTTGTTGTGTTGTCTCTGTAAGACACTCAGTTCTGTCTGTGCAGTAGTCAGTGATCTGTTCTTGCCAACCAGGACAGTCCAAAGTCTATCTGAGAGAAGCAGACTTTCCTTTTCTTTTAACAGGACTAAGACTTGATCTGTACAGAAAATGTGCTTTCAGGATTTTTAAATTCTCACAAATAAATAGGAAAGGGTGGGTGAAGACCAGTGTGGTTTGGTGTTCAGCCTAGTGCTGGGGCAGAGGAGGAAGAGTCACCTGGGGTGTTAAAAACCACTGTTGCACCTACTTGCGATTTCAGACCAGACATCCCTATTTCCCTGTTTTTGCCTAACAAACTGTTCTTTTCAAGCTGCAGAGCATGAATCCAATTTATCCTGGTTTATTTCTTCTTCAGGTCATTTGGGGTAGTTTTGTGGGAGCTGCTTACGGGAGAGATTCCCTACAAGGACGTGGATTCCTCGGCCATCATCTGGGGAGTGGGCAGTAACAGCCTGCACCTTCCCGTCCCTTCCACCTGCCCAGATGGCTTCAAAATCCTCATGAAGCAAACCTGGTAAGAGCCTGAACCCTGCACAGCACAGACCTAGGGCTGGCTCCCAGCTCCCTCCAGGCTCCCAGTAAAACCAGTGTCAGGGTGGGAGTGTTGAGCCCAGAGCAGGGGGCTCTGAAATGCTCCCACACTTGTCCTGAGAGCAGTAAAAGTTTTAACATTTTGGATTCTGCTTCCTTGTGGCAGCGGGGTTGGGCCCCAGAAGGTCGTTTGGAGGTTAGAGGAAGTAGGGAGAGACCTGTCTGGTTTGCTGAGTGGATGGGGCAGGGGAGGGAATGGGCAGACACTGGAGATGGGCTGGTGAGCGGGAAGGAGTTATATAGGAGAGAAGTGGGAGCAGAGCCTTATGGAGCCCCAGCAGGTGACAGTTACCCCTGAGTTACCTGTGCAGTGTGAATCAGGAGCAGGCAGCACAAAGGGCATCTTCAGTGGCCTTCAAGAGAGGTTTGATTTGTTGTAGCAGAGTAAGGGATAAAAGGTGGGAAGAGAAAAGGAGCTGGAAGTGAAGTAGGGGTAAAATTCCTTGAGGCTGGCTCCAGAGTGAAGGGAACTGATTTTTCACTCTGAAAACCCCTTGTAAGGGACTGGACAAAGAGAAATTTGAGCTTTCTGTCTGGAACACAGATTTTACAGGTCTAGATATGGAAAATGCTTTCAGTTTCCTCCACATACCAGAACAGAGCTGAAATTCTTTGTCTTGGGTGAATGCATTAAGTGATTTGTCCTTGTAATTGCATCTCGACACAGAGTGTAAAGGCTCTTCCAGCATTTTCCCACTGCATGAGTTTTACCAGCCATCCTTTCTGTGGCACAAGGGGGAAAACGTGTCAGAACCTGTGTGGATCTTTTCCAGGGGCTGTGTGCCCGACCCTGAGCTGCAGGGCGGTTCAGGGGCAGTGGAGGGCAGGAGCAGCTGGTGCAGCTCTGTACTACAGCGAGGACGTACAAACAGTTGTGTCCCCACCTAGTGGAAGGAGGGGGGTTGTAGGGGAGAGGAGGCTGAAGAAGCTGCTCTTGTTCTGAGCAAGAGGCTGGTTCAGTCCTGAAGCTCGAGTGAGGTATTTTTTCTCAAAAATACAAATGGTTTTGTACTTTTCTGAGATCTTACAGGGATTTTCAGTGCATTACAGTACTGTCTGGGCTCAGGCATGTATGGTGTG
The DNA here is from genome assembly GCF_001604755.1 of Lepidothrix coronata. Taxonomy (NCBI): domain Eukaryota; kingdom Metazoa; phylum Chordata; class Aves; order Passeriformes; family Pipridae; genus Lepidothrix; species Lepidothrix coronata. The sequence continues at coordinate 2,147,689 of NW_016690305.1, forward strand.
ACAGCTCACATACCTTTGGTGCTTATAAACACCCTGTTTTGTTGGATGTAAATTATCATTTCTGCTAGATTGAGTATTCCCAGTGTAAAACTTGGACATTGATGGAACAACAGACCAACGTGTGTTTCTTCTTGACAAGCAAGTCAGGATACAAACTGAAACTGTTCCTGTCTTTCACTTTGTAGTCTTAAATGTTTTTCACCTCTTTTGCTCCTTCAGCAAAAAAAACCCCAGCTCTAGCACAATAAACTCGTATTCAGCAAAAGAGAAAACCAGAAAAGCTCCTCTGCTCTAGTCTGTCATCTGCACAAGTTCAGAGAATAGTTCTGGTGGAGCCCTTTCAGAAGGGCAGGAGAGGCTGGCAGTGTTCACCTCACCCATGCCTGGGGATGTGTCTGTTTTCCCTCAGGCAGAGCAAGCCCCGGAACCGTCCCTCCTTCCGGCAGACCCTGATGCACCTGGACATCGCCTCTGCCGACGTGCTGGCTACTCCTCAGGAAACCTACTTCAAATCCCAGGTAACTGGGGAAGGGCTGGAGCCCGTGAGCACTGCAGTTAGCTCCAAGGATTTGATTTTTGGAGGCAGGAGTCTGGATCCATGATTTCAGTTTGATTCTTGGGGAGAAGCAATCTGATGGGTGTTTGAAAATCTTTCACCCAGACTTTCCCAAGCTGAGGCATCTGTTGGCTTAGTGAGAGGCTCAGTGGTGCCTCCCTCCCTCCCTGAGCCTGCTGACTCCAGCTGCTCTGCTCCAGCTGTTCTCCCAGCACTGCTGTGCAGGAGACCATGAGGCTGCTGGGAGCAGAACCTTTGCATTTAGAGTGAAGGTGGGGGCAGCAAGTGGGACACAGAGTTGGGACAGGGCAGCAAAGGGACTCTGGGACTTTTCAGGAAAGATCTAAAAGTATGATCTGAGAGATCCCTCCCGGTCCTACCCATCAAGAAACTGTCTGTTCCCAAAGAGGGAAGGAGAATGAAACCTTGCCTCTAGTAAAGAAGAACTGTTGGGGTAGATGTGAGAAAATGGGGGCATTTATTAAAGCTGCAGGAAGCAGGGCTTCAATGGGCAAATAGAGTATCACCCTAGACAGTGATTATCGTGAAGAGAGCTTTCCAAATCATAAGCCTTTGTGCTTACTTTAACTGGAAAAAAAAGGAGCAAAATGTTGTCTTAGAACCAGAAGTGCTTTAGGAATTTTTCAAAGTATTTTTTAGAAAATGCAGATATGTTTTCAATTCTCTAATCAGAGCTCGAACTTCTAAATACCATTTGAAAATGCTGACACTAAACATGCTGCAGTGTTGTTACCCAAAATAATTCAGCTAACAGAAATACATTTTCAACCCAAACCTGTAATTTTCTGCTCTACACAAAGAACATTGCCCAAGAGTTCTTCTGTTGTGCACCTAGGGATCCAAATTCTTTGTAAACACCTAAAAGCAAATTGCTTTCCTAGGCTGAATGGAGAGAAGAAGTGAAGAAACATTTTGAGAAAATTAAAAGTGAAGGAACTTGTATCCACCGGTTGGATGAAGAATTGATTCGGCGCCGAAGAGAAGAGCTCAGGTCTGTTGACAGTCCTTTATGTTTCCTGCTCACTTTTCCCACCCAGCATTCCCTTCTCCTGCTAAATGAGCCCAGCTCCCTCAGCTTGTCCTCTTGGGGCCTGTGCTCCAGGCCCTGACTGGGGTTTTCCTGCTTCTCTTGTAATGAGGGTCCCAAAACAGGATGCAGTATTCCTGGTGGCATAAATTTGGGCAGCCTAAATCCCTTGTGAGCTCAGAAACTGAAGTTCCTGTGTGCATGCCCTGGAGCTTGAGCGCTGCTTGGTTGATGGGAAGCTGGAGAGAAAGAGTGGGAACTGTCCCTGCCCTTGGGCAGTCTCGACGATTTGCTCCAGGCAGGATGGGCAAAGGCTTGTGTGTTTACCAGGGAATATTTCTGCCCGAGATTTGGTGTTCGTGATAACAGCACTGGAGCAGGTACATCCATCTTCCTGGGAAATCCCTCTTGCAGTTTTCTGTGAGCTTTCTCTGCCCTGATGCTTTCCTTGGATTAGTTATTGCCGAGGAGTGAACACACTGCATTTGACCAGCCCACCCAAACCCATTTTGAACATTAGACCAACTTAAAAATGAAAGCAGGATGTTTATTTCAGAAAGGAAAGTGTTACCTCCTGTGACAGAAATTTGCAACTGTAGTTACGACAGAGAAACATAAAACGCCAAGTAGCAGTTCTGTGTCAAACCAGAGGCAGTCTTGGCCAGTTTGATGCAGTGGTGGGTAAGTGTCCCCTGGCCCAGGGGAGCTTTGCCTGGTCACATCTTCTGGCTGCGGTTCCATTTGTCTTCTGCAGCTGTACTGGAGCTGTGGGGGCACCCTGCTGTTAGTGGAACACAGACACACCAGTGTTCCCTATTCCTGCAGAAGCTGGTTTAGCCCCTTTTCTGTGCAAACAGGATGATCAGGGCTCGGCCAAAGGGCTCCTGGGTGCATGTGAGGCATTTGCAGCTCCTCTAGGGAGAAGTGTTGCCACTCTTTCAAGGCCATTAAACACTTCCTAAATCACACAGTGATTTATTGCTGTATCAGGCTCTTAGTCATCATTTACTGTTAGTTTTATCTGGGGTTCAGTGCAGTACTTCTGGCAAATTTGACTTTTCCTAAAACACCTGTACTTTTCCTCTCTTGGTCCGTGGACACCAGAGTGGAATAATGACCTTTGTGCTTTCCAGGCATGCATTAGATATCCGTGAGCACTACGAGAGGAAGCTGGAGCGGGCCAACAACCTGTACATGGAGCTCAGTGCTATTATGCTGCAGCTGGAGGTCCGGGAGAAGGAGCTCATCAAGTACGTGTCTCTGGGAATGGTGGCACGGGCGTGGCAGTCTGCACACAGGAGAACAAAAGCAGTGCTTCATTTCTAAACTGTGTAGTGCTACCTGTAGATTTAGTGTCCCCTGACAAGCTCAGAGGGTGAAGGAGGAGCTGGCAAGCAGGGAGAGGCCCCTTGTGAGTGGGTTCCTGCAGACCCCTTAGTGCTTGTGTCTGTCCCAGGGGGTACTGACTGGGAGAAAGGCACCTTTCCATTTGGTGCTGGCATCCTTTGGGCCCTTTGTAAAACGAACAGCAGTGCTGCTCCTGGACTGTGTGCCAGGGCCCTGTTCCAGCTGCCTGATCCCTGCAGAGGGAATTCAGAAATGTCTGTGTCCTTTCCCAGCACAGCCTGTCGTGTTGCACCCAGCCATGGCTCACTGTGGAGCCGTGTTCCTGTCCAGCAGGACCTGCACTTGGACAAAGAAAGAATTCATCTGGTTTTGGTTTGTTCTTTTCTTTTTTCTTTTCCCAATGTTTCAGGAGGGAACAAGCAGTGGAAAAGAAATACCCTGGGACTTACAAGCGCCACCCGGTCAGACCAATAATCCACCCCAATACAGTGGAGAAGCTGATGAAGAGGAAAGGAGTCTCTCATAAACCAGGCAGCCAGACTAAACGGTGAGAAACAACCACCCAGTCCTGTGCCAGAGCCTGTGGCAGATCCCCCTTGGGATGAGCAGGCAGCCTCTCCTTCCCTTTGGGTCTGGGGACACGCAAGGTGGGACAAGGGGCTGTTCGCTCTTGGGCCTGCTCTGATCCTCAGAACCACAACTGTTGAATTATCTGAAGGTAAAAGGGCTGAATCCTGCCATCCCTTGCACCTGGGCAGCTCTCTGGAACCACAGCATCACAGGATGCTTTGGTTGGATGAATGAACTGCTGGTCCATGTGATTTTTGAGCAGATGATGGTGCTTGGACAGGAGGTATCTCACATGCTGTCTCAAATTCCTAACTGTCCAAGCAGAGAGCAGTTAGATCATCCTTGACTGGATTTATAAATAAGCAAGGTTGAGGGATTGTGGAAATCAGGCACTCCTCAGGGATATATTGTTGAGGAATTAATTTGGGATCTGAAATTTGGGAATTCATGCTGTCCTTTCATCTATTTCTCTTCTGCCTGACTTTCAGAAAGTGAGATTATTTTTTCCAAAGGAGTTGTCTGGTTTATTCTTCCTTTTTTTTGGGATTTCCAGGAGTTAGTCCTGATTAACAGTGAATAATCACTTCTGAATTAATATCCCCACGTGGCTCTGAGATGAGCAGGCTGATCATCATCTGCAGATTGGGGCTGTATTGTGCTGAGCATTGTACATGCATGGAGGAGGAGCCCTACCCCAAGATCCTGGGAGGGAGCTATTTTTGGAGAGAACATCAAAATAAAAGTGGAAAAGGGAGAGTGTGTGAGAGCTATTGATAAAAGCAGCAAGAAGGGAGCGTAGAGCAGGATGGGCTGAATGGAAAGGACATGGAGTGGAGAGAATCAAAGGGAAGGAAATGCAGGAGTCAAACAGCTGAAGGGGAGGGCGGCCTGTAGATTTTGGGAAGCCGGAGTGTGCTTGTGGCTGCAGCTGCCTCTTCATCCCTGCTGTGGTTGACGTCAGTTCTTCGCTCGCGTTTGATGTGTAACTTCTGCTCCCTGTCTCCCAGGCCAGACCTGCTCAAGTCAGAGGGCATACCCAGCACAGAGGCAGCGTCCAACGGCTCCCCAGTCTCAGGAAGTCCCAAAATGTCAACGCTGAGCGGCAAAAGCCGGTACCGCAGCAAGCCCCGGCACCGCCGGGGGAACAGCAAAGGCAGCTACCAGGAATTCGCAGGGATCTTGAAAAACCAGCCGGCGCAGGACGACGCACCCCCACCTCCGCCTCACAACCCCCCCCCGCACCCCGGGCTGCCGCAGCCGGGCCACGGCCACCCCTCGCGGCTGCACGGCCACGGGCAGGACATCGCCAACTGCGCCAACAACCTGCGCTACTTCGGCCCCGCGGCCGCGCTCCGCAGCCCCCTCAGCAACCACGCCCAGCGCCGCATGTCCGGCTCCAGCCCCGACCTCATCTCCACCGCCATGGAGGCCGACTGCCGCCGCGGCCTCGACGGCAAGGGCGGCCAGGCCGAGCGCTGGGAGTGCTGCACCGCAGACCCCTACGAGTCGTGTCTGCAGTGCAGGGACGAGGACAGTGGGCAGGGGCAGATGGCACCGGTGGAGGCGGGGGGGAGCCGCCCCCAGTCCCCGACCTCTGCTTCCCTCTACGAGAGCGCGCAGTTCATGGAGAAGCTGGAGGAGCAGGGCACGGCAGCGTCCGCCCTGGGCACTCCCCAGCACGTGGCGTCCTCGGTGCTGCCTTGCAAAGCGAGATCCCTTCAGAAGGTGAGAACGAAGGCACTGGCGTTTGGAATAAAACAAAGCGTTCTCTTCCTTTCCCTCTCCTCCAAGGGAAGGTGTGCAGCACAGGTTGGTGTCTAGGACAGCAGCAAAGCCACGTTTCACACCTGCACAGCAGTAGTAGTTGCGTGTACAACTTTATCTCAAAGAAATCATGCATAGATGAAGTTCGCTTTGTGATCTGGACATACTTTTAAAGTCAGTTTTGTGGAGCTGTGGGGCATACTGGAGCATACTGCCAATGATGAGGGTTGTCACTCGAGGTTTTGGAAGGGCCTCGTTCTGTTAATTTCAATTCTGCCAGTTTTTGTTTGAGGTGAAACTTGTTCTGCTGAATTTTTGTTGTTGAAACAGTCTCAAAATGTTTCCAAGCCTTTCTCAAAGGGAAGGGGTAAATGTGTTCTTTAAATATCACACGAGAGTTTCTTTGAGAATCTCTGGGGCTGCTGCTCCTTGGAACAGGAATTCAACAATGGTCTTGGGGGTGTGCCTTTTGCTGCACCTGCCAGAAATTGTCCCCCTGCACTGAAAGTCATAGTTCTCGTGTATTTTGTGAAGATTTTGCAAGAGTCAAAAAGACCCAATGGCACAGTTGTACAGAAACAGCTCTTTGTTCCTCCTGCTTCCATCCAGGTGGCGGGAAAAGTAGGAACCAGTCTGAGTGGAGTTCAGAGAGAAGGAAAATTAGATCTGAGTGGAGAAGTGAAGGAAAATAGGATGATTTACCAGACCATGAGTGTGGTTTGGGCACAGAATGAAGGAAGGGGGACCTCATATGACAAGGCAACAAGATAAGGTAGAGGCTGAATATGAATGAGGGGCTGACAGGATGGGGAGGGTAGGAGGAGGCTCTAAAAGACAAGAGTGTGGTGGGTGGGAAAAGGAGGAGAAAAGGCTCTGTGCTCTGAACTGGTGAAACCCACCAGCAAAGGCTGTGTCATCCCCCATCCTGCTCTGTGATGGAGAAGAGAGTCGAAGTTGTAAAGCCAAGAGTGCCAGATCAGCTCAATAATTTATGTGGGTTTCCATATGTTACTAATTACTTGATTTGCTCCTGTAACAATCTGGAACATTATGTACTCCGTGCCTGCAGAAGTACTCCAGTGTATTTCCGAGTCCAGATTCGGGAACGGCAGCATTAGGGCTGCCTGAAATAACCTCCTTGGTAGGACGAGGTCTGGCTCAGTGTTCCCTGGTGCACAGGCTGTTTTCTTCTGGTCTAGATTGTTGCAGCCTGTTGGCACAGTGACTTTGTCCTGGAGGACCAAGGGTCAACCATGTTTGAGCCTCCACAAACGTGACACCACTTTTGTCCTTGTTTTCTGCCAGAGCGGTGACGACTCTTCAGAAGAGGAAGAGGGTGAAGTAGACAGTGAAGTGGAGTTTCCTCGTAGACAAAGGTAAAAGGTGACTTCACTCTAATCTCTCTTTGGTGGGACAAAACTCAGGAGGAGAACTGTCCTAGCAGCTGCACACCAGCACTGCAACTGGGGAAGGTGCTGGCAAAAGAACAGAGCGGGACCCATCCAGTGTGTCCCATCCACCCTCAGCTGATCCCTCACGTCACTCCCTGCTCCAGCCTGTCCTGAGGTGTTCTCTCTGGCACAGCTTTCCTGCTGCAGGCTGTTTGCAGCACAAGTTGGTCAAGCTAGATAATGTTATTCAGCCTATAAAAAGTAGCTGCTGCATCTGTTTCACCAGAATGAGACTTAGTGGATATTGGTGCTTTTTGTGGACTCTTTCCACTGTTGTTTATTAACTGTTGCTGCAGTGGGGGAGACTCCAGCACCTTTGTAGTTGAATTCAGATAAGATTGAAGAGCCAGGTGATAACACAGCAGATCAAATTTGATGGTGTTGCCTGTAAAATAAGACTTAAGGGAGTGTTACTACCTAAGCCTGGGTAACAACAGGCTTTACAGTCCTGTGCTTAGAAGAGACATCATGGAAATGCTGCTGTGGTTTTATGAAAGCAGCTGCTTGAAGTGCAGGAGTGATCCAGTGGGCAAATAGATTACAGGTTTGTTTTGCAGGAGAAAAGAAGAAAATAAAAGCTGGTCTGCTGTTGTACACATCCACAGCACACCTGCTGCTTAAATCCTTCATTCCCCAGCTCAAAGACCATGGTAAAGTTTGGAAAGGTACTGAAAAGTGTGACAAGAGTGGTTAGGGATGGTTTCCATAGAAGAAGAGATTAAATCCATGAGAAGTGTTTGTCTAGCAGGAGGAGAGGCAAAACTGGAAGTGCATGAAATTGTAGTTTATGTGGAGAAAATAGACAAGGAACGATTCCTTACATTCGTGTTAGGGACAGCCAGTGAAGCAAACAGAGGTTTAAAATGAACAAAAGGAAGTGCCTTTCCCATCCAGAACATTTTCAGATGTGGAGCTCATTGTCAAGGTGTGCTGTGGAAATCGAACCATGAAGAGAGCCATAAGTGTTGAATTTCTGGAGCACAGATCCATCAGAGGCTGAGCACTGTCATCCAGGTTTGAGCTTTGACTTAGGAATTGGATTTGCTGAATGGTACAAACCAGGAGGAGATGCCAGGAGAAAGCAGTCTCTGCCTGCACGCCCTGTTCTCATACTTTTCCCAGGTTATTCCTTCCTACCTGGGGCTGGAGGCAGAACTCTGGGCTGGATGAGTTATCTGACTCACAGAGTGTCTGAGTGTTGCTTCCTCTGTGATTTACTGGCTTGGGAGATTAGAAGGAGAACAAATTGCCTGTTCCATGTGATGACCAGCTGTGGCTCTCCTGGCGTGTTCAGTCAACTGATGGGTTGTAGCATTGCTGTTGAATCCTGGCACGAGGCCATTTCCACAGTCAAGTAGCTATGAGCCTGTTTTTTGAGTGCACGTACCTAAATCCTGCCTGGCTGTTGGGATCGCTGCCAGGCAATGCAGGTGTTCCCAGGTGTGTTATCTTGAACTCCACAGTACAGCATTCCTTTAGGAAAAAGCACTGAGAAAGGCAAATATGCTCCAGGGCAGATCAGCTATTACGGACATGTACCAGACAGGACCAAATAAGAACAGATGAATTTGAAGATGAGGGTTTTGAAGTAAATCATTCAAAAGAGGTAGAATTCTGTAACTCCAGGATATGAAAGGCAGCCCACCAGGAGAGGGGTCTGCCAAGGCCTGGTGCGGCAGAGCAGCTGAACAGAGCACCCAGGAAATTCCCTGAGGGCAGAACAGTGTGATCCAAGCTGGACACTGAACCTCTCTCCCCTCTGCAGACCCCATCGCTGCATCAGTAGCTGCCAGTCCTACTCGACCTTCAGCTCCGAGAACTTCTCCGTGTCCGATGGAGAGGAGGGGAACACAAGCGACCACTCCAACAGCCCGGATGAGCTGGGCACCAAGCTGGAAGATGAGCTGGCTGAGAAGCTGGAGGACATGTTGTCCCAAACTCCAGAGATCCCCATTGAAATCTCCACGCAGTCGGATGGGCTTTCAGACAAAGAGTGCGCCGTGCGGAGAGTCAAGACTCAGATGTCTCTGGGCAAGCTTTGTGCAGATGAACACAGCTGTGAGGTGAGTTGTAGGTTTCTTATCCCCTCTTCCTTCTGCTAAGTGGAAAAAAAACCCAAAAAATGTTATGGAAAGGAATCCAAGGGCCAGAAAGTTGGAACACTGCCTAGGAGATGCTGTGGTAGGTGTACTATGGCAAAGCAACTGCTTCAGTACCCAATCTCCCTCATACTTGGCAGATGAGTAGGTGGGGGAAAGTCACACAAACAAAGCTGAACATAATGTACTGGTCAGGATGACTGTGATTTTGGGAGGCCATGAGATTTGCAGTTGCATTAAGTGGGATAAAAATAGATAATGAAATGGAATGGGTATAAACTGCCTCAAACGTATCCATCAGCAGCCTTGCTGACAAAGCTGGAATGATTTTCTTCCTTTTACTGTGTTTGAAGTGTTTGGGAGGGGTAGGGCAGAGCCTGCTGCACCATCTCCTCCTAACTCTGTGTTTGGTAGTGCTCTGCCCAGGTGTTTCTCTGCTGTCCCCTCACTGAGGACAGACAAGTGACCTTTGGTAGGGCAGTTGTGTGCTGTGCCATCTCCTGTGTGCCAGCCTCCTCCTTTGCCTGGCTGCTCTTACACACTGGGGTGGTGTGGGTGACGTGCAGTACAGGACTGTTGCTCAAGTCTCCCCCTTTCCTTTTGCTTTGCAGAACCCACCACAGTTTGGAGAATCAGACTGTGACTCTTCTGAAGGGGAGTGTTCTGATGCCACAGTCAGGACCAATAAGCCCTGCAGCTCTGCTACTTGGTAATACAGATCTCCCCCAAAGCTTCCTGATACTGGCATTTTGATTTCCCTGAGATTCCACTTCATTCCCCTTCATCACACTTTACAGGAAGAGAAGATGCTTCTCCTTCCCACCCCAGGAGTGATTTGCAATAACCCGAATCTCTGGAAAATGTCCAAATGAAATTAATTCTCTTTGAGCATTTCAATCAAGAATGGCAGGGATGTATTTTATTGAATAATCTAGTTACTGTAACATGGATATTTATTTTTTTGACATTTTAACACTTTTTACTGTAAAGAGTGGATTGTATTTATAGACATACAGACTTGTTGCAAAAAAAAAAAAAGTTCAGAAAGCAAGCACACTACAGAGAAACATCCTGGGAGTCCTGCCTGGACAGCTTTGTGTACAGATGCAGGGGATTCTCTTGCTGCTTGCACAGGGGACCAGGCCTCGTGGCCCTGAAGATTGGAGAACAGATCAAGAAAACTAAACCACTCAGTCTTATCAAAAGAGGAAAAGCAGAAAACGACCTGACTGTAGGGTGACCTGTGAACAAAGCATTTTCAGTATAACCAGCTGGGTCATTTTTAATCAGAAGGAGGACATGTTCCTGGAGCAAACTGGTACTGAGGTGCTAACATCCAGGGTCTTCTGAGTCAATACATCCCCAGGAATGTAATAGTGGGTTTTATTTTAAGGATTTTTAGTTTCTTTTTTTAATCAGCATTTTGTTGTGAGATCCTGCAAATGTACTCTAACCTCATCCTCTCGAGAACTGGTATCAGAGCACTTCTTAACACCGTCCTTGCTTCACTGTGGCAGTGTCGACCTCCAGTTGAGCAGGGAAACCTCTTTCAGATGCAGTGTGCCATTTCCCAGTTTACTTCCTCCTCTTACCTCCTGTCTGTTTCAGTCAGTCAAAGAAATCAATCCAATCAGTGTTGGCAAAGCAAGGACTTGCAAAGCGTGGAAAGCACATTTCTCAGAGCCCGAGCCCTTCTGGGGAGGACACTGGAGACGCCTGGACTGGACTGGGAGAAGCAGCCTCTCACCTACAGCAGCATTGATAACCAGCAGAGAGCTGTGTGTTGAGGGGGAAGACTGGGAATCACTGGCCTGGCTCAGAGCATCAGCCCTGCTCTGTCTCCTTATTCACTGTACATTCTTGGAAGCGTTAGCAGCTGCCTGCCCTTCATGTCAGGCTTTGTGCAAAACAGGTTGCACAGGGAATTTGACAGTGGCTGTGGCATAGCTGTGTCTCGGGTGTGCCCCGAGGCCTCTGTTTCTCCTCCAAGCTGAAACTCTGCAGGTGAAAGTGAGGATAGTACTGGTATGTGACAGGCCGAGGCATTGGCAGATGAGAAAAATTTGTTTTCTGATAGAACTCATAGTGCCTTCCCTTCAAACACTACTCTTCTAAAACAATGTTGAAAGAGAACAAAACGATAGAGCACGTTCCCCCCCCTTCCTTAGTTGATGTCCCCCTGCAAGAGCTCTCCCTCTGCCCTTCCCAGCGTGCTGGCACGGCCAGCCTGAGGTGAACGGCAGGAATGGACCATGGACAGGTACTTCTGTTGCTTTGTTTGTTTACATTTTATGTTAAAATATTGGTTTGAATTTAACTGTGGTAATTTATAGCCTCATGGCAAAGTGAAGGAAAATGTCTTACCTATACAGAGAGCAGTATTGTATGAGTTAAATTATCCCATATTTTTAAATTTTTGTAGCTGGACTACAGACAGATCTTAAGTTATGATGTTATTTTATTATTTATTATCATTTCTGTAGATCAGAAGGTTGGCTTCACCGCTAGCACAATTGTAATCTGTTTGTGTGATGTTACCTTCTCCCTGGTCACCGAGGGGGCGGGAGCAGAGCTGGGCTCAGTGGCTGTCAGGAATTGCTGCCTCTCGTGATTTCCAGGGATGCTGTTACTCCAGGAGAGGGCACAGAGAGGGATGGATGGCTGCAGTCAGCCCTGTGTGAGGTTCTTCGTGGGCACTTTGCTCACGTTGCTGGTAGTTGTCAGCCCCTGAACTGGTGGGGACGGTGATCAGGGAGTGAGTGGCTTTTGAACTGACCACAAAATGAGTAACTGTGACGAGATCCCCTGGCAAGAGCATCCCAAAGGACATTGCTCCAGGCAGCAGGTGCGAGATCAGGGTGGCCAGCAGTGGATCCACATGGTGGATCACCCTGGCAGGACCAAACAGGCTGCTGGAGAGGGAGCGACCTGCTCACCCTGCCCTCAGCAGCAAGGCTGGCTCTGGGCGGAGGCACAATGCCCTGGGGAGTGAAGCTCTTTCCTGGCTCCTTTCTTGTTTCCTCTCCCTTCCCATCCCTCGTTTCTCCTCCCAGACGTTCTCTGTCTCTTGGCCAGCAGCAGGAGGAGGTGGCAGGGCCAGAGGTGGCTTTGCTGTGAGGTGATTGGTGTGAGAGGGATTTGGTGTGGCAGAGGTGGTGCAGATGGTTACTCAGGAGGCTGGAGGCCGAGGTGTGGGAATTTAGCAGTGGGAGAACTATGTGCATGTAACATACTATGGTGTAAACAGAGGTTGAGAACTGCCACTGGGTGTCCCCCAGCAGAGGATGGAAGGCCTGTGCCCCTGGGGAGACTCTGCTCAGAGCTGGCAGGCTCCCTGAGCCCGGTGTCCTTGGGCAGCCCCACACAACAGCCCCAAAGCAGAGCTGCCTCCTGCTCAGGCCTGTCAGTCTCTGCAGGGCCTCCAGCCTGTGACGATTCAGTCCCAGTCAAACAGATCCCAGAGGGGTTTGGGTACCTGTGGTCTCTGCTTAGGTTCCACCGTGGGATGCAGCTCCTCTGGGCTCGCAGAGAAGCTTTGGGGTGTGGGATTTTGAGACCCTTATGGACCAGCTGTCCTAGGTGTGTGCTGATCCCTCCCCGTCCTTGCCTGGGGATGTGCTGGCCTGTTCTGCAGCCTGGGCAAGCAGAGCTGAACCCTCCAGGCTGCCACATTTAGCTCTAGTTTCCTCACACACCCAGGTCATTGCACTTTTATGGTCCAGTGTCACTCCTCCTACCTGCTGCCTCCAACGCAGCATCCCTCTGGAAATGCCACTAGGGCAGCCCCCCTTGCCCCAGTCCGTGGAGGTGCCGCCCCAGCCTTGCCCTGCACACACATCTCTCGTGCTCAGCTGTGTGTGGGCAGGGCTGGCTCAGCACCGCCCACATTCCCGGGGTGGTCACCGTCCATTCTGCAGGGCGTTAGGGCGGATTTCCTTAGTGGAACCTCCCTGGAATGGCACAGACGTGACCTGTGACCTCCACGTCACTGTACGGGCGCCTGTGCTGCGGTTCCTCACACTTTCCCTCCCAGCAGGGTCTGGGAGGTGTAGTGGACCTGCTTCCTCCTCGTAGTAACACCGCGCTCGCAGGGCAGGAGTAACCCGTGGGTTCCCTTTCCAGCACCCCAAGTTCCCTGACCCAGTTCTCATGGCTGCTGACAGCTCCTGAACACTAGCCTAGATTTTCTCCCAGAGCTGAATGTCGCCCTCCCCACTGTCGTGTTAAGTACCCATTTCATCTTGGCCCTGTCCAGTAGTGTTCATCCCCTCCTCCCTGCTCTGTGGATTCCTGAGACAAACTTGATTTTTTTTGTATTGACCAGTGTACAGTGATGGAAACAAGAATGACTATCAAAGCAAACAATGCATGGAATAAAAAGCCAGTGTACTTCAATGCTGCAGGCTGGTCTGGTGATCTGGGAAGGGGTTCTTATGGACTTTGGGATAACGTCATGAAGCCTTGCTCTGCGGTCTCCTATCTGCCCCCTTCCACGGCAGGAAGATTACTTTATCCTCCAAGAGGAGGGGAAACTCAGGGAGAGCAAGGAGGTGCAAATACCAAAACCCCAAGACCAGAGTATAATCCCTGGGGGAAGAGGGCCTGGCACAGGTTGCCCAGAGAAGCTGTGGCTGCCCCATCCCTGGAAGTGTCCAAGGCCAGGTTGGACAGGGCTTGGAGCAACCTGGCCTAGTGGAAGGTGTCCCTGCCCATGGCAGGGTGTGGAATGAGATGATCTTTATGATCCCCTCCAACCCACACCATCCTGGATTCTATGTTCTCCAGCAACTGGGACAAGAACCCACTTGTTTATTTGGAAACCTTCTAGTTATACAGGAGCAAATATGTAGGTTTCAAAGTGCTTCTCAGGGACAAATCCCTGTCAGCCAGGCACATCCATTCCTTTTCTTTTCCCCTTCAGTCTTTATGGGGAGTAGCAGCCACTGACAGACTGGGGAAGCAATCTTGTGTGTTCTGACACGACTGGTACACACAGGCAGCCCAAATCCTGAGCATTTTGCTGCAGGGTGTGCTGGTTTAACACTGGAATCAAAGAAGAGTCTTCAACAGCTGCACCTTGAAAGACCATTATTTTCTCAGCTTGGGGCTTGTGCTACTGCACCCAACAGCACCATTTGTCATTTTAGGCCAAAAATGCTAAATCAGTCTGGGGTTGGAGGGAGCAGGGCCTGCCTCCAGGGCAGTGCTTGGCCTCCCTGTGCTGGGCAGGATTAAGGGGTTCTGGTTTGCCTTCCTCACAGGATGCCAACACTCCTTTTGTCCCCATGGCAGTGGGCTGGGCACCCCCTCAGGCACACAGGGGATGATTTAAACGAAACAGGCACATTAACCAACTGTTCACAAAGTCCCTGTATCGCTCTCTCTGTGCAGGTACATGCACAGGTAAACATTCATCAAAAATAAGAATCTTACACCTCCTCTGAGATGAGGAGGACAATTAAAAACTGCCACTGTCCTTGGTGGCACAGAGCATGCAGAATATAACCCCCTGCAGAGACCTGCAGCTTTTACCCCAAAACTGGGGCACCTGAACCATCAGAAACTCTTTTTGCCATTGAGTGTCTGAGTTTGCTTGTCTCCATCCAGCTTCAGGTGCTTCTTGCTGTATCTCTTGATGAGGGTCCCTGGTACCAGGGCTACCATGGCCATTGCCAGCAGTTTGAGCAGCGTGTCCCAGGAGAAAATGGCATCCAGAGAGGTGATCTGGGACAGAATGGCCCCTGTCTGCACACAGATGAAATTATATGGTGTAAGGCCTGAAAGAATCAGAGCAGAAAAAAGCTGTTAGCATCCCCCCAGGGAAAATTAGCTCAAATATGCCCAAGGCTACACACAAAATCACAGAATGGTTGGGGTTCGAAGGGACTTCTGGAGATCATCCAGTCCAACCCCCCCTGCCAAGGCAGGGTCACCTCAAGCAGGTGACACAGGAACACATCTAGGTGGGTTTGGAATGTCTCCAGGGAGGGAGACTCCACACCCTGCCTGAACACCCTATTCCAGTGCTCTGCCACCCTCCATAGAAAGAAGTTCTTCCTCATGTTGAGGTGGAACTTGCTGTGGTTTAGTTTATGGCCCTTACACAGACACAAGGGTCTGTGCTTATAACAGAAAGAACGAGGTGTAAATCAAGATTTGCAGCATGTGGGGACACACATATTTGCAAAATGCTCTGAGACCTCAGGGCAGCACAGAGGCAAACAGTTAAATGGGGCAGAGTCCTGCTGCTCTGCCTTCCCTGGGCTCAGCGCTGATGAGCAGCAGTGTCACACTGTCCCCTCAGACTGTGTCCCCAGGCCTTACCGATGAGGACGGACAAGAAGAACTGGGACACGGGGATGTTTAAAATGGGAGCCGAGAGGTTCAGGAACCAGTTTGGTGTCATGGGGAACAGCCTCAGGAACAACAAGAAGAAAAATAAGCAGCTCCTGTTCTCTTCTACCTGCCAAGAGAAACGTTTCACATTATTTCTGCTCCTCAGACAGCAGTAACACTGGAAAGGCCACGATGCTTCTGCCACAACATCAGTCCAGAACTGATGAAAAGCAGCAACGTTATGTGTGTGTGGGAGCGTAAGGGTGAGCCAGCCTGTTCCAAGGAAGTGATGGAATTGGGATCTCACCTGAATTAGAGATCAGGAAGGCAACAACAGAACCACCTCCAGCTGTACAACTCAGCAAAGGACGGATGGAGGCGGTTCTGGAGAACAGGGACTTCCCAATCAATCCTTGTCTTACTTCTGATGTTCCTTGGGATCTGGGATTTTCCCCACAGCCCCTCTGCAAACAGGCTTGCCCCAAGAGAGCAGCCTGCTCCTAGACCGTGCCCTTAGCAGACCTGATGTGTCCCCTGCACACATTCATTTTTACTAAGCCATCCCAAAAGCAGCCTGACCCATGGACATCCTGGGTGTCTGCAGAAGCACCAGTTCTTACCTTCCCTTGCAGCAGAGCCACTTTCTCAGGGAAGTAGTGGACGACGAGCTGCTTGCCGAAGGCAGCAGAGAGCAGGTAGCACAGGGTGGCTCCCACTGACGTGAGCACCGAGCACAGCACCAGCCCCATCCATGGCCCGAAGAGAGCTCCCGCCAGGACATTCTGTGGGGACAACAGGGAGTGGGGCACAGTGTGTCACAGAATAGTCAGGGTTGGAAGGGACCCCTGGAGATCATCCAGTCCAACCCCCTCTGCCAAGGCAGGGTCACCTGGAGCAGGTGACACTGGAACGTGTCCAGGTGGGTTTGCAATGTCTCCAGAGGGGGAGACTCTGTGCCCTCCCTGGGCAGCTGTTCCAGTGCTCTGCCACCCTCCTGCCTCATGTTGAGGTGGAACTTCTTATGTTTTAGTTTGTGGCCCTTGCTCCTTGTCCTGTCACTGGGCACCACCGAAAAGAGCCTGGCACTGTCCTCTTGGCACCCACCTTGGAGATATTTATATGGATTAATGAGATCCCCTCTCAGTCTTCTCCAGACTAAACAGGCAGTTTCCACTCAAAAGAGAGATGCTCCAGACCCCTCATCATCTTTGTGGCCTCCACTGGACCCTCTCTAGTAGCTCCATGTCTCTCTTGACCTGAGGAGCCCAGACAGGACACAGCACTCCAGATGTGCCTCACTAGGACTGAGCAGAGGGTCAGGATGACCTCCCTGACCTGCTAGCTATACTCTTTCTGATGCCCCCCGGGATCCCATTGTCCCTCCTGGCCCCCAGGGCAGGCTGCCGGCTCACAGCCAACGTGTCACCCACCAACACTCCCAGGTCCTTCCCCGCAGAGCTGCTCTCTGCCAGGGCATCCCCCAACCTGTGCTGGTACAGGGGGTTATTCCTCCCCGGCTGCAGGGCCGGGCCGGTCCCTCTGGCCCCTCCTGACCGAGCCGTGGCTCGCCGGCCTCGCCCTTTGCCCCCCGTGCCCGTACCAGGAGGCTGGAGCCAGGGATGGCGAAGCTCTGCTTGTACAGGTAAGCGCCGCAGAACAGCGCCAGCGCCGCGCCCCGGTGCTGCCGCTCGTAGTCCCGCAGCGCCTCGGCCAGATCCCGCAGCTCCTCCAGGTCCGCCGGGAACCGCAGCGCCCTGAGGGGGGAGAGACACGGGCGGTGTCGGGGAGGGTGGGGAGAGACAGAGAGACGCAGGGGCAGCCCCGGCGGGACAGAGGGACATACGGGCAGCCCCGGCCCCCCGCACCCACCTGCGCGTCTGCCCCGCGCTCAGCCGCACCGACAGCAGCCACAGCGCGGCCGTGGCGGCCGCGAAGACGAGAAGGAGCCCGGCCGGGCGCCGCCACATCCCGGGTCGGAGCCGCCGCTGCCGCCGCTCTGGCCCGGCCCTGCCGGCCCTCAGAGCCCCGAGACGGGCGCGCAGGCGCGGGGCGGGGCCGCCCCTGAGGGCGGGGCTGGCGGGCGGGGCTGCCCCTGAGGGGACACGCGAGGGCTCGGAGGGACCCTGCACCCCTCAGGGTTCAAAGGCGGTTCAGCGCGGATACGCTCCTTAAACACACGCTTTAAACCTGCGTTTTAAGCACGCGCTTTAAACCCACGCGCTGCCGTTGTTTTATTGTCGCTCCCACAGCCCCTTTGTACGCCCTGCGTGGAGAGCGGGCCCCGCTGCCCGGTCCGCACAGGAGGCGCCCCGGGACCGCCAGGTGAGTCCCCACACGGCTGTGAAATGTCCCGAGACCGCCAGGTGAGTCCCCACACGGCTGTGAAATGTCCCGGGAGCGCCAGGTGAGTCCCCAGACGGCTGTGAAATGTCCCTGCCCCGCCCAGACACGGCGTCCTCGGGTCTCGGCTTCAGCACGGGATGGGCTTGAAGGTTCTCTGAGTGTTCTCCATCAGCACAAGGTCGTATCGGCACAGCTGGGGTCTGTGTGAAAACACGGGCCAAAAGTGAAAAAAGGCTTTTTTCCCCCTGTCATCCTCCAGTTGAGTCTCGCCTTGTGCTGGGGGCATATGTAAAATAACTCGTGTTCTCAGGAGAACTAGCTCCTAGTCCACCTAAAGTGAGTGAGGTTGTCTTAAGCCTTACCAAGGCCAGGGATACCTTGAGCGTTTTTCTCTTCTGTTCTACGTGATCCTTTGCTTGTGAGAAAAACAGAATGCAAAAAGCCCCAGCAAACAGGCACTGCCTGCAGATCCATGGTTCCCATTAAACCAGTCCACACCTCTGTGTCCACCAAAAAAGGTGGTCCTTCCAGCTCACCTGCCTGGTCCTGCTGCTTTGCTGCTCCCAGCATGAGGAATTCTGCTGCTGCTCTGAGCTGGGACCAGGCATTGATCTGGCCTGGAGCTAGTCCAGCCAAAAACCAGAGGAAATACTTAAGCTTTCACTGGGAAAACATGAGCATTAGCCCTGGAAGAGGGGAGGAGGGAGGGAAGAGCATCCCTCCCCTGGCAGTGACTGATTACTTAATGTGTTAAAAGTCCTGAATATTTTTGCTTCACCCTCCTCGCTCTGTGATATGCAGCCCTTGTTTTAACCCAAACTTAAAGCATGGCCTGGCTTGATGTCCACATGGTGTTTTTGCACAAAAAGTCAGCCTAAGAGATTCTGTGCTTGCTGAGCTCAGGCAGAGATTCCATCCTCCAAAGGTGCCCTAGGAATCAGGGAAGCTTAGGGGTAGGACTGCAGAGCAGACAGAGGCTAAAGAGGTGACTGAAGCAGCTGGAGAAATATCACCAGCAGTGCTCTGGGAGGTACCTCATGGTGTTGTGGGCAGCAGTCAGGGCTTTGGGCAGAGTGGCCAGCAGCTCCCAGTCGCTGGAATTCCAGGAGTAAAATAATCTCCCTGCTTGACTGTCCATAGAAATTGACTGGGATATAAAATGTGCATTTGGGGCTGGGCATCTCTGCTTCCCTGAGAGCTGCATTTCCCTTCAGCCCGGAGTTCAGGCCTGGGCAGCTTCTCAAAGGTCATTTTCCTGACCAAAGGTCAAGATGTCAGACCACATCAGAGTCACGTCACCAGTGGCATGTTTTCAGTATGATAAGACAGCCTCTGTGTTCAAGTAGGTATTCAGCTGTGGGATTCTATTCCCATGATATGTGTATGAGAATTATTAAATGTGAAATCAAATCTAATTCTTCTGCACAAACTCAGCCAGGCCAGCAGTCTGGGAGATTCATTTGCTTCTGTCCAGTCTACAACAATAGAAATGGTTTGTTTGTAGAGCTCTGCTCACCTTTCTGGGTTTGTGAGTGACTGGAACCTCATTTGGAGAATCCTGAGTTTGAATTTTGGGCCAATGACAGATCCTGTGGAAAATGTCAAGGAAATTTTCTCTACGTTTTCAAGATCCTGGTCAAATCCCGTGAGCAAAGTAATTTGGTTGTACTGCTGGAAGGTGGCAGCTTCTCTGAAGGTAAAGCAGACAGAGTGTCAGAATCCCCAAGGGAATAGCTCCAGGTTTAATGTATTCAGTGTAACATTAGTAGCAGAGCTGGGGGAGGAGGGCACAATTAGTGATTAGTTTCTGATTTACAGAAGGTGGGTGTGGATTCAGGCCCTCAGGTGTGAACCTGCTCAGCCACTTTGGCACTCAGCTCTTTGGGGTGGGAGTGGGGACACAGAGGTCTGATATTGTTTGTCCCAAACCAGAATCCTCTCCGTGATTCTGCTTTGATCCCGAGTGGACTGGATCCAGGTGATGTTTGTACGTGGCTGGCTGTGCAGACCTGAACACTGAGTCACTGAGACAGGCATGAAATCTGCACTGCTCTTGGTGCAGGAGCGATGCAGATTGCTCCACTGCAAGCAGATCCCAGATATGGCTGAGGGAATGTGCAGTTAGAGATACTTGGGAAAACTAGTTGAGCAGGATTGTTTGGCTGAAGTGTGTTTAGATCAATCAAGAATTTGCATGTTATATAAACACCAGTTGTTAATTTGCCTCTCTGAACAGAACGAGTTGATTTGGATGTGAGATATTCAGGCCCAGGTTCATCCCAGCTGTCTTGGGCACTGGGAGCTGGAGCAGAACACTCCTGGGAGGGGATTGAAAGAGGGGGAGATGCTTTTCCTTCTGCCTTAGTGGAAACCTAGGGGCAGCTGTGCTTCTGGCTGGGATTGTCCACTTCAGTCCTTAAAAGGAATGAGAAGGGCCCAAATCACAGTGCTGGGCTGTCAGGTGGTGTGTGCTGGGGGAGGCTGTGGAAATTCCATCGGGCTGGGAAATCCCATAGGCATGTGCACTGGCAGGTATCAGCAGGGATATGGAGGAGGATGTCTTGCTGTTGTGCAAGCTGCAGTTGTGCCAAGTGATTCTTTGGCATTTACACATTATCAGATCAGTAAGACTTACGGATTAACTTTGGTTTCTGCCTTCTTCCCAGTCTCATCAGCTAGGACGATGCTGAACGTACCTCTCCTGGTGTCTTTGTTCCATGTGATAATATCCACAGAGTAGTGATAAACTGAGGGGAGGGAGAGAACAAGTGTGGTTAGATCTGGCAGGATCACTGCTGTTGAGCCACTGTGTGCCTGTCTGGGAGTGGAGCTGCAGATGGAGGATGGACATAACCCCTTCAAATTTCTCTCCAAAATCCCTTTCTCCTCCCTGCTCTCCATCCCTCCTAGCAGAGATTTTTTTAACAGAAACACTAAGAGGTGTCAGGAAAGCACTACAGAAAGGGTTATCCTTGCAGGATGGCCTCTCTGTATGACTCTAAGCACACCCCCTTTAACACCCTGCCTTCCCCCTTCACTTCCAGGTTGCCTTTCCTTTTCTTTTCTTTCTCCTGTCCCATTTGGAACCCCTCCATTTTTGTTCTCAGCATCTGTCATTTGTAATCCCTATCACGGAGCACAATTCTTTGATCTGTAAGTCTGAATTCACTTGCTGACCAGCTCTGGAGCTCAGGCCATAATCCCTGCCCATGCCTTGCTATTTTGGTGATCACAGAGAAGAGGAGAAACCTCGGTGACACCCTTTTTTCCATTAATTCTCCCCCTTTCCCTTTACCTCTTGCTTTTCTCCAGGGGTAGCTTTTTCACCTGCACAGCCTCTCTTTGTCTCCCACCATTCCCCCACACCTCTTCCTTTCACAAAAGAGTGTGTGTTGCTTTGAAACTCGGTTTGGGAACTTTTATATTTAATTTGCAAGTTCTCAACCGGTTTCCTAGCACTGTAAGCAAGCTGGCTTTCACAGCACCGGGCAGGATTGCAGATAAGGAATGTCATGGCAAACTGCAGCTGGACACAGTTCTGACCAGCAGCCACTGGCATTGTTTCTAAAATGCTGGCTATGACCAAACCATCTCTGCTCAGCTGCTGCTGAAGGAGGCAATGCAAAAAGACAAATCGTCTCGGAAATCTCAGTCACTTACTGCAAAATGGCTCTTTGTCCCCTGTATCGAAAAACATCCTTGTCACTGGATGGCTCTGTTGTGTTAAATAGCTTTTCCACTCATGGGCATAATAACCTGCAGGTGACAGTTTGAAAATGAAACACAGTTACTGCACAGGTAGATGAGCAACTAAATGGCTGAAAATAAGCAAGTGTTTAAGAAATAGTGTATTGTTTGCCAGCTGCCAGGTCTCAGTGTGACACAAGCTCCTGTACTCTGCAGATTTAGGACTAAATATGCCTGGCTACTGTTCAGCACGTACTTCAAGGCTGATCTTCTTCCACACCTGCTATCCATGGTCAAGGAGGATTTCATTCAGTGCAGAATGCAAATCATCCCCTTGGCTTTGCCACTTCCTTTCTGGAAGTGTCAGGTGTTTCAGCATCAACCTTCCAGAGCTGGCAGCCTGATGCTGGGCTGTCACACCCAGGCTGGGATGCCTCTGTGGGTCCAGAATCCCCTTTGTTCACCCCTCTGCCATTCCTTTTAGAGAACAGAGAGGTTTGTGGTGCTGGGAATTTACTAGAAAATACTGTTTTAGCAAGAACATGCCCCTCTCTCTCAAACCCTGCAACTAAAGGACTTTAATTCATTGTTTCCGTGACTGTAGTGTAAAGATCCCAAGTCTTGTTTTGGCTTTCCTAGTTCTGGATCCTTTACCTGTGAATTTTGTTCTAGATCACAATGTGATGTGATGGTACAAAGAACAGGGAGGTTTCTCAGACCTCTTTGAAGCCGAGGGGAGGCCTCAAAAACCTCAGTGGAAATAACTTCGATGATTTTGCAGAGCACTGTGTTGTGTTGGTCCTTCAGCGAAACATCACACAACAAGTTACAGTGATGACAGGAAGCTCTGTGTTCAGGATGGTCTGACATTCCCTGGATCCTTACCTAGGATGGGGCATGGCATAGGCCAGAAGGTTTCACAGCTGGTACATTTGCCGTTCCTGTAATTCCTGTACGAGTCGCAGGGATACGCTGTGATGTTGCAGCTCCGTGTCAGGGAGGACAGGAACAGGAAAACAGACCTCTGGTGGTCACATTTAAAATACTGCAATCCTTAATCATACACAGGGAAGAAATATTTTGTTAGGAACCCTCACTCATCAGGAAAACAGGATTAATGCCCACAGGACACAGCTGTGGACAGTCCCTGACCAGTCTGGACCCAGGGGATTGCACTGGGGAGCACTGGGCTGTGGCAAAACAGTAAGTGGGCACCAGCCTCCCCCTTTGTCTGCACTCAGCTCTGCCTGTCTGGCTTGCTTTTCTTCTTGTCTTTTTGGTTCTAAAAACATATTTGTTTGTATGGCTGCTGCAGTTCCAGAGGATCCAAATATGAATCCAGTTCCATGTCAGGTGTTTTCCTCTCTGAGCTCAGGCCTGACAGCTGGATATTGCTTTTAGTTTTGCACATGACCTTCCATTTTGGTGTAAAAAAACTCTTTAGAAAGCCCAAACTAATAAAATGCCTTGTTGCATGAGGAGCAAAGTGAGTGAAGCCTCATATCCTAGGGATTTTTGGTTCAGGCTGTTTTCCTGTGTAGATTCTCTCAGGTATGATAAGGGTTGAGTTCACAAAGCTGCCTTTTCTTCTGTGAGGTATCTTTTTCACCCAGCTTTCATCAAACCAGTTCAGATGCCAGGCTGAAAGGAAAAAAAGCTTTCTTTGATTCAAGACTAGGCCTTTACCTTCCAGACTGCACTGTTAGTCACTGCCAAGGAAGGTGCAAGATTTGGTCTAACTGCCTGCTCCACATTCATCTTGAACCCATTTCCTGGACAGGTTCTTGCCACTGCTTTTGTGTGTTCATAGTAATTGAAAACAAAAAAATCCCACGGGTTTTCTGAATGCAGTCACAAAACAAAGGTACAAATCTACCTGATGGCTTTTTGCACAGAGAATTAATCCCACTTGCACTGTGACAGGGGCACAGAAAGGTCACCCTGACTCTCACGCACATGAGCTAAACCTCTGTCACATCAGTGCTGGGAAGAGGTTGCTGCTGTGGCTTTCCCAGAATATGGGTTTCATGTCTTTTCTAAGCAGTGATGATGTTTCTCTGGCTTCCTCCTCCTTTTCTGAGGAGAAAATGGAAACGTTTTGTCAGGGTTTGTGCAGTTCAAGGCAGGATTAATTACCAGAAAATATTGTCAGTGGACAGCCCGGCTGGTCGGTCCCGCCGTTGGGGTAGAAGTCGATGTGGCCTAGTGCTTCTCTGTAACCTAGTCCTGATAAAAGGGAATAAACATTAGGGCAGGAATATTAATGCCATCCATCTGTTTAGGGAGCAGGCCAGGCGGCTGTGACCCAGCTGGGTCATTTTAGTGATGGTATCAAATACCTAAAATAAGCCTGTGTGTGCAACAGTGCAAAATTTAGGTTTTTGTGTCACTGTGTGCAGGAGAAGAAAAGGGGTGTGAAACCTGGGTGTTGCTGTGGTGCTGAGTTTGACTTCTTGGAAGGGCTGGGAGAAGCAATGAGGTGGGAAAGCCAGGTGCTAGGGGTAGGCTGCCCATGGGAGCAGAGTGGAGGGCTGGCATCACATGGCTGGCCTGGCTGGTGGATCTGGGAAAGGATAGGGCTGAGGGAGAGTCCAGATTCACCCTAGAGGAAGGTTTAGCTCAGAGGAGGTGGGATGGAGACTGGAAACATCATGCAGGGAGCCATGGGTTGGAGATAACTGATCTGCTGTGCAAGGCACTGAGCTGTGGGACCAGCTTTGGAGATGCCATGTGCTGGGGTGCAGCCTGAGCCCGGGGTGGGACGTTAGTGTGGAACTGCTCTGGCAGGACTGTGTGCTGCAGGAGCTCCCACACGGGGCCCAGGTCCTTGTAATTCATGGGCCACCAGGCTGTAACTGCTATAATCCAGCAGCAAGTTTTGAAGTGTAAAGAAACCAGCAGCTCCCGAGGGAGTGCTGAGGACAGTGTGGGCAACAGAGCACCCCAGAGTCCTTCCCAGCACCAGCGAAGGAGTCTGCTGTCCTGGGCCAAAGGAGCAAAGGTCCTGGCACTGCTGCCCACCACACCACTGCTTTCCCATGCTCCATCAGTCCCTGGGTTTCCTCGTGGAGCTGCAGAGCTGGAATGTCACGTACCGTCGGTGTCGGAATGAATGACGTCGACAAACTGTGCGTCGGTGGGGTCCAGCCTCTCACTGGGGGGGGTTCCCCGGTACAAGGGCCCTGCTGGGTCCAGGCCTGCAAAACAAAGCCACGTGGGTGGCACTGCCTCGTGCTGTGCTGGCCTTGAGGCCAAAGGGCTGACGGGGGAAGGCTCACCCGTGATTCTGCCAAGTGCGCCACCAAACATCTGTCCCACAAAGCCGGAGATGTGTGCTCCCAGGCTCACTCCTATCATGTGCATGGAGCCAAGGGATGCTCCATTGATCTGAGATTTAAAAGTACTCATGGTCACAGATTTGAGGCACAGGAAAGGCATAAAAAATATCAGGAGGAGGAATGTAAAGGCGTCTCGCTGTTTTCCCCACATTTTCTCTTGGTGTGTTCCACTCTGTGTAAATATTCCCCCTTTGATAGTCCCACAGTGCAGCCAGCATCCCTCTTTGAGGCCCATACCTGATGAACACAATTCAGGCAGTGGCTGTATTTTCCTGGGGCACTGGAGACAGAAACTATTCATGGGCCCCAGGAGTAAAATTCCAGTTGGCCCACATGTGGTTTCTGCAAGGAAACAGACACCATGCAGACACCATGATCTTAATGATCCAGTGTTTTCATTGCTTGTGCAACAGCTTAGGGGAACTGTGAACTGTAGCTGATCCCCTTAAATTGATTTTTGGACGTACAGAAAGTGGAAGTAAAAGTTTCTGTGTGTGGGAAAACATGTCTGTAGAGTTTTGTACCCAGAAATGGAGAGACAGAGTGTAAACTGAATATTGCAACAAAATACCATCGTACCAAGTCCAAGGGTACAACTTGGCACTGCAGGATAGCTGCAAAAATTAATGTATTCCTTTTAGGAGTTTCTATTCCCAGACATCCTGCTGGTTTTAAACACTTCCTTTGTGCCCTTTACATACTGTGCCTTAATGACTGTATCATAGTGTGAACGTCCAACTTACCAGCATTTCATCAATAAGTTTCTTCAGAATCTCAGCAACTCTTTTGCACTTTCTGGAAGCATTATTGTAGATGAGGGTTGTTGCCCCCTGATTCCAGTCCACGAGGATGATGTTCATGTCCTCTGCAGAAAGCAGGAGGTGCAGCAGGTCGGGGATCCAGACGGGGGCAGAGCCTGTGAACCGGTACCCGTGGACGATGAAGGTGGTTTTCTTGGTCACGTTGAGGTACTTGGAGGCTGTTGAGTGGAGCTCCTCGGCACAGGTTGGGTTCTGCCTGGTGTAGAGCAGCAGCTTCACTTTCAGCTCTGTCCCTATCAAAGCGCTCCAGAAGCCGAGGGCTGTGAATGCAGGACATGTCTCCCCGGGATCTGAAAAGAGCACAGAGTGGCAAATGGAGTGTAGCCCCAGTGCATTTGCTTCCACCTGCCAGCCCTGCACAGGGGCAGGGATGTGTGTTGTGACATGTGACGTGTCTGAGCCAGGGCTTCTTCTCTCCTGTCTCCTCTCCTCGTGTTCATGACTGCAGTTACCTTGGAACGTAGGTTTTCCTGCCATGTTGGAACAACGACAGCAAGTGCACCTTCTTGGATCAGCATTCCCTGAAACAAGACAGTCCTGCTTCCACAGGCAGCTGGGAGATGGCATGGCCTCTCTCCAAAAATCCCAGTAGTGTGAGGAAGTGACTGACAAAGCAGGATGGTTGCTGTGCTGGCTTGGGAGCACACCCAGGTGCTCTGGACAGGCTCGAGGGTAAATGGGTGTCCTTGGGGCTGGTTTGTACCTCCAGCCCGGAGCTGCCCAGCCACAGAGGATTTCCCATGTGAGGGGCAGCTCAGTGCTTCATTTGTGTGTGCAGATGCACCCTGCTGTTCCTGACTGCAAAATGGGAACCCTTGGGCCGTGTGGGATGTCACGGATGGTGCTGTGTACACAGCTGAAGAGTAACTGAATTGGGTGTAAGTGCTGCTCCATGGGATGGTCTGTGCCTTTGGAAAGCCTGTCTTTGTGCCCTGCTTTTCCAGCAGAGCACCAACTGAGCCTTTATTTCCCAGTACAACCTCCAACAGGGCACTGACAGGGAATGGAACAACTGTCTCCAGACAGACGCTGCTTACGAAGGCCCTCCCAGGTTTAGTAGCCTCTTCCTGGCTCACAGTCCTTTCCCCCAAATCCTTTTAATCTTATTGAAGACCCTTGTGGGGGAGAGTGTCTCTCTCACACATATACCCTGGGCTGCAGCAATTTTTCAGGCTGCAATTCCTAGAGGAATCTTCCTGATCTTTGTTGCTTAAAAGGCTGTGCAGTGGGTAGAAGAGTTTAGAAAACCTGCAGCTGTAACCTAATTGTGCTCTAATAAATCTCCAATGCTCTGTGCATTTTAACTTCTATATGATGAAACTCTCACAGTTTCTATGAGCCACTTTCCCTTCTCTCCTCCTTTGGAAAGCAGGAGCATGAGAGTGATATAAATACTATGTGCCCAGCACATAAAACAATCTGCTCAGTTGCCATAGTTCTGCTAATTACCCTGTAGAAGCCCCAGGAGCTCCAGAAATAAAAGTTAATAGGCTAAAAGGATGTTGCAGTTAAATCCAACTGAATATTTTAAATTGCTACCATAAATTTTAACATCTGAAATCCATGGAGTCCTCACTGTGTAAAGCCTGTGGTACCATATGAACAGTGGGACAGGAGTGGTGGGAAATGAGCCCTCAGCTGTCTCCTGGCCAGCCATTCTTACAGTGCCAAGAAGCTCCGGTGAAAGAGCAGCAGGAGTTCTCCTGTGGCACTGCTGTTGTGGAGATCTCAGAGGAATGGCAGAGGAAAGCTCACATTTCTGCTGATCTACGCCAGCTCACACAGTGAGACTCAGCAACTGTCCTCTAGGTGCTACTGCAGCATAAAAAAATACAACTATCTTGGTTTTACTAATAACTAGGCATTGTTTTAGTTATTGTATAGCAGTATTATATGGTGTTGTTTATCATCTTTACTGCCACTGAAGCTGTAGTAATAGAGGCAGAAATGCCAGGCAAGAATTATTTCTATATGGTGCAAGATTGCACTGATTGCTTAATTTGTGTCTGTATCTCCTGCCCTGTGCTGAGACTTGCCCAGAGGAGCAGTGTGTTTGTCATCAGAATAGCCTAAACCTCCTGGTACAGAGGAGCTTTCAAAGAGCTGGTCAGCATTTGCTGATACCTGACACGAATTGATTCTGGTTTGATTATTAAAATCAGATGAGGATTATAATATATAATATTATTACAGGGGGAAGAAAACCTGCTGGCTTCTCTTCTGGCAGGATGGTGCCCATCTCAGCCTCATCCTGACACATCAGGATGGCCAGTTATCCTGGCTTTGCTCTTCCTTCCCGTGAGCACAGTGACTCCTACCCAAATGGCTGGAAGTGTCTTTGAAACTCCCAGATGATTGGGGTAAGTGGTTTATTGAGATTAAGTCTGCAAACAAATAAGTGAGGTGGAAAGTTACACCCTGGCACTGTACTTAACTAACTTAACTTTCCCTCCAGGAAAGGTGAATGAATGTGGCAATTAACCCAGCATGCCATTAGCTCACCCCCAGCCCTGCCTTGGCCATTAGCTTGCTAGACAGACTCTGGCAATTCAAATTCTCCTGCTCAGTTTTCTGATATGTAAAACAGGGGCAAAACACTTGTCTGCTGGGCAAGGTGCTCTGAGGTTCCAGCACCTGTAGCAGGGGGCATAAAAATGTGTGAAATCCGTGTCCCTGCCTGGGAGCTGGACATCTTTGGTCTTGAG
Organism: Lepidothrix coronata; assembly: GCF_001604755.1. Classification (NCBI taxonomy): domain Eukaryota; kingdom Metazoa; phylum Chordata; class Aves; order Passeriformes; family Pipridae; genus Lepidothrix; species Lepidothrix coronata. Next base: position 2,175,754 of record NW_016690305.1, read on the forward strand.
CTTGAGATCAGCCTCCAAGGTGCTATTGCAGCAGGAGAGGCACCTTCAAAATAACCTGGTTCTGAACTTACATATGTAAGTATATATCATGATAGAATCATAGAATGGTTTGAGTTGGAAGGGACCTCAAAGCCCATCCAGTGCCACCCCCTGCCATGGGCAGGGACACCTTCCACTAGCCCAGGTTGCTCCAAGCCCCGTCCAACCTGGCCTTGGACACTTCCAGGGCTGGGGCAGCCACAGCTTCTCTGGGCCCTGTGCCAGGGCCTGCCCACCCTCACAGGGAAGAAGTTCTTCTAAATATGTTATCTAAACAGACTCTCTTTCAGTTTGAATATGTATGTTCTGAAGTTACATACTCCCAGGTGGGAGTACTGTGGTCACAAGAACAGTCCCAGGCAGTGCTATCAAGGTCTGCATTCCCCTGGTCTCTCTCATTCCTTTCTTGGAGATGGTGTTTGGAGGCTTTTTATTCTGTCTCTCCTGGATGCTGATCCTATGGACAGGCAGGGTTTGCCACGGTGGTGTTGGGGCTGTGGTCCTGAGCTGGCTGCATGAATAGAATAGCAGCCAAGTTTTTTTTACCTCCACTAGTCTGTCCTCTTGCAAAGGGAATTTCCAACAGTTTTTTCACATCAGTGGGTCAGTGGTCACTTGTCCCAGCTGTGGCCCTTGGGTCACAGAGGTGCTTCTCTGTCTGTCTGCAGGTTCTCTGGCACTGTGCCACCTTGCCTGGGCTCTGTACAGTGTGTTTCAACAGACTGCTCTTAACCATCGACAGTAACTCTCCCCTTTCAGCATTCACAACCATGACGTGAATCTCAGGAGTGTTGGTGAAGATTTCCATCACTTCTCCACAGACAGTGTGCCCTCCACCTCTTAAACTGGTCCTCAATAGCTCCCTGGTTTCCTCCTGCCTTTTCACATAACTCTTTTTCCCCACTTCTTGTGAGTACATTTCCTGCAGCGCATTAAACAAACTAAGCAAAACGTGACCCCGAGATTACTCCAGAGGACCCGATGAAATACAAGTTAGTATTTATAAGAATACTGGTTTTTTTAATCCTGTTTGTTTTCCCTACAAAGCAGAGAGCTGTAACTTGACTGGCTCCCATGTGTATGCTAACACAAGGCAGTACATTTGTTTATTGTTACACAGGTTGATTCTTGTAGGGCTGTGAGGATATCAAATGGAGCTTACTGTTCATAAATGGTAATTCATCCTTCGCCCCTGTCGTACACGACACCCCTGAAAAGAAATCATTTTTCTCTGAAGATTTCCAATGAGATTTTCAGTGCAGATGGATAGTACTTATATAAGAGAAATGTTTGCAAAGGGAGGAAAAGATAATAAAAAAAATACTTCTGGTTTTACATTTGGAACTCTTAGAACTGACTCCATCCATGTAACCAGTATAATTTGCTTTGCCGAAATAAATTATGTTAGTGAGAAACCCTACACAGTAACTGTAATGCAGAGGGCAGACACAGTCATGTTTCTGTAAAGCACAGTGTGTTATATCTGACAAAAAACATTCAAAACAAATGGTTGGTTTCTTACCTGTTTTCACCCCGTGCAAAAGGTAGATGAACACAACACACAGCCTCAGCATATGGACTTCCACATGGAGCTTCTATGGGTAAGAGACCTTAAGGACCCCACAGTTTCTTTGGCATGTGTCTGCTGGCTCTGACAGCAACTTGCTCCCTTTTTTTTTTCTGCCTGTCCCAGTAGGTGTGGTGAAAGCAGGAAGTTACCAGCCAAGAAATGAAGACCAGTCTTTAGTTATACAACTGAAGCTTCTTCTTAAAAAGGTGGGGCACTTTCTATTCTAACAGGTTTCCTTAATTTAGACATAGTTTGCCCTGGGAGATGACTAATCAAAGACACAAATGGGTTGGTATCACGCTGTAAGCAGCAATTTGACTACACTGTGTTGAAACTAAGGAAATTATTGCCTTATTCTCTTTTGCAGAGAATGTCAAGAGGATTGTAGGTGTCACTGCAAGTCTGATAAGCATCTGGGCAGGGCCAGTGCTTGGTTTCCCAGGGCCCTGCCTTTGGAAAGTTCATGATGATCCCTAATCTCCCATGTTCCTCCTGCTCTCTGGAGTCCCTTCTAACCCACAAAGCCCTGTCCCCTCAGGCAGGAGGCAGGTGCACGGCACTATGTGTGACAAAGGGAAGGTACTTGGGGCAGTCTGGCTCTCCATTGGGCTCCCAAGCATCTGCTGCCTTGGATGACACTCATACAACTGGCATTCCCACCACATTTTCTCAAAGACCTGCTGGAACATCATGAATTCAGCTCTAATTCAAGTAAGAAGGGCTTTTTCTTTCCTTGATGGATGGGAGGCAGAAGATAGCTAAGCAAAGACAACTGCCAGGGGCAGGAAAGGAAGTCTGACATTGAAGCTGGAAGATATAGTGGCAAAATTGGGAAGAAAAGGGTGGTTGGGGGCTTGAAAAAGGGTGAGAGAGGAAGGGAAGAGAGAGCAGGGATGGCTGCTGGATAGAAACTGGGTGGTAGCTTTGCCTGACGTTTTCTTAGCAAATTCTTCTAACTGTAGGCGAGGGAAAGGGAACCTGGGGAGGATCAGAACTCCCTCATTAAGCAAAGGCTCTGCTTTTTCCTCCCGGTGATGATCCAACGAGGAGCTGAGCTATTACAGCTCCCAGCTGCATAGCTGGTTCTTTGGTCCATGCTGTGCAAACTAAGCTTTTTGACTTTGCTAATTCTTGGGTTAATCCTTAACTCTTCCTGCTGCCTGTCTGCAGCTCCTTCCTGTTCAGACAAGTGTGTGCTGCTTGTCTGGTGCAGGCACGGATCACCCAGGCAAAAGCTGGGGTTTGTTATTTTGGAGAGGATAAACACTGAGAAAAGACACTCAGAAACTTCTGTGGAGTCTGGAAGTCCAGGACAGTGCTTTTTCTGCTGCACTGGCAAAAGAATATAATTTAAACATTGTTTTCCTTCCAGTTCCTTTCTCACCCCCACCAGTAATCCTAAACTCTGTCAAAATATTTTCTCCTTAGCAAGAAGTTCTGCCAATGGTGAGACAGAATCAGTCCAACAGTGAAACACGAAGAGGAACAGAAGGCTTTTACCTGTTGCAAAGGACATCTGTGAATCAGAGATAAAATGGGATAAATCAAGAGGGCCTTGCCTTTCTTCTCAGCACAAAAAGAGGTAACAACTTATTGCCTGAAGCTAAGCTATACTTGTTTCTTTCCTTGGATTTCTGTTTCCCTTCTGAGGTAGCTCATCCAGGTGCCTCTCATTTCAATAGGTTGGGACTGGCAATACCCTGGGACTGGCAGGCCCTTCCTTGGAACTCTCAATCATCCCTCTAAAGACCATGATTTTGAGTAACCACCATTTTAGCATAAATTAGACTGTCTGTTCATGGTGTGTGTGTTGGCAAACATTCCCAGGAGGTCAGCACAGGACATGCTCTCCACCTCCACCATCAGATCCTGAGATGAGGAGTTCAAGTAACCACCTGTGTTTACAGGTTACTTCCAGCTCTTGGATCTGTTGACCAACCTTTCACACCTGCCCCACACATCCTTCCTCAGCCACACACTAGTGGAAGATGGTAACAACTCACAGCTATTTGGGTTTCTGCACTGAACTCCAGACAACGATCCCATTGTGAGCTTTGAAATCACTAACAACTCGAGACAGTAAAAACTACTTTTTAATCAAGTGTAGAAAACACTGAAGATCAGAATTGGCACCAACTTCAGAAAAATTTAACAGAAAAATTGAAATAAATAAGTGAAACATTCTGCTCTTAGCTCTGGGTGTCAGAGAGCCTCTGCTATTTCACACTCATTACAGAAGCATTTTAAACTGGTCGCTGTGAGCAGAACCACTGCTGGAATCCAAATGTTTCAGGAATGCTGTTTCTTCCTTAGAGCAGCTTCTGACAACCAGTGGTCAGCTGAAAAATATTTTCATGTGGCATTCATGCATCTGCTGCATGAAATCTCACTGATTCACTAGTTTCCCGTGGGTGGAACGTTTTCATGGAGATACTGGAGAGCCAAATCTGTCCACTTCATTTCTTGCTCTTTCACAGACTCGGTGGTGCCACCGTTGTCTTGCTCTGGTTCAGGGAGCTCATTCTGAGAACAAAATAGAGGTACAATGCATTCCACACAAAATATACTTCCTGAAAGCAGCAGGTTGTTAAGGCTTTGTATGGATAAATAGAAACGAGACCAGAGGGTGCATCTGAACAATAAATATCATACATACTGATCCACTTAAAAATATTACTGGGCCCCGTTATGAACAATATTCTTTTCACATGAATATGGTGCTTAATCTGAAAGGTAAATTGGTTTTCCAGGACCCTGGGGCCTTGCTATACACTCAGACTGCACACACAGCGAAGGAGAATATATAGCAAATGCAAAGTAAGTAAATAACAGTGCAATGCAATTATTCCACTGCTTGTTTGCAATGTGCTGCTTCTGCTGTTGGCAAGAATACAGATACTGCAGTTATTATAGCTGTTATTAAGACAACTGGTTCTGTAACATGTTTCATTCCCATGGCAGGTGAGAAATCCTTCCTCTCTATGTGTTGGACTCAGGTGTGGCTGTGCTGGAGCAACAGTAGAAGTCAGAACTCTCTTCTATTATTTGTTCTCTGTGTTGCTGTACTGCTGCTGTCACAGTGAATGCTATTCTGCCAGATACCATTTGGGCAGGAATTCTGAGTTCTAGATCTCTGGAAATCCCAGCATGAGGTAACTAAAACGTTTCAGTTTTGAAAACAGTGTATGATTTGAGCCCATTTGAGTTCCCAGGAATCTCTCAAGTGGGCACTGGAGCAAATGCTCAGGACAGGCTCAAAGAGCACTTCACAGCCATTCTGTTTGCTCCTGTACAGTGCTCCTGAGTAAGTCTCCTGTGAATTCGTGCTACTTTTCCCATGTGATCAGAGGCAATCTCATCTCTGGGAATCTTTATATCCACAGCCAGGCCTTTCTTTCTATTGTTAGTTGGTGAGGCTTCCTGCTCTGGGGCTGCCATCTGTATGTGACTGTAAGTAGCCCAAGAGGTGGCTGTAAGGGAAGAAACAGTAATGTTTGGACTCAAGGTAAAGGCAAATGTCAGTAAGGAACCAGTTTATAATACTCAGCCTGCCTTATAAATGTTATCCCAAGCAATAGGGGGTTTGGGCTCTTTTATCTGACAATTACAGTTCTGCAAGATCCCTCCCTCAAACCCAGCTCTTGGCAGAAAAACGTGTGTGCTGTATATATGGATTTTGGGGTTGTGCAGCTGCTCCTTGTCCTCTCTGAAAAGCCAGTGGTGGAAAGGCTAAAGCTTGAGCCACGTCACAATTTGGAAATGTGTCTATGCTGAAGGAGACCAACACCCCATGATCCCCACAACTGCCTTGTCAGTGCTAGCCAGGGTAAAGCTTGTGCACCAGAGAGAACAAGGAAAGGGAAAATCCTCAGCTACCTCCTGCTTCCCTGGAAGTTTCAAAGTAGCTAAGCAAAGGTTTCAGAGTGGGAGATCTGAAGCTTCAACTCTGGGCTTTGTGGGATCAGCAGTAGCTTTTCCCCCATTGCCCCTCTCCCACCCTGCAGCTGTGCCCTGGATGAAAGGACAGCTGCCATGCCTTGGACATGGCACTGCAGGTGCCAGTGCATTCACTGCTGTCCTTGAACTGCCAACAGCAATGCTGGATCTGGAAAAGACTGACTGGAAACAGGTACGAAAATTTTTCAGCTTCTTTTAATGGAATTTCAGGAAGTGGAAATAAAGTGTAACCAAGACTGCAGCTGTCAGCGTGAGACTGATCATCTCTGTTCTCCAAACCAGAACTTCTCCCTGATGCCAAACCCAAAACGGTGTGAAGGGGAGGGCACTCCAGTTCTGAGAAGATTCAATAACTGGTCAGGGCAAGGGGGACAGAAACATCCAAGTCCTCATGCACACAGGAGTGACTGGCATATATGGCAAGGAAAGAGTCAGATCCATCCCAGGAGCCCTTTGTACAAATCAGCTGCACCACAAGCAATACCCTGTGCTGTTTCTTGGAAGGGGCTGAGATAAACACAGCAGCCTTAACTCAGATTGATAAGCAGCAATTCACCTACCAGAGGGATAGCCACGTCCTCGTAGGGCAATTTATCTTCCCTCCACGCGTCATCGATCAAATCCAGGATCCTGCCATCCCTCTGCACCTCGCTGTCCATCCTCACAGCAGGTGAGTGCAGCTAAACCTGTGACACAAAGCAGATGCTGTTCCCAACAACATCCCCAGCCAAGGAGCTGCAGTTCGGACTCTGAGCTTGCTCTAGTTTGGATCTAATTCCTGTTAAGATTAAATTGTTAAGATTAAACTTGATTTTCCTAATCCACTCAAAAAGGGGTTATAACCACAGAAGAACTACTTCACCTGAAAAGAACACTATTAAAGTGATTTGCAGATTGATATGCATCAGAGATGGATACATAAAAGCAGCAGGTTTTTATTAATGATATTTACACGTGTTTATATCTACTGACTAGAAGCCTACTTTGAGTGAGTTTGAGCACCCCTGTAACTCTGCCAAGAGCCCTTTGCTGCCCTGAGCAGTGCTGTGCCTCACGAGTGTGGGCTTCACGAGTGGGCTTCACGAGTCTACGAGAGTCACAACAAAGGATTTCACGGCACCCAGAATCCTGCCCGAACCTGAAGTCCAGGAAACTGGTGAAACAGAAGAAAAACAAGACCTATCTTTCACCCCCGGCTACAAGAATCCCTCCGGGGTGTCTCACTGTACTCTGCCCTCCCTGAAGTGTCACGTCAGGGACTCGCCCCGGTGTGACCCTGCGGCTCGATCGTGCCGGGGTAGGTGACTACAGGTATTTATTTTACACCAGACCAGGGTAGGTGACTACAGGTATTTATTTAAATACACCCCGCCGCACGGGGGCGGCGATGGGCGCCGGGCTGAGCGGTCCCAGCCCCGGGGCCGTGCGATCCGCGCTGCTCCCGGCCGACACAGCCCCGTGTGCCCCGTATCCCCACTGTGTCCCTCTCCGGTGTCCCCTCCGTGGTACCTTCAGTACCGCCCCGAATGACCCCGCAATGTTCTCCCGGTGTCCCCCCGCGGTCCCCTCGGTACCCCCCCGAACATTCCCCCGTGGTGCCCCCTCCAGTGTCCGTCCCCGCAGACCCTAACCCCATGATCCCCCCGGTAACCCCCTCAATGTCCCCCAATGTCCCCCCCCGTGCCCTCCCATATACCCCCCGTGTGTCCCCCCGGTATTCCCCGCGATGTCCCCCCATGTCCCCGCAGAGTCCCCATCCCGCCGTACCCTGCCCGTGTCCGGGCCCTGCCGTGCGCAGGCGCGGCTCCCGCGCAGGCGCAGTGCTGCCGGGCCGGGCCGGGCCCGCGTTAGGTGGGGAAAGGCGGGAGAAGGGAAGGAGGGAGGAAAGGGAGGGAAGGAAGGGAGAGAAGGCCGGCGGGTGCGGGGTGTTTGCGGGGAGGGAGGCGAGGGGAGCGGCGCTGGAAGGGCCCCGGGCAGCGAAACTTGCCGCGGCGGGTGCGGGGTAAACACCGTGAATGGGCGGAGAGCGGGGAGGCTCCTGCTGGGGAGGAGCGGGAGCGCAGCGGGAATAGGGAATGCTCTGCCGGGGCCGGCGGCACTGCCCGGGCACGCTGGCCTCGGTCACTCCTGCAGTCACCTCACAGGCTTTAGCTGCGCCAGGGGAGGTTGAGGTCGGGCATTGGGAAGAAATTCTTCACGGGAAGGGCTGTCCAGCATTGGAAGGGGCTGCCCGGGGAGGTGGAGGAATCCCCACCCCTGGACGTGTTTAAGGAAGGACTGGACGTGGCACTCGGTGCTCTGGGCTGGGGGACAAAGTGGTGTTCGGTCATAGCTTGGACTCGACGATCCTGGAGGTCTTTTCCAACCTGATTCTGTGATTCTTCCCCCGGCGACGGGTGGTGTGCACCGGGCTCCTGCCGCAGGTGGCATTCCAGCCCCCTGGCACGTCTGTGGTGGTGCTTTTGGGAGGTTATTGCTGCTTTTCTGTTCATTGTAAGCACATTTCCAGCAACACTTCGAAATTGCATCTTTCTATGTTTTTAAATACAAAGTATTCCCAGTCTTTCCTTATGGGCACTATTCTTTAAAGTCCTCCTGTGTATTGTCTGGTTTTCTCCACTTGACTCTACAACAGTTCTCTATCGAGTTGGGGTGATAAGCCTTGTTTATTTTTAAATATTTTGGGGTGTTTTTTTGTTTGTTTGTTGGTTTGGTTTTTTTCCAAATATTTCCATTTTCTTCACTTTTTCAGAAGTGATCAGCGAGCTGTCCTTGCTTCAGCTGTAGTTAATGAGGGAGATTGTCCTCTCTTGTGGTAGCTGTGGGGGTCTTTACTTCAGGTGCCTGTGATTTGCTGTGACTAAAGGCAACTTCTCTGGGCCTCTGCAGTGGCACTATGCGACTTGCAAGCTCGAGAGACCAAAATTTAATACTAAACAATGAACCTGATGAAGCATAAACCAGGGTAGAGATGTCTGATTTTAAGGCTTTCCCCCAAAACGTGGGTGAGGTGGCAGGTATGCAAAGCTGGCACATTCAGGTGTACTGTGGGGGCCCTGCTTAAGGGATGACAGAAGCAAGGGCATGTCGTGGTAGGACAGGGCTAGATTGGATATTAGGAAGGAATTCTTCCCTTTGAGGGTACTGAGGCCCTGGCACAGGTTGCCCAGAGAAGCTGTGGTTGCTCCATCCCTGGAATTGTTCAAGGCCAGGTTGGATAGGGCTTGGAGCAACCTGGTCTAGTGGAAGATATCCCTGCCCATGGCAGGGAATGGAATAAGATGATTTTTAAGGTCCCTTCCAACCCAAACTGTTCTAGAATTCTATGCTGTCTCTCTCCTCATGTCTCTGCCCACTGAAAATTGATTCTGTGTAGGTGTGATTAGAATTGTTGAGAAGAGCTGCTACTGTTTGATGTCTGCTGTTGCCACCTGGAGAACTCTTGGAATGCTGTCAGCAGCTCAGGGGATGTGCTCATCTGCTCTCCTCAGCACCCTGCCCTCAGCAGTACCATGAAGGTGTTGTGCATACTGATGGAGTTTTGTTAAGCACAGACAGGACCAAAGAGAGACAAAACATTATCAGAATAGGGATAGGATTTTTTTCCTGTCTATTTTCTGTATGAGTGTGATTTAAAACACAGCAGAACTCCCAAGGGCAGGCTTTAATCCCTGGATGGTGTTTGAAGTGCTCTAGAAGAGGACAGAAGCTTCTTAGGGAACTGAAAACAGAGCTGAGCCTACATTTCTAAAGTCTCCCTTGCTCCCCTTTTGTTGATTGCTAAATGATGCCATATTAGTCTTTGAGGAAGATGTTGGAAGGATCCATCTTCAAGACTTGAGGCAGTGTATAGGTTTTGGAAAGAGGAAATGGTGTTAATACCTCCACAGGGTGAAACCAAAGTTTGTGTCCTCAGGATGAGTTTAACCATTTCTGTGCTAGAGAGCTGCAGTTTCATGGAGGAGCCACTGAAATAAATTCTGGCTTTTTGACTGTGGTTCCATGGTAACTTTTTATTCCCCGTTTTTGCCTTTAATGTGAACCCTTCTTGCTTCACCAATATGTGAAATTTCTATGTGTGTGCACACGTACATGTTTTTGTGACTTAAAAGGTGTGATTTTTAACTAAAACGATGTACTGCTACTGTCAAGCTGTTCAACTTATTTTCATAATTTAAGACATAACTTAAGAGGAATTTTTAAGGAGTTCCTTTATTTGGCAGATATTTGGCTTGCAAGTTCGTGAAGGTGACCATTGTTTTCCTCACCTGTAACTGCATGCTCATGGTAATTTTTTTAACTTCTTTGCTTTGTGGGCTTCTGCTTTTTCTGCAGCTGGGTGGAGAAGCAGCCTTGTTCGTGCATTGCCATGGGTGACCACTGCTTTCCTGTACTCCCCTAGCTGCTGAAGCAACCAGGATTTGGTGATGGAGGCTTTGCTGGAAGGAATGCAGAGAAATGAGCAGGGGAGGTGTGTATGCAACTGTACACAGCAGTCATTCAAAAGGATTTAAGTATTAACCTTCCCTCCTGTTCAGAATAAATCCTCAGGTTTATTCCTCAGGTGTGCAGTGGCCTTCACCTGGTGCAGAAGCAAAGTCACTGCCTGAGCTGGCTTTGCAATAAGCCCTGGACAGGTATTATGTTAGCAATTTAGTTTTACATCTTCCTGAAAACCTTCCACCTTGTTTTTTTTTTTTCTTTTCTTGTTGTTTTAAACCCTTCTTGTGAATAAATATTTATTTTGTAGCAGCCGTGCAAGGTTAATGAGATGTGACTTTGTTATCTGTTTTTATTGAAAACATCTGATTATTTCCTGCTCATGTTGAAACTGCAGAGTCCCATTCAGCTCTGAGGAATCCTTAATGCTCTGTCTGAGGTGAAAGGATGTAGACTTTTCGATCCCCGAGAGAGACTGTAGTGACAATAATGGAACAAAATGTTTTCTGTGTTAAACGGGCGTGAAGCAAAAGTCACTGATGCTGTTTTCCCAGTCATCCTTGAGAATGTGACTCAGATTTATTTGATACTGTATCTTCTTCAGAGAACTGGTTGCAAAAATCAAGTTTAGACTTAGCTACATGTTAGCAGATGCTGTGAAGGAAATGTTCCTGCTCTGCATAATAGCTGCTAATTTTTTGTTAACTCACAGGACAGGGTGAGCTTCAAATATGACTGATTTTGGCTCCTTTAAGAAGTATTTCTTTCCCTATAGAAAAACTGCCAAGTTTTGCAGTGTGCACACGCACAGGGAGAGCAGAGAAATTTCTATCCCTTAACCTATTGATTTCCATTTCTTTTCAGTTCTCCCTGTTTGACAGGCAAATTAAAGGGGTAAAGATCATTATGGAGTTCACCACCCTCTAGGGCTGTGTCTGGCAAGCCTTAATATTGTCCCTGGCTTAGCAGCTTGGGAAGTTTTAGAGGAGTTACTGGAATTGGCTTCAATAATTACTGCACCAAATTAGAAGTCTGGGCGTTGCTAGGGCACATGTGCTCCCTGATGGATTGCGAGGGTTGGATTCTTCATTATCATGTTGTCATCCAGCCCCCTCTGCTTCGAGGTTTGTCTGCATTTGTGATAAACTTCTGTTTTCAGGAGCTGAAAGCTCGGCTGTAAGATTCCTCTGGTGACTGAAGCTTGGTCTAAAATGCCTCTGCCTGGAGAGCAGTTAAGGCAAATACAAAATATGAATTAAACATGGTTTGGTTTACTTAGATAATGCATAGTCCTGGGGCAAAGGGATGAATGCCTAAGTGATGTGGCTTAGTGGGCATGGGTGGTATTGGGTCAAAGGTTGCACTTGATGGTCTTGGAGGTCTTTTCCAACCCTAATGATTCCGTGATCCTGTTTCTCTGCAAGCTGATTTGCAAAGAGTTCAAAGCCCTACGTGTGCACGGTTGGTGCCTTGGTGCAAGTCAGCGTGTTCTCTGCCTCTGTTGGTTTGGGACCCGAGTCCCGTGTTGGGTGATGCTGCTTTTACCTCCAGGCTCCTTCCCTTCCAGCGGTGGGTTCCTGACCTCCTGCGAGGCCGAGCTGCAGGAGCTGATGAAGCAGATCGACATCATGGTGGCTCACAAGAAATCCGAGTGGGAAGGGCAGACGCAGGCTCTGGAAGCTTGCCTGAGTGCTCGGGAGCAGGAGCTTTCCTCTGCCAGGGCTGCTCTGCAGGAAAAACAGAAGGAGGTACCTCCATTTCATACTGTTTTCTGTTTGGAGACAGCCAGTGTGTTTTACCTGTTAGAATCAGGAAATTAGGAATAGAATTTACAGAGGGGCCTGTTGGAACAAGATGTCCAGTTCATAATTCCGTCAAAGTCAAATGATCAGCTCCTCAAGGGTTGGTGGAATTCACAGGTTGAATGCTCAGTTTCTAGACAGAACCCAGAGATGCTGTAGCAGCAATGGACAGCCCAGCAACCTGCAGTCATTTGTAGAAAAAATTTCCTACCATATTCCTACCCCAATTTCCTACCATAAACTACAGTAAGATATAGCTGGGAGATTCTCCAAGGGCTGTTTTATGCAGCTCAGGTTTTGTGGTCTTTAATTAAAGGCCTGGGGGAAGTGCAAAAAATTTCTGTATTGGTGGAGAAGTATCAGTAAGTGAAATTTTTGCACAAGATGTGGGCCATAAACTGCAGTTGAGCCACAGGATTTTCATTTGCAGGAATGGTGATTTTTATCATATATGTTATCATTGTTATTATCAATTGTGTTTTCTCAAGACACTTGAAGTATTTCTTACCTCGAAAAAGTGAACATAGATTTCAAGACTGAACTGTAAAGTTTGGTTAAAGTCACTACTGGAGTATATTCATGCTTTTGGTTTAGTCATGTGAGTTTTCTGTGGGGATTTCTTTTAATTTCACTTTGTCCTTTGGACCTGCAGTTAGAAAAGTGGGTACCCTGGGAAAAAAAAAAGGACAAAACTGAGTCACAGGAGCAGTTGAATCAGTGTAAGGGAGGTCTTCTCTGCATTTCAAAGCCCCAATTATTTCTTTCTCCCTCATCATTTGGAATTTCTTTTTTACCTGAGCATAGTAAGATAATGACAGGGCCAGCCTTTCTCTTGGTAGGTAGCTTGAAATTGTAATGCATATTTGTGAAGAATTTGATGAAGACACTGATAGAAGTAGCCTTTTTGGCACAAGCCAAACCTGTCAGCTTCACCCCCAAAAATGAAAGCCAGAAACTGGCTCAAATAAAGAACTGCTTCAGTTCTGGCCCCAGCCTACCAAAGATTTAGGCACAGATTTAATCTGATTCATAGTGAGGGACCCCATTGAAACATCCTAGTGCTTACTAACCTAAAGTCTACTTCTACTGCTGTATTTATTTGCTTTTGAACTCTTGGTTCAGGTTGGCCTGTTGCGGCGCCAGGTCGAAGAGGTGGAAAAATCCAAGCAGGACATGGCTAGAGAGTATGAACAACAGCTGAAGACATTCCAAGAGGAGGTGAGTTGCAAAAAGAGAGGTTTGGTTTTTAGTTCCCACTTGATGTACAATGCAACAGGTGAAATACTTTGCATCATGGCTTTTGTTTAAATGCTGTGGTTTTGAACCTCCCCATTCTCTTAGTGTTTATGTGCTTGCAAAAGAAGAGCATTGAACGTAGACAAAGCGACGTTTTTATGGTTCACTTGGCCAGTTGTTTGTGCTTCAGAGGAACTTGGTGACGAACAGAGAACTGCTGGAGCAGAAATGTGGAGTAGATGTTTTCATGTGCTGGAGATCTGCAGAAGTTTACTGCAAAAATGACCTGTGTCTGCCCATCCCAGTCACCACAGTGCTGGTTCTGGAGTTGCCATGGGTACAAGGCAGCAGCAGTTTGCTCTTTCAGCATTTCTGAAATTCAGAAAGGGTAGAAGTGTAACTGCCTGGCTTGTGTGAGATCAAGAAATAACAGTGGTGTGTAGTCTCATCTTTTTGCCTCCATTGACTCTGATGATGTTGGTAAGGATTTTGTCCTCTCAAGGCACATTAGTCTTAATACACATAATAAAAACTAAGTATACTCAGAAAATACTGTTTGACAATAATTTCAGAGCTTTCAACTCCCTCTCGCCGCAAGGTGGTAGCTGTGCTGCGGGTGGTGTAACAGCATTCCAGGTTTAGGGCTGAACTCTTTGCCTGTCTCCACTTGCTTGCCAGTGGCAGGGAGTTAACTGGCCTGAGCAGCTCGGAGAGCACTGACCTGTTGTCTCTGGAGGGTTGGGCCTGGTTCCTGCTCACTCTAAGCCATAAGTGAAATTAATTTGGTAGTCTCTGCTCTGACGACAGAAGGCATCTGTCCTCATTTAAAACACCTCACTGTTCCTTATGACTAACAGTCTTCATTCACTGGCTGCTCCCACTGGAATTGTGCATCGGCTGCAAAGCAAAGCTGAGGTACACTGGCAGCTCTGCCTAAATTGCTAAGGCTGAAATACAGAGTGTGTTGTGGCCTAAATTGCAGTGTGTGGGTGTTTTACCCACACAGTATTAATGCTGATGACGTTGAGCTCCAATATTCCTCAGTCTTCTGTTCTTAGTACTGTTTGGGGAAATTATTTCTGTCTCTGTTTACCACCATTTCCAGTGCAATTACAGGTACAGTGTCTAACTCACTGAGACTGTGGAAAGAATAAACCTCTTCTCTCCTGATGTGTTTGGCAAAAGATGTTGGTATTAACTCTAAGCCTGTACATCTGTCTGTTCCTGTTGAACACACCGAAGTACTGAATGCATTATGTCTTGAATCAAATATTTATTCTTCTCGTGGTCCTTCTGTTCATCCATGGGCGTAGCTTTCTCCATCAGTAAAATGGGAATGATGCCTTCTCAAATTCCTGTGGCTATTTGGAAACTTTTTGTTTAATAGTTGAGTAGAGGGGAGATCATCAGATGGAAAACTCTCTTCCAGTTGCAAGTGATTATTTGCACAGAGGGTCATTTAAATGTCAAGAGTTTTTTCCTCATTCCTGCTCCTGATATGACTCCAGCATCCTAGCAGCGGGCGTAGGAGTGATATTTTCTGTTGGCATTCTCCTTTCGTTGTGAAATACATGGTGTATCTAAGCAGAAAATGACAGATGAAGTGGTGTTGTTATTATGGGTAATGGCAATTCTCAAATCTTCCTTCTCCCAGTAAGTGGGAGAGTTCCAGTTCCCACCTGTGCTGCACCAAGTGTATTTTATCCACCCAGGAATCTGTCGCTGTGTGTGGTGTGGTGGGTGTGCTCCTCCGTGGGAGGAGATCAGCCACAGGTCCTGCCGGCTCTTCCTGTGGCTGGGAGCCACCTGTAGAGAGAGGGATGTGCTCTTGCTGCATTGACAGCTACATGTTAACCTCCATCTTATCATTTTAGTCATGTTTTAATCGTGGTAAGACAGAGGTTTAATTAAAGCTGCCGATGACACGACTTCAGTGGCATCTTGCTCCTCTCACACAGCTCGGCCTGTTTTGCAGTGCTGTTGGTATAGTAGGCTCATTATCCCAATGGAAGCCTTCACTTGTGAGCTGTGTGGCCTTGATGAGGGGATTGTTTGTGTGAACCATTCTGTGTGCCTTCTCTCAAAGGGCTCTGTAATTTCTGCCTTGGGGCCTTGAGCAAAGCTGTCTCTCTCACTGTCTCCTCGCAGTTGTCCCGGCTGAGGAGGAGCTATGAGAAGCTGCAGAAGAAAAAAGCAAGAGGAGGCAGAGGAGATGCTAACAAGGGACAAGAAGGAGATGAGTTTGAATTGAGCAGACTGACCAGGAAGCTGGAGGTATGTGATGAAAAAGCAAGTGCTGACCACTTTGTATGTATTAACTGACTTACTGGTGACTGAGTTGTCAGCTAGGAAGAGGACTGTGAATCCTGTTTAAGGAGTACTCTTCATCAACTCTCCAGGTGTAGCTCTTCTCAACTGCTTCTGTAATAAAGGCAATTTCCTGCACTGGAGCCTCTGAGTGCACAGGATAAACCTTGATGTTGTTCTTAGACTAAATGAAAGGAAGAAGGTGCTGAGAGAATAATAAATTATGTGAATGGAATGAGTTCCAGTGTGGGGAGGTTGTATTCTCACTTTTTTTGAGGAGGAGGGAGCTACATGTCAAACTTCTTCTCAACCCTCTCTTGTCTTTTAATCTTTCTGCTCTGCTGAGCTCAACCCCACTCAGTTTTCTCCTCCTGTACCCCAAAGATGTGGTAACACACACACCTGCCTGACACAGTGCCCAGTTTCTGGGGCAGAGATTAGCATTCAAGTTCTGCACTTCATTCTTGTCATCTCAGTGATTTCAATAGCAGCATGTTCAGGAAGCTGAAGCCAGTCTGAATTGTTAAACCCCTGACAGCAAACCCATGAAACCAGCCATGAATCCGTTGGCACTTAACATTTGTAAACAGCAATAATTGACACTGAGGTTTTACCTCGGGAGGGGAGGGAATGCAGCGAGCACAGTGTGTGAGGGTTCTGTGCTGCTGAGCCGGTGCATCAGGTGACTGGCTAATGGTTTCCCTGCTGTGGGGAAAGGTGTGTGAGGATACGGCGGGAGAGAAGGCAAATGTGGATGTGAACTGGAAGGGGATGTGCTGCCCCTGCTGTCCTTGCAGGAGTTCCGACAGAAATCGCTCGAGTGGGAGAAGCAGCGCCTGCGGTACCAGCAGCAGGTGGCATCGCTGGAGGCTCAGCGCAAGGCTCTGGCAGAGCACTCCGAGCTCGTGCAGGTACAATTAACAAAGTTTCTGTTTTGTTTGTGCCAGCGGGAGGGAGGGAGAGGAGGGAGAGGCTGATGAAATCTCCCAGGCTTCCATCCAGTTCAGGTTGCCATTGAAGTGACTTTTAAAATGTCCCGGTGGAATAAGGTTTACTTGTACAAGTGCTGTATGGAAAAAAGATCTGGAGTCTGTCAGCAGAGATTAGATAAACCTTGTGCAGCTCTCCCTGACACCCCTCTGGTTAGCAGAGAAGACAGTAGGATGCATCTTTCCCTGGGAGGCAGAGACCACAGCATATGACACTTTAAAATAGCTGTTATATCATGTTGAAAGCTGTGTACCTGCCAGCAGCTAAATATGTGCCTTGTGGGTCCAGCTCAGAGGGTGCTGCTGGAAAATATTCTTTCCCTACAACAGAGGCTTTAACAAAGTACTGAACTAACAGCATTTTTCAGCCCCCCCTCCTTTTTTTTCTAGCAGTCTCCTAAGGCAAGGCTGCTGTTCCTGCAAAGCTGATGGCTCAGGGAGGTAGTGGTGCTGCAGCAGAGCGAGATGAATTGACCTAGAGCACAGCTGTGAAGTCACACTGACACAATCACAGCAGACACTGATAAGAAGCTCTTGCTGGGGACTTTGCACTTAATGGGCTCCTGAGTTGCTCTTGAGTGGAAGCTCCTGCAAGGAGGGAGTCTGTGATGACAGGACTGAAGCTGGCTCTGACAGGGCCTTTGTGAGAGGCTGACACCAGTAGATCTGCAAATGCAGAGAGAGTCCTTGAGCAGAAGGTCTCGCTGCTCTGCTGTCTGTGTGTCGTTGATGGCTCAATTGTCTGAGCACAGATGTGTCCTTGGAGCGCGGGCTGGGACGCCGGGGCTCAGAGTTGCTCTTCCTGTGGTGCAGCAGAAAACCAGGAATTTGGGGAGGTTTTCCCGAAGCGGCGTAGGTGACTTAGGTACTGTGAACAGACTGCCTGGATCCTCAACTGCCTTGAAAAGCCCAGCATGGAAGGGCTGCATTTTTGCCTTTGATGTTTCTGTATGTTTTGTGTGCTTGGTTGTCTTGCTGGCACAAAGTCGTGCTGAGATCCATGACCATGGAATACTTCCCCTCTCTCCTTTAATCTGGCTTCCCCTCATCCCTTGCAGAGCAGCTTAGGGAAGCCTGGCATTCTTCTGCAGTTCTGAGCACCTTCTGGAACACCTGCAGCCTTTAAAGTCAGCAGGTGAAACCTGGAATTCTGTGCTGGCCTGCATGTTCTGTGGATGAAAATAAGAGACAGCTTTAATGTTTTCTTAATGCAGAAATAAATATTCAGGCAGTCTGGTACTCTGGTTTCTCGGGTGAAGAAAGGCTGTGCTTTACTCTTGCCCCTCCTGATTACCTTTCCTGTCATGACTATTCAAATAATAATGAAAGGCTGTAATCAAAATTATACCATAGTCTTGCAAATGCACAGTTCCTATAGTATTCTAAGTTATGAGGCATTATGTGCCAGGCAATAAACCAAGGTACGTGGTGATTCTCAAGCTGGCAGGAATTGCTACTCTTAGAAATTGGGAGTATAAGACTACTCAAATATTTTGTTTCAGCCTTTAAAAATTCAAAGGTTCTATATGAAAAGGGAATATATGAAATGAATGTTCGTAGAAGCTTATGTGAGAGCTGGCTTGTTAAATTTCACCAGCTAGCTGTGTGGAAAGAAATGCTATGAAATAAGGTATTGTGCCTATAAATAATAGAGCATGTATTGTCTGCTAGTCATAGGTTCCTTGTAACTTTTTTGTCTACATTAAAACAATGAAATATTCAAAGTGAACATTCTCCCAGGCTGCTGGAACCACGTATTTAGTGCAGAGAGCAGAGCAAATTGGCTGTTACCCAGTTTGGTTTTGGGGTTGTTTGGTGGTTGTGGGTTTTCCATTGTGCACCCAGAGCTGCTTTCTGTCCTGGTGTGGAATTAGCAGGGATTAACGGTTGGGTAACCTCTGGTTTGTGCATGGTACTTACAAACCTTCTCACCTGCAGCCGTTTGTCCTGGTCTAGCCGTGGGTTCATGAGCCAAAAACAGCAGGTGGCTTTGTTCTTAGTTCATACTCGGGCAGCTGGAGTGCTTTGAGATCCTCATTTCTCAGATTCTCTTTGAACCCCTTTTGGAATCAGAGGGCCCCTTCTTTTTTCATTTTCTTATTTTTATTCTGTTTGCCTTCAGAAGTGTTACCCATGGTGTAACCCTGGGGCAGCGCTTTCCCTGCTTCCCTGGAAGGTCACGTTGCGTGCTTTAGAATGTGGCTCAGTACACCAAGAAATCAGTAGCTGTGTTGAATGTGGTTTGCTACACTGTGTTTTCTGTGATTTACCTTTAATGCACACCAACTGCTGTTGGCAGACCCAGCTTGCCAATCGGAAGCAGATCCTGGACTCGGTGGAGCTGGCCAGCCGCTCGGAAATCCAGCACTTAACCAGCAAGCTGGAGAGGGCCAATGACACCATCAGTGCCAACGAGCTGGAGGTGGAGAGGCTGAACATGAGAGTGGATGACCTGAGCGAGAACAACCGCCAGATTCTGGCAGATCAGCAGAGAGTGCAAGAGGAATTAAGGCAGTCCAAGAAAATGGTAGAGGTCAGTGGAGGAGCTGTTATGAAACTGGGTCTAAAGCAGTGCTGGTGAGAAGCAGTGGGAAGGCTTTTAATCCCAGAGCTTTCTTCTCTTTCTAGAGCCTTTGTAAAGTTCCTGATTGGCCTCAAAACTGATCTTGTACCCCTGTGCTGCTCTGCAGTATTTCCAAAGGTCCTAAAAAATTACAGCAAACAGATTTGGTCCACCTTGCAACAGTCATTCCTTCTCCCTCCTGTGCAGGTGCTGCAGGATGAGAAGAGGGAACTGAAAGCCACCTTGCAGTCTCAAGAGGATTTCATTGACAGTTCCAAGCTGCAGCAGGAACAGTTACAGAAAGAGCTGGCCAGGATGACTGAAACTCTTCACACAAAGGAATTCCTCATCAGGTAGCATCTGGACCTCACTGGTACTTAGGCTCTTGAATCCAGATCTACATTCCGGGTTCTCCCTGGAATGAGGACAGTAGCAGCATTTTCACGCAGCTGGATCTGTGTTGGTTGTGTCTAGAGTGGTGTGCTGTAGTTTCTCACAAGTGCTGCCTTGCAGTGTTTGCCAAATTACATTGCTCTTGAAATCAGCTGATGATGAGTGAAGAGTGTGGAAGGAACCCGATTTCCCCTCAGCTGGGTTTCTGGAGGCAGCACAGGGCTTTTGAAGTTGTTTTCCTCAGGCATTTTCAGTCAAGTGCTGGAGGCTGTTCGGGGTTGATAACGTGCTTAATTAACATAACTGAAAGTTCTCTCTGATTTAATGATGTCAGACTGGGGCCTTGGTGAGGTAACTACATCTGTGACAAAATCATCTTGACAAAATCTGCACTGGCAGCGTGCAGAAGTTGTCGGGTTCTGGTGGCTGTGTCAGAAGGCTTGGGTGTTGCTCACCTGCCAGCCAGACCCTCTGTCAGGGAGGCCAACATCAAACTAAAATGTAGTCTTTTTCAGTCAGCATGAACTCAGGCAGGGGCTGTCACCCAGCTGTGTGTTTGCTTCCTCACCTGCTGCTGGGCTCTGTATTTTTCAGAGAATTCCAAGAAAACAGTGGTCGTGTTCCCTTGTGTCAGCAAACTCAGATGTGATGTTTCTGTGCTGAGACTGAAGCTGAGGTTTCTCCTTAGGGCCCTGGAGGAACGCTTGCAAGGGAAGCAGTTGTCCTCTCCGGAGCTGGAGCACGTGCTGCTGCAGCTGGATGCTGCCCAGAAGAAGGAACAGCACTTGCAGTCGGAGGTGACTCGTCTGGAGAACAGGTAGCCCACTGCTTGCTCCCCCTGGAAGTGCAATTAATCTTGAATAATAATACAGCACCTAATTGTATTCATCGAGTTAACCAGTCCCACTGATTTTTGTAGGCTTGTTTTAAATATCAAAGGGCTAAAGAAATCAAGTGCTATTCATTTTGCAGTGTAATAGTGAGACTGTTTTGCTAATTGGTTGGCTGCTTTTCGCTGCACACTGTGGGTGTTCTCAGTGTTCCAGCTTGCTTAGGCTGAGCACCTTCCCACTAATAGGTTAAGGAGCCTTTGTTAGGCAGCTGGTAAGAACCAGATTGAGACTTTTCATGAGATAAGAGTTATAAACAGGTCTGCCCAGAGAGATTGTGGACTGCCCATTCCTGGAGGTGTTCAACACCAGGCTGGGTGGGGGTTGGAGCAACAACCAGGTCTCATGGAAGGTGTCCCTGCCCTTGGCAGGGGGATGGAACGAGATGAGCTTTGAGGTCCCTCCCAACCCAAACCATCCTGTGATTCTGTGATTCCTCTCTGAGTTTGTGGTTTTCAGATTCATGTTTGCATGGGAAGTTTGTAATCTTAATATGGTAAAGGAATAAACAAGAAACAATAATCATCTGTTAGGTCAGCTTCCTGATCTCTTTTGAAATGATTTTGGAAGGCAAACCCAAAGGATTGGTGAGGAGCTTTGGGTTGAGTCCTGTTTCTATTGCAATGGACGTAAGAGACTGCTTTGAAGATCAGAGTTTCTCTCTGACCATTTCCCCCTCCTTGGGGTATTCTAATCTGTCCTTTTACATTTTCACCCAGCCTGGTGTCTTCAAATGCCAGGTGTGTGCAGCTGAGGGCGGAGCTGGGTGAGAATATCAAAGAGCTGCAGTCCATGGTAGACCACCAGACTGAGTCAAAGGCAGAGATTAAAAAGGTAACGTGACTTTGTTCCTGGGGGTTGGGGAGGCACTGGAGGAGTGAGCTGATCCCCCATGTGCCATGTGCACAGGCAGCACAGTTCCAAGGGGACCAAGGGCTGGGGTGCTGTGGAGGCAGGGATGTGCTGAAGGTAAGGAGCACACCTGACAGGAGGAGTTGAGAGGATGTGTTTGCAGGTGTCTGAACTTGGCTTTGTGAGCATCTCCTGGGCCTACCCTACATCTCACAGTACTTCTGTACACTGTGAAAATACCTGAATTAGTGCTGGAGGGACAAATATGCCAAGAAATTAGGGTCTGGAATCACGAGTTTAAGCCTAATACGGGCTCCCAACAGGATGAAGAGCAGAGAGGGAATGAGTTTGCTGTGATATGTCCTATCACACTAGATACAGGGCTTCAAGTGTGTTCTAGTCCATATGTGAATTAGGGGATTTGTTTCAGGCTTGGTACCTGGACATGAAGTCAGGGGCTGGGAGGATGGAGCTGCTCACCTGCACGAGGGCCTCACCCCAGTGCTTGAGCACCCAAGGGGAACAAGCCCTCCACAAGGCTTGACTTTAAATAATGGTCTGGATCAGCTGGTGTGAGAGCTTTCACTGCAGCCTGGTAGAGTGGAAACCTCATTGGACTTGAGTGAAAAACATCACTTGTGTGGAAATCCTTCATCCTTTATTCTGAATGTGTAGAGGTGCAGATCTTGCCAGAGATGTGTGCTTGGTTACACATCTAAACAGCCACACAGTAAATGAATCTCCCACAGGCTGCTGGGGAGGAGAGAGAGATTTATGATGGCTGTTTCTATTTTATATACTTGGGAGGCATTGAGGTGACATGGAGATAAATCACCATGTATACAGTATTTACATGGCTAGGCAGAGATCATCTGGTTCAATTTTCTAAAATGCTTGTAATACTCAGAAAAATCCTGGATGTTTGGGTGGTTAATATTTTTGACTAATGAAATGGAATCCTGGGGAAGAAATTATGCTGCTGTTGTTCTTTTGTGTCACTGAATAAATATACAGTGTGCCTACCAGAATACTGTATGCAGTGCAGGTCTGCCACCTCAAAAAAGGATTGCATAAACCAAGATAAGGTATGGAAAAAGATGACCCAAAGGATGGAGTGTTTTTTATACAAGGAACAGCTGAATGGAATAGGACTTAGCAAACTGGAAAAGAGATGAGATTGAACAGACTAAAAATAAAATCATGCCTGTCATGTGGAAAGTAAATAGGGAATGATTATTGTCTCATAATGCAGAGACTAGTGGTCATCACATGTAGTTATGAAAACAAAGAGATATATTTTTACCCTGTGCATAGCTGGCTGGTGGAAGTTTGCCATGAGTAGCTCTAGTTGCTACAAGCTAATATCGATTCAGAAGACTTAGGACAAATTAATTCCTGGAAGAAAAATCTGGCTTGAGCTATTTAAAGTTGCCATCCTTAAATGGTGTCTTTAAATATCTCAGGAAGGCAGAGTGGCAAATTGCAAGGTTATATTATCCAAGTGTTACTGTGCTTCCACAGTGATGGTGGACCTTTGGCTCTCTGGTGTTGGTCACCAAGGTCCAGTGGTGAGTTAAAGAGACCGTAATTTGATGAATTATGGATCTTCCAAAGTGCTTCACAGCATGTAACTCCTGTCCTGTCCCAGTTGGCAGTTTATGGTGTGGGAAAGGACTGGGATGAGGTGGCTTTCAATCAAGAAGGACAGACATGCACAGAGGGCTTGTTACATAGAGCCTTTTGTTTTCCAGTACTGAGATATCACATTGTTGTGTGCGATACTTCACTTTCTTTGCTGAAACATCTTCTAAAAGCTCGTGGGTGGCGTGTGCATGTCTCCCTCCAGCTGAAAGAGCAGCTCTCTCACGCTGAACAAACACACAGCAGTGAGCTGGAAGGGATGAAAAGGGAGATCTCCAGGCTGACACAGGAGCTGCACCAGCGGGACATCACCATTGCATCGGCAAGTGACTCCACGTCAGACCTGGAACAGCGGCTGAGGGCGGAGGTTGAAAGAGCTGAGAGGAAAGCAGTGGAGCACAGGGTAAAAAAGGCTGAACACTCTCATGCTGTCTCTTTAAGGGATCTGAAGGCTTGGAATACCATCCTGCTTTTTAGTTATGTTCATAGTTTCCTTCTCTCTTTAGCCTTTGAACAAAGACTTTGAGACCTTTCTGGTGGAATCTTCTAATCCATGGTGTTCACTGGATCTGTCTTGCTGCTGCTTTTCAAACCAGTAACTGATAGTCCCACAGAATTCTTTGGAATCCCAAAGAATTCTTCGGAATCCCACAGAACTCACGCTAGTTAGGCCTGGATGCATGACATCTTTGGAAGCTCAAGAAAATGACTGTGCATGGTTATTTTTATGGCCTTCTCTGTAGGGTCCCTGCACAGCTAACGGCCCAAACCTTGCTCTGTGCTTGAATTTGAGGGTGGAAAATGCTTGGAGGGTGTTGTGGGTGTGTGCTCTCTTCTTTTTCTAAGCTTGTTGTTTGCCCCTGTCTCCTCAGGTAGTTCTGGTCCAGCTGGAAACCTTGAGGTTGGAAAACTGTCATCTCTCAGAGAAGCTGGAAAAAACCAAGTGTGGTGTGCTGGAGGTATGCATTGAGAACCAGGAAATGGGAAGGGGCTGGTGGTGTATGTTCCCACCCTGGAGCAGTCAGAGTCTTTGCCCAGGCCTCTCAAAATGTGTGGTAGAGTTCAGTGAACTTAAAACCCGAGAAAAAGGAGCAATTTGTGAGGAAATAAGGTGCAGAAATAATGAGTGTTTGTTCAGCCAGAGACTGGTGAGAAGAACTGCAGGAACAGCCATCATCTGTTTCTTCTCCGTGGGCTCTGGCCCATGGCTTGTAGTACATTTTATTACACTTCCATTGTATGCCAATTTACCTCAAACCTCTCATTCTGAATCTGTGATGTTCTTTTGGCCTGTCCCAGAGCTGGAACTGCTCTGGTCCTTGAAATAACTGGGGAGAGAACATGTTCTCCCCTGGTGAGGAGCCGTTCAGCAGGGCTGGCCCTGGCAGTCCAAGGGCAGATTGCAGCCTGGGAATATGGGCTGGATGCCTTGGGATAGTGCACCAGGAAGGAGCCCTGTGGTGGGTGGGCTGCTGCTGCTGTGGCACTCCTGAGATTTGGTGAGGCCCTCTTGGCCAGAGGGGAGAAGGGGAGCCTGCATGGAAAAGGTGCAGCCTTGACAGGAATAATACCTTGGAGCTGGTTCATTTTAGTGGCTGCAATAAGGAAGAAATGGTTGGTTTACAAGTTCTGTCTCACCTAAAGCAGAATGGATGCTTCCCAGGGGGCAAGGACTGGATTCAGACAGCTGACAACCTAATGGGAATATAGCAGAGCTTTTATCCTGTCAGATCTGTGGGAAGGAAATACTTTGCTCTACTATTAGTTTGGGGTGATTGTCAAATGTGCCAAGTTCTTGGGAGGGTGTTGAACAGAAGCTTGTGGCTGTTGAGATGGAGAAAAAGCAGAGCTTTCTAGAGGGCTGATATGAAACCGAATAACCTGAGGCCCATTACTTCTGCTTGAAAAGTTCCTGGTGGCTTTTGCCTGTGTGACTTCCCAAAAACTTGGTAGCAGGGTGCAAAGTAAGAAATCTGCTTTAAAAACAAAAAGCTCCATAGACCCATGAAACAGGAGCTGCTGATCTTGGCCAGGTGGTGCTAATGCACATTTGGAAAGTCCTTAGATACAGCAGTGATGACAATGAATGAATCAACTAAATTTAATAGAACTGGCAAAAAGGAAGTGGGAAGAAGCAAGTTGTTCAGAGTTTCAAAAAGAAAGGCCAGGTTGAAATACAGGTGAACTATTCTTGGTCCTTATTTTCCTGTTTTCAAAAGCATTCAGTGGTGAGAGACTTGCTTTCCCAGGTGGATCAGCACAGCCTGTCTGGATGCAGACCCAGTGAGGCATATATAACTGATTTTCCCTCAGGAATGCCTGGAAAGCTTTGCCAGTCAAAATCGAGGTTAGAGGATGGGCCTTAAGGAACCTCTTGCTGGCCTTTGCTCTGGGTCTGACTGTGGTGTCCTGCAAACCAGAACTTTTGACTTCAGCCCTTCTCGCTCTGTTAGGGAAAAGATGTGACCCTGAGAGCCCTCAGGGAAGACTGTGCTGTCGAGCTGCACAAGCTGAAGTCTGAGAACCAGCAGCTGCGGAAGGACCTCGCAGAGACCAGGGCGAAGCTGGAGGTCAGTGCGCGGCTCTGCCCGGATGAACCCCAGGGCACTGCCCAGCAGGAGCCAGGCAAAGAGCCCCAGGCCAGGGCTGTGCAGCACAGGTGAGTGTGGCACGACCCTGAGCGTGGAGGAGAGCAGAGGGTGTGGGGATGTGTGGGTTTTAACGACGTGCTGTGTGTGTAGTGTCTCTCTCCAGCACATCGTGCGTCTGGGAGAACACAAGGACTGTTTGGGAATCTGCCTTTGTGCTTTCAGCAGTGCAATAGCTTCGAGTCCCAGCTGGTTTGTGTTCTGCAGAGCCAGCAGTGTTTGTCTTTTGTCTGCCTTTGCCTCTCTCTCTGATTGAGCAGCAGTCTGTGCTTCTTTTGGTGACAGGATTAGATGTGGCCCAGGCAGCTGCACTCCTTTCTGTTGCAGTTTTAGGATGTGCAGGCTGTAGTTTTTGGTATCTACAGTAGCAGAAGAGGGAGAGAGAATTCCCTAGGGACTGGATGTGCATCTGGAAGTGCTGTGGAAACAAGTTTGGGTTGCCAGGGCTGTTAGTAACATTTCTGTTAATTGTTACCTCTGTGTGAGTTTTTGCTGGAGTTCAGCTGCTAAGAGGCAAACTCAGTTCTGTGCTCAAACCTGCCTTCCAGGACAGCTCGGGAAGCACAGCACATGCAGGATGAACAAGCAGCCAGGATACATCTCCAGCCTGATGGGACTGCTCAGCATCATCGTGGGGAGCCCCAGAAATGTGGGGCTGCTGAAACGGGACCTGTGCCCCCTGAGATGGGTGAGCCACCCTCCCAGACCAGCAGGAAGAACTGCCAGGAGTCACCTGCCTTGCTGGGAGCAGAGCCTTTACTCCATGTGGTGGATGGAAACAAAGATTTTGCAGATGAAGCATCCAAGCAGCCTATCTCAAATCATCAGAGAGAATCTGTGCCTTTGGTAAGCAGTTGTACAGGAGCTGGTTGCTATTCAACAGCTGAAAATAGACCTGGGTTCTCATCTGGCAAAAGGAGACAGGTTTTTGACTGCATGACTTGGCTGCGTGGTGTGCATAAAACAAACATTAAACAGGGAGGGGCAACCACTGCTGGATGGTTACAGTTGGCCAGTGGCATCCATATGGTGGCTCCTCAGAACTCCTTGGGGAAAGGCTTTGTGTTTGTGTTGTTGCTCAGCTAATTCCAGGAGCATGTGGTTCTCTCCGTGCTGGTGCTGTACCTCAGTGTGTACCACGACCTGCTCGTGTCCCCTCTGAATTCTGCCCCAGCCTTTGGCCTGGCTCTGTAGCAGTGGCTCAGAGTGGATGTGGAGTGCTGAGTGTTTCAGTGTTTCACAGTCTCTGAGTGACTGGTTGCTGCACATCTGTAAAGCACAGAGTGACTTTGACCCCTCTGAGTGGGGCTGCAGCAGTCAGCACACTGAACTTAAAGTTGCTTATCCTAGCTGATGGGAAAGTCTGAAATCCCTGCTTCACTGCACAAGGGGAGGCTGCTATTTTCCCCAGTTGCTGATCACACTTTTTTAGTAGGGAGCAGTGTTGGCAGTTTCTCTGTCCTTTTACCTCAGCTCAGTTGCTGGAGCACTTGCCCAAGATACAGGAAATTTGGACTGAATCACTTCTTCCTGTAGTAATTCAGGGAGGGGAGAATGCTGAGTACTGGTCCTTGCTCCAGATGTTTGCCCTAGCAGTGTTCAGAACATTTTCTCCTCTGTTTGTGTGTTGTTAGCAGTGACAACAGCTATTTTTGTTTTGTGGGGAGCCCAGAGAAGAGGCTCTAAGGCTGATGCACAGATAAGTGGAGGCTTGTAAGGTCTGTAAATCTTGATGAGATTTACTTGAAACTTGATTGTTTCAAGACTAGAGTAGTTAGTGGGCATGTCCAAAAAGCAATATTGGGAGCTCAGGGAACTGTAATACTCTAAATGGAAACTCCTCAGGTTGCAGTATTGGAGCTGAAGTGTGAACAGTTCCACTTCAGGGTCTGAGAAGCTTTAGGGCTTGATGTTTAGTAGAAGAGGACATGCTGCTTTTTGTTTTGAGAGGTAGAAATAAGCTTTCTAAGGAAATGCAGATATTTTTCCTGGTGTTGACTGGGACTCCCTGCTCATGGTCAGGTCCAGGGTCTTTAAATCAGTTCATTTAACATCAGGAGAGGAGAAATTCTCATCAGTAGGCAGTAGTGGGGTGGGAGAGATTTGCCTGTTATCTGCAGCATTTTTCTGCTTCCCTTTGTCCCTGGCTGTTGATAAAAGACCTGAAAACCACAAGACTCTAGGATTTGGAAATAACCACTAACTTTCTCTTGCCAAGACAACGAGGCAGATTATCTGTAATGGAAAGCAGCCCCTTTAGTAACCTTATATATCACATGCCAGCCCCTGTGCAGGAGGTTTCTCTTCATCAACTTGTACATTAAGCCTGGTTTACAATGTTGTTTTTGTAAGTTAATAACTTGTGGTAAGTGATGTGAGGAGCAGGAATAGTTCTTGACTGTAGAGGAAAGAATCTGGTGTAGTTTGTTGACCATTGCTGGCTGGACTGAGGTGCTGTTCCCTGAGCCATGAGAGGAGTTTGGTCTGTGCTTGCCTGTGGGATTATACCAGAAGCCCATTATTTCAGGGAAGAACAGGAGGTATATAAAACAC
>NW_016690305.1:2203797-2249127 GCF_001604755.1 Lepidothrix coronata
ACAGCAGTGCTGGCCCAGTCTGGCAGTGCTTTCCCTTCCCTGGAACCCAAACTCTGAGGTGGTGCTGCTCACTGGGATTTTCATGGAGCTGAGGAGCAGGATGTAAACCTCGAGGTGCACTAACGCCCAGGAGAAAACCCTGGGTATGCTGTAGTGACTTTCTTTAGCCCTGATTCTTTAGTACTGTTTTTTGGCAATCTTGGCTTGTTGAAAGCAATGACTGTTGGCTGGACATGTTGGCTGTTGGGAGGGACATGACCTGTGATACAGGGGTGAGACCTGAGTGCTTATTCTGCCCAATAAGGTGGAAGTGACCCAAGAGCCCTTCAGGAGCGTGTTCAGTTGTGTGGTTTGCAGATCAGTGGTGTTTCTGGCTGAAACTTGGAATGAAGGAATACCTGATATCCCTTTGTTTCCCTTTAGTGCCCCTTGCCTACAGCTTCTGTTGGATCAATAGCTGCAAGATACCTGGAAGAGGAAGAAGTGAGATCCCAGCACATCCTGGAATGTCTGAACGCTCACATTGAGGAACTGAAAAAAGAGAGTGCAAAGATAGTGAGACGGTTTGAACACCAGGAGTGATGTTTCTTGTGGAATTGGAATGCTGGAATATGTGGTTCCAGACTGTGGCTGGGGTGGTGCCTATAAATCACTTGCCATCAGAATTTGAGAGGCCGTGTCTCCCACTTGGAGCTGAATCAGCAGGATGGGAGCTGAGGGAAAGGAGCTCCTCTCTAACATGTTTGTTCTGATGAAAGGTGTTACACCACAAACATTTTAGTCAGCTTGGTAGGTCAGAGACCTGCATCAGGGCTCACAAAGACTTTGGTGTTTTTAAGAAGCAAACCACTTGCTAATTTGTATGTAAAGTATTTAAAGTATATTTTATACATGTAAAAGCACTGAAATAAACCAGAATGACAAACACCTTTTTTTCTTGTTCATGCAAATGCACAAAGTGAATCTCTGGTGGCTTATCTTGCCTTCTCATCTGGAACTTGGATCAACACCTTTTCTATCACAGCATAGCTGTGTTCTTCAAGGAACAAGGAATATAATTCCTCTTTCCTTTAGGCTACCTCTATTTTCTCCAGTTAATTTGCCCTTAGTGGAATTTCTTAGTATTTCCTGGTTCATGCAACTTCTGCCCTTTGCTGTCTGTGTGGTATCTGGGGTCTTTATCTTGCCATGCACAGTGCTTGAAGTGCTGCAAAATAGCTGAGGAATGAATGGCTGAATTCTGGGTGTGGTCATGGCTCTTGGAAAAGAGAGTAGTTGGAATGGGCAATGACACTGGTTGGGAGAAGAACCCACAAACAGGTGAGGTTCGTCCACAGAGCAGCTGCTGTGTGAGCTGGTGTCAGCCTGGTTGGAATCTGGGCAGTCCAGTTGAACTGCTGCATTAAAATGCATCTGTGACCTCTCTTTGGGAATATATTCGGTCTTTCCTTGAGGAAGGTAAGCTATTAATGAGTGAACAGAACTTATTTCTTAAGAAGTTGCTTTCTTCCAGGGGCTCTCTGCTGTTCTCCTGTGTCTGAACCTGCTCAGCTTTTGTGCAGGCAAACCTTGGGACAGAGGCATCCTTTATCTGTGTCCTTAAGTTTCCTGTTCCCTTCTATCAGCTTCAGCTTGTCTTAGAGCAGCTTGATGCTGTCAATAAATGGGAATTCAAAAGCACCACACATGCAAAACCCAAGCATCAGGTGAGGCAGATGAGTCCAGCAAAGGTGATGCCTGGCTGCAGACTGGGACTGCACTTGGTCATGCAACTCTGCATTCCAGAGTTCAAAGACTTTTGAATCCAAAAGTCCTTTTATTTTGGCTTTCTTCTGGAGTTCTTTGCACAGGATAAAACCTTCAAATCCCTTCTGAATTCTCCTTGTGCAGTCTTTGTAATGAAGTGCTGAACTGCCCACAACTGGCTCTTCAGAGCTGTCCACAGGTAAGTGTTTTCGGGACATCCACCTTGTCTGTCCAGATCTCAAATAAGGACGTGTTGGCCATGGGGCATTTGAATAAAATAGAACAAACTGTTTCCTTTTTGCAGATGAACCTCTAGGTGCACCCAGTGTGCGATATGCCAGAACCCTTAGGGATTCCTCAAGTCCTTAGGGATGCCAGCAATTTCATTTTTTAAATGATACCTCCCAAATAGCACTGTATTTCCTGAGAATTTGTTAAGTTAGTTACCAAGTGTTGCATCGTGCAGTGTTTTCAGAAGTTTAGAAGGCATTTTGCCTCATTACTGGTGTTCTCTTCCATATTCCTTTCCTTGAGATACACTGGCAGTTCATGCTGGCAGAAGGGAAGAGCAAGCCTGAAGATGATCCATTTGTTTAATTAGCAGCTATAATCCTACAGTGTTTATCAATTTCTAATACCTGTAGTAAGTAGCTTTGTTGAGAGAGTAGGCTGTAAAACCTTGAACTAATGTGACCTAAAGTAAAATTTAGGGGAACTGCTGAGTTCCTTCCTCCGTGCTGGTGTGTGTGCTCTGTCCTTCCCACCTTCTTTCTTTGCAGATGTCCCAAGATAACTGAGAAGTCTGTTCCAGAGCTGTTCTCCTGGTGTTGGAGCCTTGGCTGCGCTGAAGAATGCACATTTTTTATGAGGGGGAGGAGAAGAAGCCGTGTTTATCCCGGAGGGAGATGTCACAGCAAGTGCAGACTTCTGAGGTGCTTTTATCTGGGGCTGCAGGGTTTTTCAGGCCTTTGCAGTGTCAAACCTGCCTTAGAATAATCACCTGGCCCTGGAAGCTTTATAATTAAGGAAGCAGGAGAGAGGTTCTGCGTCTTTGAACTGATGCCTTCGATAGCACTAAAGAATTTCTTGCACATTTGCAGGGCTGAGCCAGATGTTTGTTTTCTGTCTGAGACAAAAGTGTGGAACTTTATTCGCAGTACTTGCTTTTGTACATCACCAGAGTGGGAAGCTGTGCAGGCTCTCTCTGTCTTCGTTGTGCCAGAAATGTTCTGCTGTAGGTGTGGCAGTGCTTTGGGTCACTTGAGGAGTTAAAAAGTCTGTCTATGCCTCTGCAGATGTGTGTAATTGCAGGTGCCTGGGTTTTGCAGGGTTGGATGGCAGGGAGAGGAATTACTCCCTGAGGTCATGCTATGTAGGGGGCAATACTGTATAAACTGTCCTCTCTACTCCCTTGGGGTAATTTTTTGTTGCCCCTCCCATCTGGAGACAGAAATAGAGCATGTGGAGTTAGAGAGAGACCTTGTGAAAGTGAGTCTTTGAGACGAGGAGCAGGGGCCACGCTCACAGCAGTGTCACTCTGCGGAGAGGCTGTGCTGTGTCTGCCAGCTACTCCTGCCTGTTTGTGAGTGAACATCAAGTGTTTGGTTCCACAAAGGGTGTCTGTGATTCAGTATCCTTGACTCTGTTATGTGGAAGAAGTTGTTTTCTTTAGTCCCTAAGCTCTCCGGGATGCCTCCTTATCCTCCCATTGTAAGAAGTGATGTGTTTGACTGGGTCAGTGTGACCTGTGAAATGAAAGCTGCTGCAGTGTGTCCTCCTTGATCTGAAAAGTGGGATCTGAGAAAAAAGTATCCTTCTGCCAGGCACCAAAATAAACCAGGGCTGTCTGTGCTGACAGACAATACTTGCTTTAGCCTTCAAGGTCCTTAGGTAATCAAAAAATCCCCGAGTGTGTCTTGCATCTGTGCTGTTCAGTCTGTGTTGGTGTCCGGAGAGCAGAGCCTGCTGAGCTGCAAGGCTTGTTAGTGTTCCTGCAGGGAGGAGCTGCTGCCACCAGTTTTTGAGGGCAAAGACACTTAGCTGTTTAGGGGAGGACTTAAAACCTACTTTTATGTCACATATGGAGCCTCCTTGTCTCCCAAGTACAAAAAACCCCCAAAGCATTGCTGTACTCCCGGCACCCTGGAGTAAGCCCTGTTAGGTTACATGTTGTGTTTATGCTTGCAAATCGTGTCTGCAGCATCCTGCGTCCTCACAGAGAGTTCTGATACTTGAATCTGGCTCCAGGTACTCAAGGAGGTCAAACCTGGGTGCTGGGGTAGAGGGAGTAACGTGGGAGTTATCCTCCTGCAGATGGGCAACCCTGTGCCAGCATGAATAACTCCTGCCACCCAGTCACTGAGGAGGTGGGAGTGTAGGAATAACCCACCTTTCTTGTGTGGAAAATGCAGCAGCTTTGTGAAGAGAATTCATATTGTTGGGTCAAGGAAACAGAGTGCAAAAACATAACAGGTTTATTTTCAATTCAAGCTCAAACATAGTATCAGTTGGGTCATGCTAATGCTCACTGACATCTGAATCAATTGTGAAAATGTTGCTCCATCTTAGGACATGCATTTGTGGTGGGATTCACTAGAAGCCCCCCTTTCCTTGTGCATGGGTTTTTTTTTTTTTTACAAGAGTACAGCACCAAATAGTTTTTACATGATAATAATGTCACTCAGCTTGCTATCCCACAGAACCCCATCAGTTTTTAGTTGCAATGTTGCGCAGACAGATTGGAGTAAGGAGTGGTTGTTCTCCATTTTACTGTAGTTTTAGTTATGGAAACACCTGTATGCTTGAGATATAGTTACAGGAGAAAAAGTGTTTACAATACTGTAATATAAAAAGGTAAAAATGATTGTATTGTATATACAATTGTATTATTGTATATTGTAAATATTTATTGTATTTAAGAGTCAATGTAAAAAGCAATTTTGCAGTATCACTTAAATCTGTAAGACAATGAAGTGCACAAGGAAACTTCATGTTGTATCTTCTTCCTAACACTTCTCTCTCTCCTTGGATACACAACTTGACTAAAGATGTACAGAAACTCAGTTTAAATATCCTGAAGTTCCTTGTGCCCAATGTTGCTGCTCAAAACCAGGGTGCACTTTCTTCGTCGGGCCCCATAAGTAGGTGAATTCTTCTTGGAGTAGCCCTTGTAAGACTTTTCTTATGGTCCATAACTTGGAAACCAGTAATCACTCTTGGCTAAAGAGTGACCTATGGCCAGACAGTCAGTTGTTTTCTTCAATATATTTGTCTGGACAGTATTACTGAAACGTAGGTGAGCTTTTTATCTCATGTCTTCCACTGCTGCTCCCTTCTTAACAGGATTTTCTGTTTCTTTGACCGTCTTCGAGCCCGTGGTCTTGCAAAAGCCTGCAAGTGTTGTCCTGCCATTTGTCGAAAGAACAGATTTTGCTGAGAGGATGAGTGATCTCCTAAAGCTGTGTTGGCCTGGGGCACGTTGGGAAGGTTGGTTCATGCAGGTGAGTGAAAGAACAAGGAGTGAGTATTACTGGGTCTCAACTTCGTATTTGAGGACGTGTGAGTAAAAGCTGTGGTTGGCGTTCTCGTGCACCATCACAAACACCTCTCTGCACCCCGAGGTGTTGCAGGTTCCCTCCCAGCAGCCTCTGTTGTGGGTGAGAGGGTAAGTGTTCTCAGCCTGAACCAGCACCTTGGCTATGCTGTGCATTTTGAGTTTGAACTGGACGTTGCGGTTGGCGGGCAGCAGGCCCGACAGCGGCTCCAGGATTTCGTAGTCTTCCATCCACTTGCTGTAGCTCTGGGGGAAGGCCGGCCACTTCACCTCCGTGTTCAGGCACGTGATGAGGTAGTTGAAGATGTAGTCATAGTTACCGGGATCCGACCTCTTCTTGGAGTAGATTTTCAGCACGAAGTTCCCGGCGTGCGGGAGGTGGACCTTGAGCTCGATCTGGTTCCCGCGGCGGATTTGCATGATGTGCCGCCGGCCCATGTCCTCGGCGAGGCCGCTGCCGTCGGCGTGCAGGGAGCTCAGCACGCTGATGTCCTTGCCCAGGGTGAAGGTGAGGGAGCAGCGCCCGTCGTTGGTGTGGATGGTGGGCTCGCGGTGGGACGGCCGCAGGAAGCCCTGGCGCTCCGAGAACCAGCTGGGTCCCACGGGCTGGTGCAGGTCCTTCGGGAAGCGCGCGGCCTCGTCCACGGACTCGCACTCCACCACGTACTCCAGCACGCAGCTGTAGACACCGTCCGAAGCCTCAGCTTTGGAGGGCTTGGCGAAGATCTCCAGCTTGTGCCTCCCTGTCTCCTGTGGGTAGATATCCAGCTTCATTCCGTGTTTTTTCAAAGTCATTAAACCATGTTCATCTGTTCCCTTCAGCTTAAATGTAAATAACGTGCCAGAGCGGCAATCCACGGATACAGAGGCTTTTCCATTTACTAGGAAATAAAAAAAAAAAAAGAGTGCATAGGAGTGTCAGTACAATTTTTGCATGTATACCCTGTTCTGGGAAGGCCAATCTGTCCAAATAAATTGCTGCTGCTCTAACAGTAGAACAAAGAGCTGTAATTGGCAGGTCATAGCTTGGACCCGTGGCCCTCAAAAAGGAGTGGCCTTTGTTTTGGAGATGTGCATTTATCCTGTTCTGAGGTCCACTGAAATGGAGCTGTGGTCCAATAGAACATGAAAGCCTGTGTGAAATATAACTGAAACTGCCATCAGGCCAGGCTGGACGGGGCTTGGAGCAACCTGATCTAGTGGAAGATGTCCCTGCCCAGGGACAATCTTTAAGGTTTCTTCCAACCCAAACCATTCTGGGATTCTGTAATTTTATTATCAGCCCATGTGCTTGTGAAGGGCTTGATTAGAGGTGATCAGACCCAACTGCTAGTCCAGTAGCTGCTCCCAGGAGCTTCGAAGTCCAGTGTGTAGGTATGAGATACTCTGCCTCCCTGTGAGCCTGTTCCCAAACAGCTTGAAGACTTCATTAAGTCCTAAAATGTTGTTGACTCTGTTGTTGACAGAGTTTTAACTCTGTGTTCTCAGCACTCATAAATTAGCCATCCAGTTAAATTCCTGCAGCTCTTGGAAAATCTGAGGGACGTGATCTTGAACATGGGCCCTGGCGTTCAGTGGTGGTACCTGAGTGGTTTTATGCTAAAAGAGCTGCTGGGCTCAGGGGGCTCGGCATTCCTCAAGAAGGGCACAGCAGCGTGTGTTGGATGCGGGATGAGTGAGGGAAGCTGCTCTACAGCTGCTGTTCCATGTATTACCTGTTTGGATGATGGGTGTCTCTGGGTGCGAGGCCAGCAGACCCAATGTGTAGAAGTTGCTGCTGTGCAGCATGTTGTTCTCAAATTCCTTCAGCGTCAGGGTGGGTTTCAGGAGCTGCCAGTTACTGTTATCTGGGAAGTGATTGTTAATGAACAGAGCCGGGTGAGTCAGAAAGTAAAACTCATTGTACCTGGAAAAGAGGGAAGAAATTAAAGGAATATGAGTAATAGTAAGAACTGAATTCTTCCCCCGCAGCGATGGTGGGCTCGGCAGGAGGACGTTGGAGTGCTCTGAGCTGCTGACAGACTGAGATCGCTGGGTTTGAAATCCTCCAGGCAGAGAAGAAACCCGAGCTTTGGGATAAAACCCAGGTATTTGCGCTTTCTCCCTCCTGAAGAAAGAGGGAGGCCCTGGGTGTTGATTGAAATGGATTCACAAAAACTGTGAATCGAGTGCCACGGAGAATTGCAAAAATCTGAACGAGTGATAAGAAGAACCAGTGGCCCTTTAGCAGGTTGTGGCTTGCTGCTCAGGCTGCTGCCTTTCTACAGGTCATGCTCTATCCCCTGTATAGGCAGCCCTGGTACCTTGTCAGGGCTTTGGGTCTTCCTGTGGCACCTAAAGTTTGTCCCTGTTTGGTTCGCCAAACCCATCAGCTTTCTTTGTGCCTTCGTGGTGGGTTTATGTATTAACCTAGAGAGTGGTTCTTTACCTGTGGGTGAACTTGGTGAAGGAATCATCAACAGAACCACTTCCCCAGGTGATGTCCAGCAAATGCCACCTTCCTTCAATGTAGACAGCATTCCAGGCGTGGTCAGAGTTCCCTGTGAAGGTCTGCCCGATCTTGTACCCGTATCCCTTGGCGTGTCCCGACAGCTTCTTGCACTGGACCCCTGCAATACTGAGAGGGAATGATAAGATGCAGCAGATTTGTTTTACACCTGTCAGGTACTTCTGTGGAAGGAAAAAAGGTGATGATGCCTGAGGTTCTGGGTAGGGCTGTTTGGGCTCTTTGTTCTTGCACTCTTTGCACATGGACTCAGAAGGAGCATCCCACTGGAGTTTTTGCCTTTTCCCTCCCAGTTTTTGCATATTCCCTCTCTTTTTGCCTGATGCACCATCAATTCAGCACTGTTAGAGGATGACAAAGATAAAGTGGGCTTAATTGCTCTCTGTCTTGTTACTCAGTGGAATCCCTTTGATGCTGTCCACAATTAGCCCATGTAATTATAAATTAAAAGTGCAGTCTGTTCCTCTCCTGTGACGAGGGGCCTGGTGTTTGACACCAGCTAAGGTATCTCAGACCTCACGGGACTGTGGATGCTGATTTAGTTTCCTGAAAGAGTGAGCTTGTGCTTGCCCAGGGTGGAAATGATTAAATAGTCTCTTTCTAAAAACATAATGAATACCTGCGTGGATGTGTAAATAAGATTTAAATAAGCACTGTGTTAATAAGCTCTCCGCTGATGATAGCAGTGGATTCTAACACTGGCATCTTATTTCAGCATTAGTCTAAAATTGCTTCACTTGGAGGATTGTCTTTTGTGTAGGACAGCATTGACATTTTTCTTCTTTATTGAAAAGTGTGCTAAATGGAACAACTACCTTAAGTAATAAACTGTGCAGGCTTCTGAAGCAAGATTGTCTGCATACCGTGGGTTTAGCTCAGGAGAAAAGTGATATTTATGGGGAAGATAATTAGCACGGCTGTTAAGAAGTTGAGGTCTGCTAACAGATACTGGCTGGCAATTGGCAGTGCAGTGCTGCTTGTAGGAAGGACTGTTTTTTCCATGGAGAGGATGCTGGTTGCGAGGGAAGGTGGGCACCTCAGCAAAGGAGGGGAGGGAGCAGCAACAGCGGGGCACTGCCTGTTACGTGGGTACCCAGAACAAATGTGGCCAGGCTGCAGGGAATGCCACGGAGTACCCTGGTGCTGCAGGGGGTCTGGAAAGCCCTTGCCAGCCCACAGTCCCCTGTGAACCAAATTCTATCGTGGAGCTGGGCAGAAAATCTGGAGCAACTCCACTGATGAGACTGGTGAGAGCTTGGATTTGCATGATGTAACTGAGACCAGGCGCTGGCCCGGGAACTTTAGGGAAGATTTGATCCTGGGAGTTTCAAGGAGCTAAGCACCATGTTCTCACTAATTTCATGGGGATTGGTGTCTAATCCTTCCAGGCTCCTCTAGACATTCTTGTTAGCTGGGATATTCAGAGGGAACATTAAGGGGCAGGTTCTGCCATTGGCTCTCACTGCTCTCAATTACAGTGAACGTTGGCAAAGCGGCAAGAAGAGTTTGTGCTTGGATGTGTTCGAAGTTCTCAGAAGAAAGGCTGGAGCATTTAGACAGTGACCTCTCTAGTAATAGGCAAAAATCCAGGCTTAAACATCCTTTAAAAAAGCAGTTCTGTAGTGGTGAAAAGAGTGATCCTGTATAAATGAGTTTATACAGATATATTAAGCAGACAGAGAGAAGAGATGGGGAAGGTCTCTAGAGCTTGTGGACGTGGCAGTGTGATGGTGGAAGATGGCCTAAATACAAACTGGACTAGAAGAACTGACTTAAGAAACATTTGGCAACATTTGCTTGGTGTAGCAATGAGGTTAAACACAAAGTTGCTTTTCTGCTTCAAAAAGAGTAGGAGATAGTCTGGATCTTGCTACAGGTAATCCCCAGGATTCAATGGCGCCTTGTTCCCTTTGATTTTAGGTTCACTTTGATTATTTCCTCTAAGAAAGGAGCAAATCTGGCTTCTCCAGAGGGAGAGAATGGTTTATGTTTGTGGTAGGTAGGTGTATGTCTCTGTACCTGAAAAGAGGGAAAGGTTCTGACTGTAGGAAACAGGAGAGGCAAGAGGCTGTGAAACCTGAATTATTTACAGGCTGGTTCTGAAGAAGGAGCAGCTCAGTGGGCTTGATCCACTGTAGGCAGTGCAGCCAGCTTTGCTCCCAGAGGTGCTGCTGGAACCTCTCCTGGGAAAGTAATTGTTGTGCCTTCATCACTAATCCTGGTGAGTGAGTCTCCCTAAATCCAGGCTGCTGGGTTTGCCCTAAATTGAATTTGTGAATTTACACTCCCTGATTCACTCGGCTGTGCTACCTCCTCAGGTTTGCTTGTCAGATGAGAAGCCAGTTCTTGATAAATGCTGCTGAAATATTGGTCAGGAGCCCGTGTTTGCATTCATTGCAATCACATCTGATATTTGGAAAGTGATGTTTCATGGACAGCTTCCCACTGTCTGTGCCCACCTTTCCTCTGTGACAGGAGTCTCAGCTAATGGGAAGAAGTCAGGCTGCCAAAGCTGTGCTCAGAGGTGACAGAGTTGTGTCTGCAACAGGAATTGTTCCCTCTGGCACTGGGACAAGTAAGACTCAATCAGTGTCAGACATTGACTTTGACAGGACCTTTGGGGGGGACTCCTGGTGACTGGCAAATTGGGTTGTTTGTTCAAGTTCCCTCACAGGAGCTAGGTAAAAAAGGCATGATAACACACCTTTTTTCCCCAAAAAACTTGGCTCTGAAAAACCTCCCTGTAAGATAAATGCTCTTTGCCTCTTGTCTTTCTGCTTAAACTCAGTATAAGACTTGAAGAGAGCATGGGAAGAAGGGATGAGGAGATGCCTGTTCAAGAAAGGGGTGTTATCTGTGGGTACAGTTTTTCAGGAAAGGAGCTAAACATTTAGCTAAATGACAACAGTATTTGACAACATAATAGGCTGCTTGACTGGGAGGTTTCCTGAATCACATAGTGACTAATCAATCTGGAACTGAGGAATTATGAGTAAATCAACAGCACCTTTAAATAGTCAAAAATATCCTTGGCAAGATTAGTGCTTTTAATGAACTAAACATATGCTTTTTAATGAACAGATGCAAATTTCCTCCTCCCTCAACTGTTAATAACTGTTCCATAAGATGCAGCTATAAATTCATATGTCACCATCCTATTTCTTTATGTTACTCTTTAGAAAGCAAGTTACAATATCACAGAATGGTTTGGGTTGGAAGGGACCAAATACATATCATGGGATATGTTGTTGGTTGGAAGCACTCTCCACTTCAGTATGTTGGTTTTCTTTAAACCTCTCTTTTCCCTGTAGCTTTTGTGGTGAAAACCTTCCCAAAACTTTTGGGATGGTGTGGAAAACCAGTTGTTACTTACACATGTGATTAATAACTGGTCTTTGATTTTTCCAAGGAAATCTTGTACATGGAAGGTGCTCCCTGGGAAAGCCACCTCACAAGCCACCCTCTTAGGATTGCTGTAGGAAGTTCCTTCCAATCTCATGTCCCTGAGTCATCAGGTCCAGTTTTCTCTTGGACAACACTTCTGCATAAGGCTGGTCCCCAAACTCACCAGGCACCTTCCTTGCTTTCACTACTCATCCCAGGCAAACTCCTGGGAGAGGAGAGATGTTGCTCCTTGCTGTGGCATTTGAGGGTTGCCTTGTGCTACAGCTGTCTCCTTTCTTTACTGGATTGGAGGGATGTGAGGGAGAAGGGATTTGGGCTGTATCCATCTGCAAGTCCCCCGTGCTCCCTGCCAAGGAAGGGGCTGCCTCTTGTGTGATTTGTGATTGTAAAGTTCTACTGTGAGAGAAATTTATGGGACTAATCCCCAGTGAAGTCCATGAGAGTTTGTAGGCAGGAGAATGGCTTTTAGTCATTAAATGCCAGGGTAGCTCTAAAATGGGAAGTGCATTATTGCCCTCAATGGTGATGCACCTTGAGATTGGCCTCAGAAAACAGCCTGAGTGTCCCTGTGGTGCTTCTGGAAGGGACAGAGATCTCCAGAGGGTTTTGGGAAAGCTCCTTCTGGGGGTGTGCATACCTCTTCCACGGGAGCACGTTGCAGACAGCGCTCCTTGTTCAAGTCTTGCTCTGCTTTTAACCTTCACATCCAGATACTCCAAGGAAAATCCTATAGTTCTTCTAATCAAATTAGCTCCGTGTTTTCATCTGCCATTATGTTAATGCAATGCGAAGCTCAGCAGATGGCACCAAGTAAATTATGCTGGGGAGGGGAGTGGAGAGAGTGGAGGAGGGAGCAAAATTGACCTTTCTAGGACTTGCTGTTTTTCCACAGCATGGCTTGAAAGCTGAAGTTCCATGTCCTGCTTAAAGTCACATCAGTCAATGCAAAGGCAGACAGGATAGGCACGGAGATGACAGGGAATGTTAACTCTCCCTGGCACTGAATGTTTCTGAAGTTAATTTACCTGCACATTTGCTCGAAGAGCTCGGCGTAGCCCTCGCAAATGCTCTTCCCCATCTGAAGCACGTCCTCGGCCTTGCTCGACAGCTGGCTTTTGTTGTGGTAGCCCACGACGTCGTATTCTGCAGGAGGGAACACAGGCAAAAGTTCATCCAAAGGCCTGGGGCGGTGGGATCGATGGGCAGCGGGAGCAGCGCTTGGGTTGCTTTTCGTCTCCGTGAGCGCGAGCGGAGAGAAGGGAGAGAAGGGAGCGGTGGCACGTGCTGGGGACAGTGCTGGGGGCAGAGGGAGGGCTCTGCCCCTCATCACCCTGTGCTCTAAGCCTGGGCTGGGGTTTAGCACTTGAATCCAAATGGGAGGAAAACTCTGATTTTTTTTTTTTTTTTTTGTGGGGGGGAGGGAAGTGGGCATCCCCGGGGGTTGCCCTCGTGTGGAGGATCTACAGTCTCAAGAGTTCCCAGTAAAAACCAGAGCACTCTGCATTTGAAGGAATCAGACTGGTGTTACCTCAAAGGAAACCACTGAGCTTTTTGCACTCTTTATGTGCAATTTGTATTAAAAATACCTAGAAAGCAGCTTGTTGGGAAATACCCAAAGTGATTTGTTGCAAGTGAGTCATAAAATTTGAGAGTGGCTTGGGTTGGAAGGGACCTTAAAGCCCATCTCATTCCAACCCCTTGCTGTGGGCAGGGACACCTTCCACCAGACTGGGTTGCTCCAAGCCCAGTCCAACCTGGTCATATTAATACCTGGAAGCATAAGAAGTCTTGATTTGTTGGAATGAATGCAGAAAAGCAGCACAGCAGGGCTCCCTCAGACAGAGCTTGAGGAACCGGTCTGGGAAGGTTAATTCAATGCCCACCAACCTTGGCCGTGTCCACAACCTCTTTCTTAAAATACGGACGTATTTTTCTGACAAAGCTCTCAGAAATGCTGCATCAGCTGCTTCAGCCTCCCCTCAGTGCTGGGGCAGGGGAAGGAAAGCTGGCAGCAGGCTCTGTGCCCGTGTGTGTGCTCTGATGAAATGCTGCCACTGCTTGTCTTTTATCCGAGGGGCTCGGCTGGTGCCTCCCCAGTGTCGGCTCTGAGGCACTGGGACAGGCTGGCCATTCCACCAGGGCTGTTCACTGGCCTCCAGCAAAACCATGGAGCACTCTGAGGGGTGTGCAGAGCTGGCTGGCTGCACCCAGCTCTGTATTTATGCCAGAAATGGCAGCTAAGATAATGGTCAGTGCTACTGCTGCATGGGGACAGCAGCCTCTCACGGGATTGAGTTGGGTGGGAAGAGGTGCCCAGGGAGCAGTGCTCTCACTGAAAATCCATCCAGGAAAGGAGTTTATATTGTCAGTGCTCTTCCAGGATAGATAACGTTGCATGATGAGAAAACCTCAGGATATATATACCTGAGGTAAACACCTCCAGAAAGCCTTCCTTCCACCCACCACATGGAACTAGCCCACAGATACAAACTTCCAGCAACAGCCTTGTTTTCCATTGAGGATCTCAGCCTACCTATGTGGTGGCAAATCCACATCCATATGGCTCGGACCTTTTCCAGCTCAGTCCGGGCTTGTTTAAGCAGGGCTTTGACAAGGTCCTCCACGCTGCTCTTGACGTTCACCTGTGTGAGGAGGAAGCACTGCATTGGTCATGGGGAAGAAATCTCTGTGGTAGATCTCCTGTCCTCCCCACTCCCTTGTTGTTCTTCTGAAACCAGTGAGACCCCAACTGCCAGAGACTCCTCTGCCTCCTGTTTCTGTAACAATGGAACTACAATTCCAGGTCCATGTATTTTTGGTTATAGTTCTCTCCTAGTGTGGGATCTCTTTGCTGATGTTTGCAGGGAAATGGTTTTTCACTTGTTTGGGAGATTTTGAGGCCATTGCCCCATAGCTCAGCCTAAGCTGGTGTCAGTTCTGGGAGCCAGGTTTCATGGAACGTCCCCGGAGGGGAACTGGGAGGAGGACAGAGGCAAAAGCAAGACTTACTTTTAATGCGTAGTCATCCAGCTTCTTAAATTGCTGCAGATCTACTGGCATGGATTTCAAAGAGGATTTGTCCCATGGATACGCTGGGAAGAAACGAGTTGTCATTGTTTTGGGAAGGGAGGGTGTGTTTTTCCTGGCTGTATGGTTGAAGAAGGGGACAGAGCTCAGGGAGGAATCCATCAGCGGGTGCTTAGGGAGCAGAGGACACGAGGGCACCCGCAGGAGGTCCCTGCCAGCTGCATGGAAAGCAGGAGCCATCCTGTCTAGTCTGCTAGAATTTGGGCAGCGCTGGAGTGGGAGCTGCCTCTGTGACTTTGGCACTGCATAACAGCATAGGAAATCCCAGGATATCGAATGGAGGGGCAGGAGATACAATGGAGAACTGGCAGGGAAAATCTGTGCTGTGCAAGCCCTGGAAAAAACTTCATTTCTTAAAAAGCACATAAAGATCTGGATTTGCCCAGGAGTTTTGCATGGTAAAGGGCCATGATTCTGCAGGAATTCAGGCCCATGAGGAATGTCACACTGGGAGCAGTTGGTCTGAAACAACTGTACCTCACCCTCTGTCTGTCTCTTTGCAGGCTTCAGGCCCCTGGTTCTCATCAGTGTGAAGAAAGGGTTAATAACTTGCCCTAATTAATGAGATAACTGATTTTTTTAACAGTCCTGGAATGAGCTGACAGTGCTGTCTCCCCTCGGTGAGCCTGAACCTCAGCCCTCCCTGCTCTGCTGGCTGGTGAGAGGAGAACTGAGTGCTACACCCATCTCTCCCCTGTCCTGTGCTGTCAGAGCCATTCAGGATTGAGACGCTCCTCTAGCTCTCTCCCTATGATTATTTCTCTGGAAAAAAGGATTTAAGAGATCCTGAAGTGCAGACACTCTTGTGTGACTCCTGAGTGCTGGGAGAGGTGAATGAACAGTGCAGTGGAGCTGCTGTTTGCCTGGAGCGTGGGTTGCCTTGGGCTGGGGTTGGGCACAACTGGTCACTTCAGCTTTATTTGTGACCCTGCTT
The DNA here is from genome assembly GCF_001604755.1 of Lepidothrix coronata. Lineage (NCBI taxonomy): Eukaryota > Metazoa > Chordata > Aves > Passeriformes > Pipridae > Lepidothrix > Lepidothrix coronata. The sequence goes on from NW_016690305.1 coordinate 2,219,029, forward strand.
AGGCAAGTGGGACCCCCCTCTGCCTGCTCAGCAAATGCTGGGAGCAGGATGCATGAGAGGCTCCAAGAGCCTCCTGTCCCAGTTGAGAAGCCAGCAGTGCCTCTGGAATCTGTATTCATCCCCTGCTCCCCCTCCAGCTCCCCAGACCAAGTCTCTGGCCCAGGCTCCAGCCCGCTGTGGGGGTGGCCAGAAGGTCTATTCCTGACTTGCAAAGGTGTGTTGTTAAGGTGAGCCCTGCTCTTCTGGGAAACCTCTGCCCCAGGGAAGGGTTTTGGGGACATCCCACATCCCAGTTCCAGGGCTGCCTGCCAGGTGGGACGCAGGCACAGGGATGTGCATGGGTGGCCTGTATGCCAAAATTTGTGTTTCTGTATCAGGCTTGTTTGTTTATCTGTGTTTTCCCTGAAAAGGGGCTGTTACACTGACCCAAAGAGAGAGGAAGCAGATTTACACGTTTAAAGGTTCCCCCTCTATACAGCTTTGAAAATTACTTTTTGTCTTTTGGGAAGGGGATTTTGGTTTTTTTGGGTTTTTTTTAAATTTGGTTGTCAGGTTTGTCTTTGCCAGTTTATAGAGGCACAGCTCCGTGCAGGAGCGGGATGTGCAGTTAGTCTGGGTTGTGTCTCTGCTGAGGAGCCTTCCCTGGCTGTGGAGCCTTGGGAAGGGCTTGGGCACAGTGTGATGTTCCCAAAGCCCCCCCATCAGCCATCCCGACGGGCAGGGGGTTGGGAAGCTGAACGCCGCTTGTGGTAGAAGAGTTACCGTGCAGGTCTTTTGCTCCCGGTGGCCGCGGGGCCTCGGTTCCCTGGAAACCTGCAAAGTGTAGAAGGGAGCGTGAGGTGAGAAGTTGTTGGCAGGGGAGAAAAGAGAAGCAGAAATAGGTGGTTCTGGGGAGCAGGACTGGGTGGAAAAAGCTTGAACTGAGGCTCTTCTTTGCCCATTCCCTTGCATTCCGGCATGGATGTCAGCACCCTGCGGAGTGTGCTCTGAGTCCCCTCCCTGCCATCCCACTGAGGCCACATTTCCCAGCAGTCAGGCATCTCCTGTTCTAGCCCAAGGGCTGGGGACATCAAACCCCTGCCCACCATGGCCAAACCCCCCCAGGCGTGGAGGGGGGAGAGCTGAGCTCCAGAGCTGCCAGGCTATAACCCCACTGAGAGCTCTGCGGCCCCTGGGGGGTTTCCGAGGGACCCCACGGCCCCCAGACTGTCAGCACCTGCCTTGTGCCAGGGCTGGAGGAGGAGGAGACCCCCCCCACCCCAGGAGCAGAAGGATTTTGCTCCTCAAGCCGCAGGCATGGGCAGGAGCCAGCAGCATCTGCCTGTCGGGGAGAACGGGGTTGGCGGCCTCTCCGGAGCCCCCGACGGGCAGGAGGAGCCCGTGTCCTCCTGGGAGCAGCTTCCCGGGTGAGGGATGGCTTGGAGACGTGCTGTGGTAGAGCAGAGCCTCACCTTTGTTGTTGTGTCCTCTCAGGCCAGGAAGCCGCTGGGAACCTGCAAAACCCGGCAGGGTGAGTGGGATGAGCACAGCCCTGCCCCGGCTGCAGGGGCACAGCGTCCCCTCCAGCTCCCCGGCTTCTGCACAGGGAGGGAAGGATGCTCTCAGCCTCTGCCAGGGCTTAAAGCCAGGGAATGTACCTTTTTCCAAGGAGAGTATCCTGATGGGTTTGAGGGGGGTATCCTCAGAATGAATCTCCACTGTCACTTGGGTTCCTGGAAGAAATGATGATAAACTCCCTAAGAAATGGAAAACTAACCAGGATTTGGAGGAGAAGGGCGGGATTGCCTGCTGAGGCAGCTCTTAACTTCAGACAAAGCAGCAGCTCTGGTGATTGCAAAGGTTTATCACCATATTAAAGAGCTCTTGATGGAGCTGTGGAAAGCAGAGAATCAATGTCTTTCATTGATTTTTCTTGGAATTAAACAGAAAAAGGCTTGGAGCGATGAAAATGGTTTGACTTGTGATACTAAAGTGTCTGGCAAAGGCCTGTAAGAGGCAGTGTCCTGGCAGAGCCACATCCAGTTGTGCCATGATGCTCCAGAACAACCTCCTGTGGAAACTGGAGCGTGGTCTTTAAAGTTCCAGAGAGAGAAATACAAGGAAAAAAGTTAGGGAGTGTCTTATAAGAACTACATCATTTTTTTTGACAGAGACTGCATTTTTTGGGCAGGTATTTCAGGAGGTGTTGCAGCCCCTGAGGTTCCCTGGAGGAGCACGATGTGCTCCTGGGCTCCTGTTTCAGATCAGACAGAGGTTACTTGGGAGAGTGAAGGTCAAGATGTTAATGCACCTTGGGGCTGCCATCCAGTGATACCACCTCCAATTTTATCAGGAATCTCATAACATTTGGGGTTTTCCTTGAAAGTCAGCTCCTGGAACTGGCTAATTAGGTGGGAATCTGCACTTTCATCAAAGAATAAGTTTTACCATAGCATTTAACTTTAGAAAAGTGAGGTTTCTCCTGGGATTATGCAGAGAGGTTTGATGTCCTTTAAGCTCCAAAAGCAGAAGGTAAGAAAAGCGGTAAAACCCCTAAACACTAGAGCTTGACCCCAGTTCTGGGGTGGTGCAGGTATCAGGGTGTCAAGATCACAGCTGGCTGGTGTGTTTTGTCAGTTAATTCAAAGAAAAGTGAAGTTATTTCTCAAAGGGATGAATCCTGCAAATGGTTTGATTTCCTTAAGGTTTTTTACATTTTCAGGGGTCCTTTTCTATTTCTCGTGATTATTTTACAGCTTTGGGTTTTTGTGGGTTTTCTCACCAACTTCCAATGTCTTGGTTTTTGCCCATATATTAAAATTCTTAGTTTTCAAAAAACAGACTTGCCATTGAAAAATGCCTTCTCCCAGTGAGTTTAAAAGTCATTTAACAAATGAGAAATGTAATTCCGCAGGAATTTTTCAAAGTTCTACATCCCTTGCTTTAAAAACTAATGGTATGAAATGGTCACTGATGCTTTTATGACTTTTTTTTTTTGCTATTCCTGATCAAGACATCCTCATAAAGAATCATAGAATCATGGGATGGTTTGGATCAGAAGAGACCTTAAAGCTCCTCTTATTCCAGCCTCCTGCTATGAACAGGGAACCTTCCACTAGACCAGGTTGCTCAAAGAAACACTTGTTCTTCTTGTGCTGTGTGGCCAGACAAGTCTTTGGCCAGCAAGTGCTTTGTGGTTGCAGCTGCCCCAGGTTGGGGTTTTATCTCCCTTTTGGGGTATTCTGAGGTTATTTTATTAGAGAAAAAGCTTGTTGGCAGCTCACTGGGGGTCTGCTCTGCCTCTTGGGTCACGACTTACCTTTGTCAGAGCCCGAAGTGATGGGTTTTGTCTTGGGTTTTGTCTGCTCCCAGGGCTGCCCGGAGACACGCCAGCCTGGTTGCACAAAGGAAAACATCTCAGTGCCTCGGGGACAGCAGAAGTGCCTGGCATGGAGGGGAGTTAAATCCGTGCCTTTGCTCAGCAGAAAAGTAAGTAACGACCCCAAAAACTCAACCCTGTCCTCCAGCTTCAAAACCCAGTTGCTCATGGCCCAGGGTGCCTGACCCCACTCCAGGGGGATGTGCCAGCCCAGGCTGCTGCTCAGGGTGCAGGTCAGGAGCTTGGTCACGGGTGTTTGAAGGGGTAGGTGGGAGGAAAGGACAGCGCTGGGGGCTTGGAGGTGAAGTGTTGGTGTGGTTTTCAGTGTCATTCTCATCTTCATCTCTCCCCTCTGGGAGCCCCTGGCTGTCTCTGCAATGCTGGCTGGCCTGGGAATCCTTGGAGCAGAGGGAGGTGTGGGAAGCACCTGGTGTGCCCGGGGCAGCACAGATCTGCTCCCCGGGCTGTGCTGACGGCAGCAAATGCCAGGTGATACTGAGCCCTCATTCCCACACTGCTCCCGTGCTCCAGCCTTGCCAGGGGCAGGGTGCATGTTGGCCAGGGTGATCCCTCACTCTTTTCCAAAGTGTTGTGGGATCACCATCCCACCAGCCAGCGGAGACCAGCACCAGAGGAACCTGGATTTCACAGCTTGTCCAGGTACCTCTCGTGCTGTGTGGCTGTGACAAGGGTCAGCCCCAGAGTGATGGGATCTTGTGGAGTGGGGCCACAGCCCCTTTGCCTCAGTGGGCTTGGGGATTATATGTTTGAAAATACTGTGGCAGCACCAGGGGTGTCAGAGGCTTCATCAGGACACTAATGTGGCTGATTGAAGGGGAATTCATTAACCCCTGTTTGCCAGAGGAGCCAGAGCTCCTCTGGTGTCTGAATTCCTCAGCAATCCTCACAGGGGCTTAAACAATGCCTAAGGTAGAGTTGCGAGGGAAGGATTCCCATGTGCATCCTAAATACTCCTGCCATTAATTCAGAGTGGGAAATGATCAATAAAGACCATCCTCTCATATAGGAGGCTCTGACTCTGCTCTGCAGCTCTGGTTGCAGACCCTCTTGAGCATGATGGAGGGAGAGAGTGCAGAATATTTATTTACTTCCCAGAGCAGAGGCTTTTGTTACCTGGTTTGTAAAAACCCTCAAAGTACTGCCTTGCCATGAAATATTGCTTGTTCCCAGGCTGTGAGCACCCTCCAGCCACCACTGATTTCAGAGGGACTTGGGTCAGGGCTCCTGCTGAGCATTCTGCTGGGAGCAGCCGTGGCTTTTGCACGCTGCTATTGTGTGGCCTGTGGAAGCAAAGCTCCTCCTTGGTGTAGCTAAAATCTACTGTCTGGTACCATGAGAATTAAGTGTCTTGCTCTACCTTTGCCCATGGCTTTCTCTGCTAAACACCATGTTAGGCTTAGACTACCAGGAAAGCAGGTGGGATGGTCTGACCCCTTCCCTGAGAACTGCTCTATCCCCTTGCACTACAGTCCTGGGGTCGTGTTCCTCCTGAACTGCTTCAGGGCAGGGGACTGGGAATTGGCAGGGGAACATCCAGGGCTAGCAGTCACGTTGTTCCTGGATAGGAATCACACCTGCCTCGTGCTCAGTCTCTGGGTGAGGGAGATGAAGAAAAGACTGGTGGATAGATGGTTGAGACCCCAAAGGTTCCTCACCTTCCACATCCCACACCCTGCCTAAGCTGTGTGAGTGCTGGGGAAGTCTCTGGAAGCTCTGTCTGCAACCTGAGTGATTTGGGGCACTGAATTTCCCCTGCCATCAGCTGGCTGTGAAACGTAAGAGCTCCGTGTACCTGTAACACGAGCGAGCTCCGTGGCAGGACAGTCCCTGCAGACGGGTGTGTGGGGGCTTGGCGGTGCCACAACATCCCTCCTGCCCACGGGGCAGAGGAGAGCATGGAGGGGGCACTTCCCATGGCACGTGGGAAGCCCTCTGTGTGCCTCCACTGAAGCCCCCTGGAAAGGGAGGGGTTGGTTGAAGCACATTTGTGCTCCAGAGGCACAGGTGGGTGCTGAGGGCTTTGGGCTGTGTGTGCTGGGGTTGGTTTATCAGTAGAGAGGGACATTCACATACCGTTAAGGTCTCTCCTCTGAGGTGGCTGTGATCTGCTGTTTCCATTGCCATCATCCTCCAGACCTGTAAGATATAAACAGGAGATTAGCAGAGTGTCCTCCTGGAGTGAGGTGCTGGCACTGTCTGGAGCCAAGCACCCCAAACCCTCTTATGTAAGCCATCAGCCCAGCTGAACTCAGGTGTCATCGGGATCCACCCTCCCTGTCTCATCTGCTGCACTGGGCGCAGTTCTTGTTGCTAAATACTGAGAGGCAGAAAGTGCAACAGTCCAGATCTAAGTCACTTTGATGGGCAGGTGCTGGGTGCTGTGTTAGATGAAACATGAACACAACTTTTGTGATAGCTTTGCCTATCCTTGTTAGCCTGGGACTGGTTGCCTGAAAATCCGGCTTCTCCCCAAGGTTTTAGAGCAGGAATATTCCTTCTCCTCCCTTTACTTCTGCAGGGAGGGTCCCCTTACAGTTGCAGAGCACAGCCGTGGCTTTTTGGAAGACCCGCTGCAGGATAGGAGCTGGGCCAGGGACGCCGTCCCAAGCTGCAGCTATAAATGGCTCAGGACAGTGATCGAGACAAAGCCCGGGCACACTGCAGACAAAACAGTTTTACCCTGTACTCCGGTGCAGTAGGTACCGTGTGGGGTGAAACGGCCGAGCCCTCTCCCTGCTCCCCTCGCACAGCCGGGAGAGCCCGTGGAGGCACCTCGGGGCCACTGCAGGGCACAGCAAGGTGCAAACACGGTCCTCGGATTAGTGCCTGTGCGTGTCCCCTGCCCCTCCTGCACCCTGGGCTGCGCGCCCCGGAGCCGGACCGAGCCCCGGGCATTGCACGGGCAAAGGCTCCGCTGCACCGGGAGCGCCGGCGCGGGCACGCCGGGCTTCTGCCAAAACAGCTGCACGTCTGGGGGTTTGCAGCACGTCTGCAAAGAGGAGAAAGGGGGGGGAAGCCCAAACCTTCTCTTTGCCATCTGCGCCCGCAGCCCTCCCCGCCTCGCCCCGCCGCAGGTGGGACGTTACCTGCGCCTCGGCCGCCTCCCTTGTGCCCCTCTCGCTGCCCCTTCTCCTTGCTCGCTGCCTCCTCAGGGCGCACAATGAGCAGCAGGTTGATGGTTACTGCACTGGGGTCTGTCTTAAAGTCCATGGTACCCATCAGTGCATGGCCGGGGCGCTCCCGCCGAGCTGCCGCTGCAGCGAGCGGCCGGCTTTGCTTCCCAGCCTTGGAAAGGCGAGCGCGCTCCCGCCCAGCCGCAGCCCCGGCCCTGCCAGCTGCACCATCAGGGCTCTGCCAAAGCCGACCCTAATGAAGAGGTTACAAGTCACCTTTGAAAGGAAATCGCAGGAGGGATCCGTTTCCTAAAGCAGAGGAAGGAGCTGCGTTTTGGGCGGGGGGGTCTGGTTTCAGAGCGTGCCCCCGGCTCCCTCCCCTCGCTGCCCTTTTCGGCTTTAAGCACTTGTCTACACTCAAATCCCCCAGCACCGCTGTTCGCTGGGGGGGATTCGCTTCCCGGCGCTGGCACAAATCCTTAAAAGGCTTTCTCTTTGGATCCTGTCCCCCGGCAGAACTCAAAGGATGCTTAGGAGCGTAAATAATAACAATAACTGCGGCAGGAAGGCAGCGGTGGGGCCAAGGGGCTGGATGGAGAGAAGGCACGAGCCTGTGCAGCAGGGAGGATGAGTCTTTGCAGGGCTGGCCGGTGTGCAAAGGGACAGCAGTGATGGAAATTGCAGGGTGTAATCCTAACTGTCCCAAAGGATCCAAAAAACCCAGCTCCCACTGCCTCATCAGCCCTTGAGCCCGGCTCTCTGGGGTAGCTGGAGACGGCTGATCAAAAAGGAAAGCCCTGCAAATCCCTGGCTTTCTAGTAACTGTCCCAGCCTCCAGGAGAGGGGACATGAAGGGTTACAGTGCAGGTTAGCAACTGGGCTCAGCTGGTCCCTGCAGGTCGCAGCAGGGGCTGGCAGGGACAGGCTTTCTAATTTTACCCCTGGCCCCTGTCCCGGCCGTGCTGCCAAACCCCCGCTGGCTTGGCCGGGGGTCCCGGGGGAGCGACAGCACCTGTGGGCTGAAGGGCTCTCTGGCAGCTTTGGGAAGGGCTGCAGGAGGCACCCACTGGCAGAGAGGGGGTTCGGGAGCTTGGCATGGGCGGGGTGCTTTTTGTGGGTGTTGCTTTTCAGGCAGGAGTGAGAGAGCAGTGGGCTCTTCTGGCTGCGCGTGGGGAAAGTTGTTGTCCTGGATCCACAGGCAGGAGCTGGTACTACTACCTGGTGTTATGTTACTATGTTTGGAGGCACGGGTTTTCCCCGTGGATCTCCATATAAATCCTGTTCCCTCCCCATCTCCTGCCCCTGTGCTGTTCCTGAGCCCCTTCCAAAGCAGGGACAGCTGATACGCCCCCGTGCTCGCCTGCAAATCCAGCCCTGAGCAGCTCCTCAGCATATCCAGAAATAGCGTGTGTGACCACGGGGAGCCTTCCTCCACCCAGCTCTGCTGGTGCATCTTTGCACCATCCTGCACCCTCTGTACCCCCCTGGATGGTGCCACAGCATCCCTGCCAGGAGGGGAGTGTCAGGAATGGGATGTGCGTGTAACCCCCAATAATGCAGCGAGAGTTCCGTGTCGGGATGGATGGTAATGTTGTTGTTAGTCCAGGCAGTGGTTTTGTTTTTAGTTTGCTCATTGGAGTGGTTTCAGGTTCAGGGGTTTCTAGTTCAGCTCTGGCCGTGAGGAGCTGGCTGGAGGTGGTTAAACCTGGTGAGGAGAAGGAGGGCCAGATGCATGCTGAGCTGTGCTGGGCTCCGCCAGGCAGACTTTCCAAGCCATCTGGGGCTTGCCCGTCTCCAGGTCCCCAAGATTTATGGCTGGAGTGACTTTCTAATCACACTTTTGCCATCTGCCTGTTGGCCTTTAGCACTCCCCTCTCACCTGTCACTGAGCCCTGCAGCTCCTGCCCGTTCCTGCCCAGCACGGAGCACCCTTTCCTCCCCAGCCACTCATCTGGGGTGCAGCCCTTGGCCCTCTGGGCCCTTCTCCCTCATGTCCCAGGTGGGACAGTCTGATCTCCTGAACTACTCATTGGCATGGCTGAATCCTAAATCTGGTCTCCCCTCAGCCCTGCACCAAATTCTGCTCTAAGCCTCTTCGCTCTGCTCCTGCCTCCCACCCACAGGGATTTCCCTGTGTGTCCTGGCTTTGCTGCTCCTCCAGATCTGCTCTTGCCCTCATTCCTCTCCAGCTCCAGAGAGGTGGTGGCTCAGTGACAACACAAAGGAAAAAAGTCTGTCTGGGGATGTTGGTAAAAGCAGGTTTTCAGGGGTGCAGCCCCGGCCATGCTGGGACCCTGAGCCGAGCTCAGTGTGGATGCTCTGGTGGCACCAGCTGAGGTTGAGCTGATGTGTTCCTTCCCCTGATGTGTTCCTTCCCCTGATGTGTTCCTTCCCTGGCAGCTCTGAGCTGGAGCCTCCACAGCCCAGCACGTGGCGGTCACTGCTCTGGGGGCTGCTGGCACTTTCTTTCCTGCCAGGCTGTAAAATTCAGTAGAGCCTCATTTTATCTCTCTTCCTGGTGAGCTGGGTGCTCCTGGCCCGGCTGCCCATGGGCTGAGCTCTGCTGCCTTCCTGTGCCGGCCTCACCTGCATCCAGCCACGTGTTCCCAGCACACTGACAGCATCTGAAAGGAGCTTCTGCTTTCCTAGAAATGCCAGTCCTCGGGGAGAAGGTGGTTGGTTTTTGAAGGCTCTTTTGCATTTTCTTTTCTTCTCTTTTATCCTCTGTTTTTTCCTTGAGAGAGGAAAGGGAATATTTCTGATGGTGTTTTTCTGTGCATGCCGTGAGGAAGACACAGGCTGTGCTCGAGGTGGGTGCTGCTGCCTCCCCTACAGCAGGGAGTCCTCCTGCTCCAAGAAGTTTCCATGGCCATGAATTTCCCATGCACAGGAACCCCCTTGCTGGCCTGAGATAAGGCAATGACCAGCAACATCTTTCCATGGGCCAGGATATTTTTGAAGGTAAAATATTTGCATTTTGAGAAGGAAAAGGAGAAAGCCTGTTAATGCTATGTTGATTTTCAAATAAATGCAGCTCGCTGGACTTCCTGCAGGATTTCATATGTTCACCTAAATCCCAGGGAGGTCAATTAATGGCTGGAGAACAAGAGCTGCTATCCAAGTGCCATGATTACATGTATTTACCACATGGCTGGCATTTCTCCAGGGGTGATGGGGGGGAGAGAGAGACAGTATGAATGTAGAGCAAGAATTAGGTTATTTGAATCCCGCTGGGTGGAAAGGGAAATTACAGACTGTGTTCCTGGGAAAGGGTTTTAACTCTTGTGCAGGTGTTTTGCCTTTGCAACAGTCTATAAAGGCTGTGGGTTGCAGAAGGTGTGGTGGGAAGATATCCTGCCTCCACTGTGCCAGAGAGGGGCTGCTGGACACCTTAGTCCTGCCAGGGCTGAGATTGAGGGTGTCCAAGTGCTTTTCCAAGGCTGTTGTAGATACTGGTAATGGAAAAAGTGCTAGGGCTGCCCTTCTCCTTGGAGCATGTTCTCCTGAGCTGCTCTAGCTGTCCACCTCGGGGGGATGGTTATATCCCAGTGCTGTGGGGTCTTCCCACTGTCTGGAGAGGAAGCCTGGGCACATAACTCCATTGGAGGCAACACCAAAGTCAGGTTAAGATGAACCCCCGTTAATGTACTTTGGTACTGACATCCTTGATGACCCTTCTGGGTCATCATTACTCATTGCTTAGAAACCTTTGCCTTTCATTTGGCACTTGCGGCTTCTTGGGTTGCGACGAAAAGTATCCCTGTTTCTCCCAGCCGTGCTGTCCAGGAAGGAGTTAGCAGTGTCACTTCCAAGCTGGAGAGCCTTCGTGCAGGGGCTGTTCTCTGTTGCTGCTCCTCCTCTTCTGAGCCCTTGTCCAGGGCCAGTGGTGCTGCTGCACGTGCAGGTGTGCCGGTGGCTCCTGTGCTGTTCTCCCTGCCCTTCCTGTCCAGGTCCCATCCCAGCATTAGCCTGGCATTGTTCACCATCCAGGAGGTGGGTATTTTCCCAGTACTGTCCACCCAGACCCCCAAGATGTGTCTCCTCCTCAGAACTGCTCATTCAGAGCCCATTATCACGTGTGGATATATTTGTAGTCCGGGGGTTGTTTTGTTTTTTCCCAGGCATGACTTTGCACTTGCAGACGTTGAATCTCAGCTCCTTGCAAGTTAACTTCGGAACACTGGGATGCATCCATGGTGGGTAACACATTACAATTGCACTCTGGTGAGTTTTAATCTGCTCTCTTGACCTCCCTGCCCTTTCTTCCTCTCTCCAGCAGAGCTGCAAGACGCTGCCCTTATTCTCCTCCCGGCGTTTTCCGTCCCCAGGCTGCTCAGACTGTTCACTCTGCAGTTCTGCTGTGTCAGCAGCTGTGCTTTATGATTTAAGACGGCAGCAGAACTTTCCACTGAACTATAAGCCCATGTATCCAGTTTCCTGGTATCCACACAACTGGGAAGCTAACTGATGGCTGGGATAGCCCTGCTGGAGAGGTCAAGGATGTGTTCAGATGACAGGGAGACAATGAGGGTCGGCACAAAACCGAATCGAATGGCGCGACCCCCAGGGAGAGACTTGGCTTTGAAGGTGAGTTCCACCTCCTGTGGGGAAATAACTGTCCCCAGCTGGGCAGCCTCTGGCAGAAGGTACTGCATCCCAGGTGAGATTGCTGGGGATAAAAGCCAAGCCTGATTGGCCCCTGCTTGTGATACAGCACAGCACTCCTTCCATGAGGGAGCCTGGGGACACCCTGCCTGCACAGAGGTGCTGGAAGCAGCTGTGTGAGGAGCACGGAGCAGGGTGAGGAGTGGAGTGTGGCTCAGGCAGAGTGTCACAGCTCTGTGCTCAGAGAGAGCACTGCAAACATTTCTGCAGGTTTCTCCCACTTTCCCTTTTTTCAGTGACCAGTGACATTGCTGTGATGGCCACTGTTCTTTGTTCCTGAAGAACAAGCCTTCAGCAGCTGGAGATTCGGCAGATGCTTTGCTAAGGTTTCTTAAAAACAGAAAAGACCAACGTGGATGCCCCAAGGCAGAGACCTGCAGGAGTGGCTGTGTGTCCTCAGCCACCTCGGGTCACACTCTGGCAGGGAGCTCCTCCTTCCCTGGCAGCTGGATGGGGCTCTGCTGGGCAGGGTGCCTCTGTCCCAGCACTTGGGCTGCTGGAGGGAGGGAAGGAGGGAGGGGGCTGCTGACAGGACATTGGCCACCAAAGGCTGCCAGGCTCTCCAGAGCTGTCCTGCCTTGTCTGTCTGGTTGACCTTCAGCCCTGCTGCTTGGCTTGGGTTTGCTGCTGGCCTTGCTGGGTGAGGATCCTGGCTGGGCTGTCATTAGACATCAATTCGTGGGTAGTCTTCAAATAACTCATCCTTTGAAGGCAATGGGGGCCAGTGTGACCCTGCAGAGGATTTAGGGATCCTTTTTCAAGGTGTCCTGGTAACCCAAATTATCCATTAGCTGTGCCCTTGGGCAATGTGTTTTATGATCAACCACTTACCATAAAACTGCCCTGGGACATGTGGGTGATGTACGACACCAAGTGCATCTGAGATGGGCAGCATGGTTATAAATGGGTGGGGAGACAGAGGTGAAGGAATGGGGGGGGGGAGTGGAAAATATGCTCTAACTGCTTACACCAGCATTAAATATGGAGGGGGTCTCTCCCCCAGAGCAGACTGGCTTTCTCCACATACCCCTCCTCTGAAATTCTGGCTCTTGTACTGTGCAAGACTGGGGGATATTGTAGAGCTGTTCTTTCTGAGAGTCCCCCAGAATACCCAGGCAGGTTTATTTTTTCCCTGGAAGTCTATTTCTGGTTTACTCAGGAGGGAGCCTTGCCCCTTCTAATTAAACAAGTGGCATGGCACTTCCTGGGAGATGCAGAAAGTGCTATTTTTTTGCATTTTATCAACATCTCTCTGCTGCAGAGATGAGCAAAGCCCTTCTTGGTGACCCAATAGACAAAGCAGTTATCTCCTCTGCCCAGCCAACCTGGTATTCTCTGATACAATGACAAAGGTAAATGGAAAGCAAGTTTGGAAAAAATACCTGGAGCTCAGTGTGAGTTGTGGTGTTTGAAGGAAAGTGGACATGACAGGACTGAACCTCCAAACCTTCCTTCCTGAGATGCCATAAGAGCAGAGCAAAGTTCCTTAGGAACTTTGCCTGCAGGTGGACAGGCTCCCTGGTTGTGTTTACCTGGAGCCAGAGCTAAAGGACCAGAATGGTCATTTGGAGGCAAGATCATGCACCAGTTCTCACTGGGGTTGTCTCTTCCTAACCCAAGGTACCAGGATGCTGTGGAAGGGGCTGGATGTTCTCATGGTGGTCCTGGACACCTGAGCTACTGGATGAGCTGAGGACACAATGGTGGCAATGGAAGCAAGTTTGCCCATGACTTGGAGAAGCTGTAGAGGTAGCTGTCTCTTGTCTTTGAGAAGGTCTATCCATATTTGCTGCTGTTTCAGGAGCAAAGGCTGCACCATCTGGCAGTGGGAGAAGCCCAAAACACCAAATCATTTCTGCATCGGCCAAACCTGCCAAAAACACCTTTGCCAGGTACCAATACCTTCCAAAAAAACCCTGCCAAAAGTACCTTTGCCAGGTATTTTGCCACCAGCTGGGAAGAGCTGCTTGGCTGGTTCCCCAGGTCGAAGCCCCCAGGCATTTGATGTGCTGCTCCTTAGCAGCCTGGGAGTGCTTTGAGGGGAGCCAGACCCCCTCTCAGTTCCCACTGCCCTTCCAAAGGACAGTGGGAGATGAACCTGACAGCCTGTCACTCCGACATGGACACTGCACCTGGCTGGGATGAGCATCCCAGGGTTGCCATGGAGATGCCTGATGGGAATCTCTAACTTTTCATAGTCCTGACAGAATGCAAACATTATCAGCATTAAGACCTAAGCAACGTTAACAGTGCTGAAATAGATCCCTTCTGCTTGAGGAGGCCAAAAAGCAGTCAGGGAAGACTCTTCCCCTCAGGAGGGAATGAACTCACCTGTGGAGTTGGGCTGGTTGTCTTGTCCAGTCACTGCTCCCATCTCCACGTGAGCTGTTGGAAATAGGAGAAAACATTGTTAGACTCTTTCCTGGAGCAGCTGACTAAAAATCAACCATTATGCTTTTTGCTCTGTGTGCACAGTTGCAGGAAGCTGGGACCAAAGGGCCCTGTGGGTCTGTGAGATGCACAGTGCTTTGTTTGGAGAAGGAGATCATTGTTTTGATAGAGAAATGGGGAAAAAAAGAGAAGGAAAGCACAGACAGCAGCACAGAACATCGGCCTGACTACCAGAGCCAGGCCCAAAGGGTTAAAGCAGCCCAGAAAACCTTAGGGGATCCCTCAGGATGCTCCCGAGCAGACTCCAGTAATGAATTTTCACTCCTGTATTTTCATTATCATTGTCCCATTGTCCCCCTTAGCTCTGCAGCACATTATTCCTGTCATTGAGGCAGCTGCAAGGACAGTGCTGCTCCCTCAGCTTTCCTCTTGGAAATGTGATGGGCTGAGCCTCAGGGCAGGAGTGTGCATGGGCCGTTACCCCAGGAATGATGCTCTGCTTTGCCTCTCTCTCCTGCCAGCTCCTTCAGATTGCCCAGAGAGTCCCAGGTTTGCCACAGTGCTCAGCAGAGCTTGGTATTTTGTTCTTTGGGAGATGAGCTGGAGGTACCATCCACCCCCCTTCCCTGCTCATCCAGCCAAGCTCACATATTGTGATTAAAGACAGGGATAGACCTGCTTGGATTTGGTGCAGCTGAACTGGGTGGGAAGGAGCATCAACCACCTCACTGCTAATAAAAATAGTCTTTGTTTTCATTTTTTCTTTCTAGAAATATTTTATAAGTTCATGGCACAGGCTGCCCAGTGAGGTCGATGCCCCATCCCTGGAAGTGTTCAAGGCTGAGTGGGATGGGGCTTGGAGCAACCTGATCTCATGTAAGATGTAGCTGCTCATGGCAACCCAAACCATTCTGTGATTCTATGGAAATTTATTAGTTCCCTGGAAACTGGGGAACTGTGGTAACAGGTAACAGTGGTTCCCTGGAGTGGTGACAGTGGTAATTTGTGTATTGCACCCTGATACAACACCACTTGGAGTTTATCCCTCTTGTTTGGTAGGATCAGAGGAAGCTCTTTTATTTTTCCCAAGATCCCCCAGAAGTGGAAAAGCAGAAGGAGTAAGGCAGAGTCTTCCACAAGCCCCAGCTTGCTGTACTTGAGGCTGCATTTTTAAACACCAGTGTCACTCTAGTGCTGGTCCCACAACTGACTTACTGAGATCGTTGGCTTTGTCGTCGTCTTCGCTTCCACAGCCCGGACAGAGCCTGCAAGGAAAACAGGACTGTCAGTTCCCAGGCCTTGAGCGACCAAGCTGCCCACCTGGAAGGGAGCAGTTCTCCCTCAAATCTGTGTTTTGCTTCTGTCACCTGGTTTAGCTCAAGGGTGCTATGGGGACATCCATGGTGACCCATGTGGCCCTTTGCCTCCTCCCTGCCTGTGGCTCGGGGCTGCATTTGGAGCCGATGCCTTTGGGCCAAGGGTGTGTCTTGCCCTCCTGATCTGTGTCCCTTTCTGCTTTAGGACTACTCAAGCAAAAAAGACCCGACCCCTGTGACGACCTCTACAGAGCCAAGGAAGTGAGGACTGGTCCTCTTTCAGAGAGGGAAAACACTAAAGAGGCAAAGCATCTCCATCACTCTAAAAGTATTCCTTAAACAATCATCCATAACAAAGGTAAGAGAAGGTCTCCTGGGTGTTAGGTGTGAGGGCTGTGTGTGGTGCACTTGGTGTTTGGAGCTCATCTGCCTGTGATGGGTTTGCAGTAAAGTCTGGAGCTGTGTGGGTGCTGGTGCCAGCACAGCTCTGTCACCACGGTCCCACTGCCACGGCTGCTCCCTCCAAACGACCGCCAGCCCTTCCTGCTTGGTGACCACATGCCAGTGGATTCACATTGCTGGGGGCAAACACAGGCTCTTTGCTCTTTCCATCAGCACTGGGTCAGATGGCAGGGCTCCCCCCCACCGAGTATTATTGTTGTTATTTATTTGTACCGTGGCAGTGCCTGGGAACATCCCCTCAGGGCTGGGAGCCTTTCGTGCTAAGGCAGGGCAGGTTGTGACATGCAGCACCAGCAGAGTGAATGCTGAGTGTCACTGTAACTACCCCACTGTCCTCATCTGTGCCAGTGTGGGGGTCACAACCAGCCATCACTCTTAATGCCTGCCTTCTTTCTGGTTCATTTGGTGCCAAAATCACAAAATCACAAAATCATTTAGGTTGGAAAAGACCTCAGATCTGACCTTTGACTGAACACCGCCTTGTCAACTAGACCAGATCACTGAGTGACACGTCCAGTTGTTTCTTGAACACCTCCAGGGATCCAGGGTGGTTGTGGAGGACTCCACAACCACCCCACCAACAGTGGGAACTGGCCACTCCTCAGGACCATGTTGCAGAACAGCCCGGGAGCAACGCGGAGGTTTGGTGGGCAGCCGACCCTGACCAGCAGCCAGAGAAAGCAGGGCTGTGCAAACAGGCTGCTTTGGGTACAGCAGCAGGACTCCAATTAAGCAGGAGCTGGTTCCCTGGGTTTTGCTCCTTGAGCCCTGCTGTCCCAATTAACTGGCTCCCCTTACAGTGTTTTTCAACTGTACAGAGATGAGCCAAGGACACATGAACGTAACGTGATCCAGGAAGATTCCCCGAGTGCCAGGAAGTTGGAGCGCTGCTGCCTCTGCTCTTTATGGCCGTGCTCGCTGCCTGGGGCTCCTGGGAGCACAGTTTGGAGCAGAGCTGTTGGGCTCTCACGTGCCCACAGCTGTGTCAGTGTTGCAGGAGCTCCTGTTCTGATGCACCACAGAGCCCCCACTGTGCCCCTGCCACGGGGGCTCTCCTGTGGTTGCCCGGAGAAGCTATTGCTCTTGGCCAGAAAGCCCCAGTTGATTGGTAATGGTGCAAAACGCCTAATTTGGGGGGCAGGAAACACCAGGTGATATCCATGGCCAATCCCTGCCCATGGCCCCTCTCCCTGCAGCCCAGCTGCAAGCCCTGGCTCCCTGCCTGTGCCCCCAGCCCATGGGGTGGTGGCCAGGCACAGGATCTGCTTCCTGCCCCTGGCGTTGCCACCCCTCCCCTGCTCCTCCTGCTGCCCTGCTGTGCCCCTTCTGCCCCTTCTGCCCTTGTCCGAGGGGCAAACGGGGCAGCAGATCCTTCCTGGGAGCTCTGGGCAGCTGGAGCTGCATCAACAACGGCCACCAAGGGCAGGTCGTTGCTGGGCGATTGTGGCTTTTGAGGGTTTCCCTAGGGTGCTGCGATCCCTCTGCCAGTCAGCATTGCTCAGGGTGTCTCTACCTGCCAAATTCTGCCTACAGCTATCCCAGGCTTTTGCTCACGCAGGAGCAGGACCCTCCGTAGCAGCTGGTGATGCTGGCGCGGGGGCACCGCGATTTTTGGGACCGTTTAGTGTTAACCCCTGCCACGCCAGCAACCGCTCCGGCTCTCCCCCGGTGCCGGTGCCCTGGCCAGCCCGCAGGTGTGCAGGGGGCCCAGGTGGCCTCGGTGAGCTCATCCTTTGAGGTGAGGAGCCCGGGGCTGACAGTGGCCCCGGGCCAAGCTGCCCTGACCATCTGCTCCGCTCTGTGCCAGCCCGACGGCTGCTATAACGAGCGTGCGTGCGCTGGGCGCGGGAGCCGCCGGTAACAGGAGCCGCCGGACCCCGGCGAGGAGCTGACTCTGTCTTTTCGGCTCTGCCCCGTGTATATTTATCTGTACGTACAAACACAGCCGCCGGCAGAGGTGGCTGGGTGTCCCCAGGCTGTGCCGGTCCAGCGTCCCTGTTCCTGCGGCCCCGTCCAGCCTCGGGGCTGTGGGGAGCAGCCGAGGGGCTGGAGGGCACCGAGGGGGGACTTGGGGTTGCTGAATGTGGGCAGCAGGATTTGGGGGGTTTCTGTGCCCGTTTGCTGTCCAGAAAAGGGGATGTCAGGGGTCCCTGCTGGCTTGTAGCAAAGCCAGGGGCCAGGAGCCACGAGGCACATTGGGATGGTGAGAAGGAGGGGGGAGAGCAGGAGCAGGCCCTGTCTTCTTCCTTTTGGGAGCAGCAGTGAGTGCCCTGGTCATAAATGGGACTTTTATCTAAAATATACACCTTGGGAACGCAGAAGAAAAGCAGGAAAGGGCTTTTCTCAGTGCTAAAGAGCTGCCAACAAACACCTGACTCCACATTTTGATTTGAGCCAATCAAACAAACACAGCCCAAAGCACGACTTTCTCTGAGCTGGGGTTTGGTTTTTCAGTGGAGCGTGTTATCAAAGGCAGAAATGTGGCAAGAGGATTCAATGAGGACTCCTGGGGCATTGTGTGCCCAAGGACGTGGCACAGCACGTGGATTGGGGCATTTTCTATTATTCTAATATTCTGTCTTTGAATCTTAGCCCTCGCTCTCCTTGTAGCCTGTAAAATGCACAAGGCCACTCCTTATTTGGAAAGAGATTTTCTTTGAGAGCCAACTTAATGCTAGTTCGGATCAGAGTGACCCTTGCAGGGAGACTCATTTCCACCAAGCTTAAAAATCTTTCAAGAATTGCCCTAAAAACAAAATGCATCAACACTGAAAGAACTAATTAAAAATAAATCAGAACTTATGATACCTGAGGTTAGGGGACCAGGAATTTAAATTTGTGAAGAAAAGGCTGGTGGAAGCTCCCTGCAATGTTCCCTAAACCTAACAAGGTCTTTTATTTCCATCCCAAAAGCATAGCGAGAGTCAAAGAAAAAGAAACCTGAATCTAGTTGACTTAAAGGTCATGAGACTTAGCGTCGGGATATTTGAGGTCTCGTGATTTTTTAAATGTTAATACTGCAAGGGCTGCTGTGGGAGATTCACTGCCACAGTTCCCAGCTCTGACCCAGAGACTCGAGCTGTTTCTGCCCTGCTTTAGTGGAAGTTTGATGATGGAGTTACCAAGTTATCTGTAGGAAAGGCCTCTTATACAAGGCCCATGAGAAAGCACCAAACTGGAGGGGTTTTTTTTTTTACTAATTCCTGTAACATTTCTGATGTTTTCTGATCAGCCCCCAAAGCATTTAGTTTTTTAGGATTTTGGCAGCTAAAGCCACTGTCACCTCTCGTTTTTGTCCTCAGGGGTCCCAGCACACCTTAAAGAGGTCACCTGAGCTCCTGCCTGAGTCTCGAAGAGTGAGGACTGAGATCTGAGGGTGAAGCACCTCATGAACCTGCTGCAGAGCTGAGGTTAGAGGCACATTTCTCTTTAGTATTTGATGTTCTGAGCCTGCCTCTCCTCTCCTTTTCCCAGCCTTGAGTTTTACCCTCACATCACCTGGAAGCTGTTGGTTGAAATATTTCATACTCGGTTTATATGTGCACAGGACGGCTCTTAAAAGGTCACGTTTATACAAATCTGTAATGCATGTGTATAAAACAGGTCAGTTTAGAGTGAATTCTGAACTCCTGTAAAACATGGAAAGGTTTCCTTAGGGCAACCCACTTTAATGCTTGGTCAGAGGAGGCCTGGACCTCACCACCCTCACAAGGAAGAATTCCTTCCCAATATCCCACCTAACCCTGCCCTCTGGCAGTGGGAAGCCATTCCCCCTTGTCCTATCTCTCCAGACCCTTGTCCTAAGTCCCTCTCCAGCTCTCCTGGAGCCCCTTCAGGCACTGAAAGGAGCTCTAAGGTCCCCCTGGGGTCTTCCCTTCTCCAGGTTGCCCAGCCTGTCTCCAGAGCAGAGGGGCTCCAGCCTTTGGAGCATCTTTGTGGCCTCCTCTGGACTTGCTCTAGCAGCTCCATGTCCTTGTTATGTTGGAAGCCCAAGAGCTGGAGGCAACTCTGCAGGCGGGGTCTCACCAGAGTGGAATAGAGTGGCAGAATCATCTGCCTTGACCTGCTGGCCTTAAGCCCTCTCCCATCTCTGCCCTTCCTGGGAATGGCTGCAGACACACCAGCCAGCCATGGAGCGGGGGGTCTGGGCTGTGCCTCCAGCTGCTCCATCATCCTGGCTCTGAGCATGGAGGTGACACTTCTCCCCAGCAGCAGATTCTCCCCTTGGCAGCTCTTCTCCGGGGCTGTTTGCCCTGACCAGGGATGGGGATTTTCCCAGCTGGAGTTCCTCGGGGTACAAGATATGGAGGTGAACTGCAATTGTAGTGTCAGCTGAGGGGCTGTGATTCACCTGGCTGACGGCACCCCAGGGCCGGTTACACCCCAGGGCTGTGTGCTGCCTGATGGACTTCCTTCTGGGAAAAGCTACTCAGTCACTCAGCTGCTGAGAAGCAAATCCTGATGATTCAGTGTTGCTGTATATGACTTAGATGAGGTGAATTCTTGTTCTGCACTTAAATCCAGAGGGGCAGGTGCTCAGCTGCTGAATCACATCTGCCCGTGAGCAGCTCAATCCCCGCAGGGCAGGAGAGCTGTGGTATTTACACCGTGGTTTACAAACCCTTAATGCCTCCGTGCAGCCTCGTGCAGCCTCTCGGGTGATTGCCCACATTATGCTCAGTGCCTGCCAGTCCCTTCCCAATGCAAACACCTAATTAATTCCCGTGCTTTTAAGGAAATGAAGCCATACAGAAATATGCCACCGGTAACAAATTATGTGGTACCAATGCCACCGATTAATGCTGCAGGAAATAATACTCTATTTCAGATGCTGAATGGTTTTTTTTTTTTTGTTCTAAATTAATTTGCCATCATACAATAAATCACAGAATGAATCATAAACCGGTTTGGGTTGGAAAGGACCTCAAAGATCACCCAGTTCCAATCCCCCCGCCACAGGCAGGGACAAAAATACCATCCTGCCTGGAAGTTGCTAAATTAACATGCAGACATTGTCCAAAGGGCTAGAAGGGAATTTTATTTTTTCCCCTCCTATTTTCATTATCTGAGAGCAAATAAGTGTATAAGTCTGCAGTACCATGGATGGCTGTCCCAGTGCTCCTGGCCTCCAGCACACCTCCCATCCCAGTGCTCCCACCTTGCCTCTCCAGGAAGCTGATGGATACTGCAGGATTTCTAAAAACCAGCAGCTGCCAAGACACCATCAATCCCTGCTGGAATTGTGATTACCTCCTTGCCCAGGTGATGCAGAAGCTTCGGATGTTTCCCATGCAGGTGAGGATGTGAGCAAGACCTTCTGGGGCTCTGTCAGACCAGCCACAGCTCTGCTTTCCGTGGAGTAGATGGGAAAAGTTGTGGGAAAAGGTGGAAGTGAGTGAAGTTTATAGTCCCACCAGGGCTGATCTTTGCACCTGTCAACTCCAGTAACAGCTCCATTTACGGGAGCTCATAAAGGAGATCTCTCTACCTGGCCAGGTGTGGTACCGAGCACTGGCTGGGGAGGTGGTTTTGACGGGATGCCCGTGTGTGAGTGCACCAGGAAATGCCAACACAAGCAGGTGCCATAGACCACAGAGAGGCAATAAGGAAACGAGCTGGGGCAAGTTCTCTGCTCCTTACTGGCTGCCTGGAAGGGTGCAGGAAGTGAAAGCAAAAGAGAAAGCAGGACTGGAAAGCAGGTGTGGTGGGTGGTGGCACCTGCAGTTGTGCAGGAGGAGGTGTTTACCAACATGGGCTATGACTGCCTTGAAAGGTCTCTCAGTTTATCACCCAAGTGCTCTGTGCAAACACCCTAGAAAACACTCCAGGAACAGTGATTAGATTAAACCCCAAATGAATCTCACTGTTATCAGGCCCCAGAGTTGGGAGGTAACATCAGTTTAGCAGGGCTGGTGTGCAAGGATTAGCTTAAAAATAGCCAGGCTATCATTGTCAATATTTTTATTTATTTATGTAGTTTTCAGAAGCTTTCTAAGTGTCTGCTTAAGAAAAAGCAGCATCCTGAGACATTTCCCACTCACCCTGGGTTGCAGGGTGACTCTGATTGGTGCTGGGTGTTGGGCATTGGGTGAGGAGCTGAGTGGCTCCTGGCATCCTTCTTGTAGGGCCATCAGAAATGATCTCAGGACATCAGCCAGGGAAGACCATCAATGCCAGGGGCAAATGAGGCTGAGAACAGAGACTGTTGGGTGTCCAGCTAATCACCAGGAGGGGAGAGCTGGCTGGGTACAATGGTTCTTCAGCAGGGGCTCCTGGTTCCACAGCTCCAGGTGGTGTGGGCAGGGCTGCAGCTGAAGGCAGGTTACATCCCCAGACACTGGGCACATCAGCACGTTCTGCTGGTTCAAATGCAGAAGAGCTCAGTTGAGAAAATGTGAAATGAAGCCTGTTACTGGTCTAAACCCAGCTCTGAAGATGAAAGTAACCACTTCTACAAGTTTAAAACCGGTGCCATGTAGCAGCTCGGTGAGTCTGTAAGTAGCACTTCCCCCTCTCCCCACTCTTAATGCTCTGTCCTGCTAAGACATAGAGTTAGTTAAAAAGAGATTTTCTTCAAATCCCACAGACTGTCACCCAGAAGGACACTGGGTGTATTCCTGGTGGGCTCTCAGCAGCTGGGACGTCTGGAAGGAGCAGCACAGCAGCATCGAGATGCTTCACCTGCCACCCAAACCCCACTGTAGGTAGTGAGAAATGAATTTGATAGTGTGGAAAATCTGGGCATTATTGAGAAGTTAAGTCAGTCTCCAACTGGATTAATTCACTGCTGGTAGTTGGAAAAATTAATAAAGTGCAGATCTGAATCAATCTTGCTGATATTCTGTAAAGCATGAACATTATCTATGGCAAACTGCTGGAATAGCAGCTCAGGCTCGGACCAGCAAGAGGCTTTGTGTGCTGGGATGCTGCACCCTGGAGCCTGCTGGGGAGGGGCTGGGAGGGGTGTCCTGGCTTCCAGCCCCTCCACCAAGGCTGGCTTGGTGTTCAGCTGGGTCCCCTCATCACCAGCTGTCATGTCCCTGCCCTCGTGACAGTCTTTCTAGTCTTTCTTTTCCAAGTGGAGCAGCACTGTGGGTGTTACTTGCTGTACGTTATAGCCTGGTGGCTTTGCCACACTGTCCTGAGCATGGAGCTGGACATTTAAATCCCCAGCATCCCAAACATCACCTTCAGGATGCAGCTTTCAGAAAATAAAGCCGGATGAGTTGAGCTCTGGTTCCGTGACTGCAGTGAGCACAGTGAAAATCTATTAAACGCATTTCTAGGGAGTAATTTCCTGGCTTGTACTGCACTGATCACAGATGAGGTTTGAATTTGGGCTAGAGATATAAAAAATGCACCAATTAAGCTGGCTTTTTTTGCACCTGGCAAGAGGTGAGTGTGTGAAAGTTAAAGTGGCCTTGGCTCGTGTGGAGCGGGGTTATCTGTGCCGGCCATAAATCGAACCGGGACGGCTTAATTGCTCCTTCACAGTAAATAAAGCTCTGACTGAGATGTCTGCTCTCTAATACAGGGGGGATCTCCCGGGCTGTGGAGGATGATAGCTAGCCGGAGAAATCCATTCCGGGGCTCTTTGGGATCGATAAGCAGTTAAGGGAGCGGCGGGAAGATGACATTGCCTGTCTTTGTGCGCACACACCGCAGAGGGGCCGGGCTGTTAAAGGGCAGCGCTCGGGCTCGGAGCCATCGGCTTTAGAATGTGGTGGTTCCTGCTGGAATTTTGGACGCTCGGTGAGGTAAGAGCAGCCTGTGCATCGCAGTGAATGGCTGGGGACCATCACCCACCCTCACGCTGGGCCGGTGCCTGAAGTCAAGGTGATGGGCTGAGACACCAGGTTCAGTAATGCTGTGAGGGCTCTGTGGCTTGCAGGGCTTCCAGGGCCAGCCCAGCTTGCAGGTGGCCAGCCCAGCTTGCAGGTGGCCAGCCCAGGGCTGCAGCAAATCCACTGTCACGGTGGAGGGAGCTCGGGGGCTCAGAGCTGGTTTTAGCTGAAGGCTCCTAAGACGTGCTGTGGGGAGGTAGTGGCTCCATCCAGCTTTCTGCAGAAGGTCTCTTCCACTCATGACCATACTGCTGGAGGGTGGTCTGCGCTCTCAGCTTTTTTCTGTGCTGTTTCCCCCAACCCTGGAGATGTTGGACCCTGCCATCAACTATGGGAAATGTAAATGGCAGTGTCTGGCTCATCCCTAATGGTTTACCTGGAAATGCTGTTGTGCAGAAGGGAGATGAATTGCCACTTAGCTTCTAGCTCCTGCCCTCCTGCCTTTTAAAAGGGAAATATTGCAGCTGCTTTCTAGCCCCACTACTCCTCACCTGGCTTGTGTTTAATTATTAATTCTTCCCTGCCAGGGAAGAGCCGGTGGGACTGCAACAGGAGCTGGACCAAGCTGCTGCCCCTTCAGCCCCAAACCCAACTGAGATTCAGAACAGACCAGGAAAAACCGAATTGTGAAGCAAACGCTGTTGTGATTCTGCTTAGTGATATGTGGGGTTCCACCTGGCACTGCCCCCCTTAGGCACACACATCTTCCTCACTCCAGTAATGCAGGATGCTGGAGTCTGTGGGTGAGACCAAACTCCCACCAGCCTCAGGAAGAGTTAGAAAACCCTTCTATCTCTGAACTAAGTCTTTTTGGAAAGAGGAAAGTTCTCGCTGATGGTTTTGGAGCAGATGCACCCAGTGGCACAATTTGCCAGCAAACATTTGGGAAGGTCTAGGGTTAAGTCATGGTGTAAAAGGTGATATATTACATTTCTTTTAGTGACCATGTAAAAAAATGGCCCAGCTCACAATCACTTTGGCAGGACAGAGGGATGTGAGGCTCACCAGAGCTGTTATTTCCAGTGGCTGATCTGCTTGGCCTTGTTTAATCCATCGTCCTTGAGCCAATCTGCTGAAGTGGCACTGAGTGCACCCCGATGCAAAGCACAGGCTCACAAAGCTGGGGCTGGACGAGGCATCTGGTGCACTAAGGCACCACCACCTTCTGCCTCAAGGTTTTCCAGCAGGTAAGTGTGTGACCCAGTCTCAGTAATGCTAATTCTAATGAATTTTTTTTAGGGGAAGGTGGGGTAAGCCCTTGCAAAGTACTTGTAGATCTGTGCTGTTCAAGCTGAACAAGCTTAATGGCAGAGTTGGAAACACGAGTCAGGACTTGGCTGTTTTTGTGGTGGTTTTTTGTTTGTTTGTTTGTTTGTTTTTATGTTTTTGTTGTTGTTATTTTTTTTTCTGAAGTGATATTCTATGTTTTTGAGCAAGTAGTGCCACGATTCTCCAAAAAATGTGGAAGTGGGGAGTAACCCACAAAGTGTAGGAGCAGAAATTCCCTCAGACTTTCCCCCTGCTCTGACCTGGCTAAAACGAACCAACAGGTTCTAAAATTGTGGGGTAGGGAGTGGGGATGGATGAAAACGTGCTTTGCTTCCCCAAGGAGGCTGACTGCAAAACCTGTCTTGGAAAAAGAAAGTACACGCTTTGCCCTTTGCCACAGGGAATGTTTTCCCTCTTGTGGTATCCATTAAAATGAAACTTTAACTGTTTAAAATGATCCTGCCCTTACCTCTGTGGCCTTATTTAGATCTAGACACATCCCGTCCTCCCTCCCTGCCCATGCCAGCCCTGTCACAGCGTTACGGAGTGTTGGGATGTTGCACATGTACAGGTGGTGCTTCCAAAAGCATCCGTGTGGATGGACACTTGGATCCAGGCTGTCAACGAGGACAGCACTGTCCATCCCATGGGAGCATCGGGCTACCTTCCCTAGAATATAACCCCTTCCCAGCATCATCCTCCATCACCCTCCTGCCAAAATCCCTTCTTTGCCCTCATTCCTCCTCTTCTGTGGCTTCAGGATTATGCTGGGTTTTTTTTTCCCAGAAAAAACAAATCCCTGAGCTTGGAAGCATTGCATGGACACGTGAGCTGGGGGAGGGATGGCAGCTTTCTCCCTGCCCTTGGCTGCACCATCAAAGTGCTGTGGGCACTGAAAAGCCTGGGCAGGGGTCTTGCTGAGCTCTGCAGCTGTGCAGGAATTGCTCTCCAAATTCGAGATGTTCTCTGTATTTATTTTTCCGTCTGGGTCCGTTTGCTGACAGCCAACAACCCGTGGCTTCGGGCAGCCAGTGCCTGCGCTACATATTTTTGTTCATCCGTCCCTCCCTGCCAAGAGCTGGAGTCAGACAACTGGCTCCGGCTGGTGCCAGCTCTGGTTGCTCACACAGGGATTAGCACGTAAACTGCTTTGGTCCCCCTGTGGAGGCTGAGCGTGGCCTTCTCTCTTACCCTCCCGCTGCAGTTGCCTCTGTGAAAGATGTCTCTGACTTTGCTCTTGACTTTCTGCAAGAGGTTGTTGTAAGAAAAGGATTTTTCCTGTTTTTTTCGGGTGTCTCTGCACCCTGGGTAACGTGGGAGAGCATGAGTGCCTCGTGGTCCACCGTGTCTCAGGCTGCTCCTGTGCTTGACCCTTGGGCTGGACACCAAGAGGGATTAAGGGGAAGTGCTGGACCTGGGGATCTCCAGAAAACCAAGAAGTAATCTCCTAGTGCTGGGAGACAAAAACAAACCCTCCCTGAGATGGTGAGCGTGACTGGATTTCTCACTTACAAGCGAAGCTGTTGTGGTTTCTCTGTGCTCACAGCCCTTGCCCAGGACTCCACAAACAGAAATAAAATCAGCTAAAAAAATACAAGAGTCCCTGAGATGAGAACTGGGCAAATGATGAAGGAAGACAGTAAAACCAATGTAGAGATCTTGGGCCACCTCATCAAATAGCAGGAGCTGGAGTGGGGGTATTGATTTCAGCAGAGCTGTGCCAGTTTATGCAAGTTAGGGCTCTGACCTAAGTATTTCACCGTAATAAAGATATCCAGATGCTGGAAAACTTCCAGGGAAACTGTCTCCTTGGATCGGGGTTGGTTATTGATGTATATGCATATCGATACATACACATTAACACCGCGTGGGGCTGAAAAATCCCACATTTAAGGTACCTTACAGCTCGACTTCAACTGTGCCAGGTGGTTACCTGTGCAACCTGCCAGAGTGAGGTGTTGTCCTTGGCAGGACCAAACGCTATTCCTGTTCTCCGGTGCACAGGGAAACTCGATCCTTGTTCTTCCCGTCACTCCGGAGCGTGACCGGGAGGTGGCAGGGGGGGTGGGACGCTGGGTTTCTGCGAACCCGCTGGCGCGAGGGGGGTCGGCGGGGCGGGAGCGGGGCCGGGGAATGTGCAGACTCAGTCCTGTCCTTGGAAAAGCCAGGGGGGAGTGCTGCTGGCGAGGAGGGGGCTCGTTTCGGGGTCCCCGGATTGTAACCCTGCCCTCCCTGCTGGATCTCATTGCAGGGAGCGGTGCTGGGCAGAGCCTGCCCGCGGCTCGCTGGGGATCCCAGTGCGGAGTTCGGAGAGACTGGTTTGTGCTGGTCCCGCCTGGTGGGACAGTGGATGCTGTGCCCTTCATCCGACTGCCACCTCAGGGCACCCCAGGAGGTGCTCTTGTGCGTTCAGGACCTGGGGACCTGCCTGCAAGTCCCAGGTCTGTCCTCTGAACTTGAGCTCAGATTTGGCTGGCAACAAAATGAAGCCAGGTCTAAGGCTCTAGGTTTCCCATGCTTCCAACAGGTCCTTGTGAGTGCTGAGCAGGATGCTTGGAAGCCACTCAAGTGGGAACGGTTTACTTCCATAGGCTATTACATTTGCTTTGAACCACCTTCTTGCTGCGTTTTACACAAAGCCCGCTCTCTTTGGAGCAAAGCTTCTGTTTAGGTCTAATTTCTTTCAATGGGACTTCAGCATGTGCTCAAGTACTTTGCTGATTTGGGGCCCCAGTCATTAACTTTGCAGTTGATTACTCAAGTGGATTTTAGGTGGAGGAATGGGAATGCTAACATCCAGTGGGAAGAGTTGAGCCAGTGCTCAGGCTTAAATTGAAACCGGTCTCAAAGAATTAGCGCAGTGCGTCGGGAGTGTTGGTCAGCGCTGGATCCCGGAGTTGCTCCTCACAGTGTGTTTCCCCGCGGTGTCCCAGGTGTCCTCCCGGCTCAAGGGAGTACCTGCCACGGTGTCTGCTGTCGGCAGAATCCTTCCCCTGCTCCGTTTAACAGTTTAATGGCGTTTGGCAGCTTTAAAATTACAGTCTGGGCGGCTTCCCCCACACCAGAGCCGAGGAGGCGCAGAGCTGATTGCCTGATTAACTCCTCGGCGTCGCAGATCATCAGGAATGCAAACAACCCGCACGGTAAATACACATTTTAGGGCAGATCAGCAGCGCACACACACTTTGAGGCCTTCACCAATTACCCAAATTGGTATGTTCCACTCATTGGGTTGGCATATCGGATATAATGTATCATAGAAAAATCAGCGGCTCACAGCTAAGGTTGTCTGTTGTACTGTGGTTCTCAGCTTGCTGATCGTTTTATTTTAGAAAAGAAATGAATAGATTATTTTATGAGTACATTTATGGATTATGTAAAATTGTACGTACAGTTGGGGGTGGAGTGTGCCAACCCTGAGGTGCTGCCGGGTCTCGAGGCAGCAGCATTGGCCTCGTGCTCTGGCCTGGCTCATTGGTGGTGAGGGAAAGCAAAAGGGTTTTTCTTTTTAAGTCATGATTGATGGATGATTTATAACCAACTGCGGGGGCTTGAGTTCTGGCAAGATGATGACATTCAGTGCAAAGGGGGAAAAAGTGTGTTTTCCTCCCAGTACCCCCTGTTCAGCCTGGACTGTGTGATGCAGCCTCTGGCCACCAGCCACATGGGCAAACTGAGGCAAACCCTTTTTTATCCCTTTAACAGGGTTTGGGCACGCTCTGCAAGATTATTCCAAATTATTTTGAGAGAGATGAAGGGAATGAGCTCAGTGTAACACTGAAGAGCCTCGAAAGGGGTCAGTATTCTTCTTCAAACACACAAACCTGCATGGATGTGCTGACCTTTGAAAAAACACAACACACACGAAAATCAGCTAATCTAAAATGAAGGGATGATTTTGCTGTTGCCAAAGAGGCTCAAAAGCGTCGCTTTGCTCAAGCTTATCTCTTCTCCCTCCTCTGGGTCTTGCTCTCGTGTTGTACCGTCTCCGCACCCCGACGGTGGGAGCATCGCACCTGTAATCTGCAGATAACCTTTGTGCCTCCGGCTGTGTCTGCCCGCGTGTCCTGGGGGATCTTCCTCCCCGTTCCTTCCTTTAGCATTCAGGATCACTGCTCTCTGTGCTGGCATGACCTGAGCACGCTTGTGGGCGTGGAGACTCCCACAGAATAAACGCCGTGTTTGGAGCCTGTGCTCAAACACCCTTCCCTGTATGTCTGCCATGTTCTCCGTATGTGACAGACACAGCCGGGCGCCTCATCCCACGGAGCTCTGTTGGAGCTCTGTTTGTGGGGAGCTCGTGAGGCTCAGGGGGGCTTTGAGCTGCTCCAACGCCAGGGTTTGCTCCCCCCCGGGAGGGCTCCACGTTGGTGTGGGCTCCCACCTCCATGCTGGGTGCAGAGCCCTTCCCAGCGCAGCAGCTCAGCTCTGTGGGCTGCCAGGAGGTGAACAAAACAGCCCAGAGCAAGGAGGTGGGAGATGAAAAGAAACTTTGATGAAAGAAATGAAAGGGCAGGGAAGGGAAGGGGGTGTTGCGTGATGTCGCCAGGAGATGCTTGAAGCTCCTGGAGGGAAAGTGGGAGCAATAGTGTGGGAGAGGGGAAGTTTCTGGGTATGAAGGAGATGCTGATGGATGGGAGCAGTGAAGGTGCTAGTGGAGCCTGGCCACAGTCACAGTGTGGAGCACTTTGGGTTGGGATTGTGTCATGATTGATCAACCCAGCCTAATTAGAGCATTACAAAGTGGTTTGGATTGGGAGAGACCTTAAAAAACGTCTCAGACCCCCCTGCCACGGGCAGGGACACCTTTCGCTAGACCAGGTTGCTCCAAGCCCCGTCCAACCTGGCCTTGAACACTTCCAGGGATGGGGCAGCCACAGTCTCCCTTCCTCCTGCTTTTGAAGGATCTTCCTCAGCTTGGATAGCCCAGGGATGACTCCACAGCTGGGAGCCTGTGGGAGCTGTCACCAGGTGAGGAAGAGCTGGAGGTAGGTCATGCAGAGAAGTGACGCCCACTGCCTCTTGGGGCACCCCAGTGGAGCTCTCCAGCTGCAGAGGAGCCCTGTTAGGAAGAAATGAGTCTCAGCTGAGATGTGGTTGCAGGATAAATAAGGGCCCAGATGCACTGCAGGAGGTTATGATTAGCTGGGGTGGTGCTTATTGTCCTCTCTGGCAAAGCAGGGGCCATCCTTTCCTTCCACTGGAGTGGTGGCTCAAGCTGAGCATCTGTGCCTTACCTTCTCGAGCCTGAGGGACATGGCTGAGCTGCTGGAGAGCTCTTGGGGTGCCATGCCCTGCCCCTGATGGGACAGCAGAAAGCAGTTGGCTGTCCTCTGCCACATGTCCTCCATTCCTCCTCTTTGATCGCCACAATTCCAGACTTGTTACCTGTCATCTGCTTCCACCCACTTTTGAGAGTGATCTTGTACCAGTGCATGATGGATCTGTCCTCGTCTGTGCTTCTGCTGTGAGCCTGGAGCTTTGAGAACACACCTAGAAATGTCAGCTAAAAATAATGAGATTAATGATCCTCACCCAGAAGTTGGGCTTCTGGTTTCCTAGAGAGCTGGATGGAAACCAGTGATGAGAGCTCTTTGCCAGTGGACAGGAAAGCTCGTCTCCAGCCAGCCAAGTGCGGGCTGTGGCCCAAGCAGAAGATG